>NC_069116.1:48697874-49026089 GCF_025612915.1 Magallana angulata
AAGAACGCCAGTTTGCATTGTTGCTTGATTTCTAGTATTTATGTCAGGAATCATAATGCATGTAAACGTTACCATTATGCATACATAACTAATATATAAGGTGATTCCGAATCTAAATCACATGTTGCTAAGATGTGAATAAGCTTTGCCTACAAATTTTGTGTTGTAACTAGTCTTGTTATTGATGAGTAAAATGTGTTGCATGTATTGATCTGCATACGTTCACAGTTACTGTTTCAATATTAATTTATTAACAAAATGAAAATAATTATTCTATCTGAAAAACTTTTTGATTGTTCAAAAATTATTGTAAAAATTCTAAACAGCTTTCATAGATCCAAACTATTATACCAAATTTATGATTTTAGTTTTACTGTATTGTACATATTTAATAATACAAAAATGAAATATTTCACACAAATTACCAATTGAAAGAATGTTAACTTTTATCAGTCTAGCCTCCCCCCCCCCCCCCACTTTCAATTTGCTTCTGATGCCATTGTTACCATATAATTAAGCACAAAGAAATCAGAAGTAGCGAGTTGACATAAATTTTGTAATGAAATGGAGACTGATTAGAAAATATATTTTAAACCAGGTTTTAGAGAATTTTCAAACTGTAATCTTGCGTTTTTTATGTAAACATTTGAAGTTAAAACTTGTTCTGATTGCTAATTTCACAGATTCAATAGATTTGGTTTTGGTTGATAAAGCTAAATTTGCGTGTTAAATAGGCTTATCAGAGTTACACGCTTCACATCGTTATACGTTCATTGGTAGAAATATCCTCCTCGAACCGTAGGCGTCAGGGGGAATCTTTTATGAAGCTGTACTGATAATGTAAACCGAGGTGAACGCCCTATATTAAAAAATCATTCAAAACAGTAACGTGAATAAAATCTTTTTTTAAAACACCATATGTCAATCACAAAACATATTGCATTTTTTAAAAGAAATGGTGAAATTCATGTTCCATATCATTTGAAAATGGGGGTTTTGTTACAATAGTTAAATAGTACTAAATTATCTTTATTTATTTCACTATTTTTGAAATAACTTATCATATTCAGCAAAGATTTTGTTTCTTTGTTTATGTGGTTGGTTGATTTTTATTATTTTTTTTTCATCTGTTGATAGTTTATTAGTCGCTACGAAAAATTATAAATTCTTAAGTTTTGTTATCTATTTTTAGGAGCAACATTTTTTTAGATTTGTTCTCTCTGAAAAATATTACTGTGAATGTGACAATCTTAATTAAAATATATTAGATATTTCACAAACATATGACTATTGTCATTGCAAGGGGTATTTGCATTTTACGTTGACAACTGTTTGTGGGGTCGTTCAGAAAAGTTCCACTGTCTAACACTAGAAATCAACTGAGAAAATGTGACAACTGTCCTTCTGAAACAAGGTTTAAGGCTGAGCTCGGTTGAACCATTCAGTAGGCAGTGTAAGAAAAGGTATTATGATCTTCGTTGAATTCAGCCAGGAAGGCTGGCGAACTTTGGCAACATGTTGTAAATTGCATGTTAGCCTAAAATCAAACCATATAAGTGCTCTTACATATCGAATGTAATACTCTATTTCAGTTTTTAGCTACAAGCTATAAGTAGATGCATTGTCTGTAGGGACCCAAAAACAGATTTTTTATTTGTTGACTTGAGCTTTTGGTTCTGCAGTTATTAACACTTCTTAATTGAAAAGCCTTTAGTGGTATGCACCCATTGGTTAAGATTTCAGTTATTTTGTATCTATTCAAAATATTGCATTTTTTATTTTCCTCTGCCTCTTCAATCAAAATCGGAGGTTATTGCACAAAGTTTTAATAATCATATTATTCATTAATGTTTTGAATATTTTGTTAAAGGTGTGCTAGCACATGATGAAGCATTTTCAGTTTAAAAGGAAATGTATTCAGAAGTATATTGCTGAAAGTGTTTAAACCTTTTAAAATTTTTGAGAACTCAATAGCCTTGCAAGTAGTTCCAAATGAGTGAGTATCGTTATTAATTGTTGAATGTTAAGAATAAAAAAAACTCACTCATTTACTACTCATTAAATTTGATTGGCAATCAAGATTGTTTTTAACCAGAACAATCTAGTCAAGTTTTGTTATATTGAGTTTCAATTTTTATATAAAATTATATAAAATGTAAAAGAATCAATTATTGACAAAAACAATAAAAATTAACAATTCTATAAGGTTTATTAAAACAAACTTAAGAAATAAAATGCACCGGTTAAAACAATAAATTCGTTAAATTAAAACAAACCCTTCCATATTTCACCGGATATATTGCAAACTGATACAGTTCCCCATCATAAAACTATTTGTAAAGTTGAAGCATACAAAATTTATGGCACTCTATTCAGTTTGATTTTCTTCGATAAGCGTCTCACCGGCTCTTCTCTCTTTTTGAAAGATCAGGTGGAAAGTTTGTGTAGTGATTGCACTCCTCTTCTTCTTTTTGTAACAGTTATATTGAGAAGTTTGCTGTCATTTAGTAATTAATTCAATCCATCCAATCCCTACCATATTTATGGCACATCGTTTGGGGTTTAACCAGTTCTCTCCTTTTCGGAATTTGCATGAAGCGTTGTTGTAGTTTTTGTCCTCTTGTTTTGGTTAAGGAATGTTAACTTGTATTCCAACAGTCAACAATATTTTCATTCTAGCCATTCTATAACATTTAAGAAACTTGCTATTTCACCAAATTTTTCCTTTATGCGTTTTCGCAGAACAGCCTTTATGCAATCTTTCATTAAATGTGCCACTTCCTTTTTAAAGGATTCGTTTTCATTAAATTCATCCCCGATTTTTCTGAGTTTCATCACAATTTCTTCAACAAGTTCTTCATCGGTTTTGTTTGCGACTACACTTATATGCATAGGTTCAGCAGTACATGCATCCATTTTGATCAGCTTTGCATCAGGTAATGTGTTGTCCTACACAGAGATTTAACCTATCGATACAAACTGGATGCTGGCTTATATATACATCAAGTCCATTAGGCATATGCGAAGCTCCAATATGATTGGTTATTTGGTAACTAGGTCAGTGGTCTAATGCCCTACTGGACGGTAAATCCAACTTAAGGAAGTGGTACATGCATTGCAGGTTGATGACCGATTGGGTTAAAAGCATGTCCCGGTATAGACTGGATATATAAAAAAGATGGATATATTACATTTAAAGTAGATCCAGTGTTCTGTGACGTCACACTTTTTTGTAAAACTTTGAATTCTTTAAAAATTGTGCAAGATAGTTTTATTTATTTTATGTGAATATAATCACATGGATGTAATTAGAATTATTGGTAGGTTCAAGATATTTTCACACTTAATTTTATACTAAATTTCCAAATGTTTATATATTTTATCTATGCAAAGGGGAAATAACTCTTTTTCTGACTTTTCTCTCAGTTGTATGTCTAAATGCTATAGTTTTTCTTATTCCAACGATAAATTTTAAAATATTTTTGTAATTTTAGTTTTCTGATAAATTTGACATTAAAAAACAAGGAAAACAAATTTCTGCCTACAAGATCTTACTTTTAACATCAAAAAAATACATTTTTCTAATGCTAAAATATGCTTTAGTTTATGTTTATCTGGCATCTCAAAAAGTGTGATGACATGCATATTTTTTCTAACAATTGATGACATTTAAGTCTATTAAGTCGAAATCAGTTCGGTTTTTCAACTTTCCTCAGAGAATTTTACGAGTATGGAGCTACCTTAAATTTGATGTACTTGAGGAATGAGTATCTTTTAGCAACGATGAAAATAGATAGCATTAAGTTAAAGCTTGTTTGATTTATGTCAAGATACTTTTTTAAAATATTGAAATTTTTAAATTATTGGATTTTATTTATATGGAACGAATTGGACATCATTGTGATTCTCTGCTTTTACATAAATGAAGGCATGTTGAATAAGATGCATGCCTTATTAATAATTTTTTACGTCAATTTTTGCGTCCTTTAAATTCTTGCATGATAAAATGCATCTTAAATTGAAAGTAATCGTATACATGAATTGTTAGATAATTATTTAGGAACCATTAAATGGATGAATCCTCCCCTGCTTAGGTTTTGAAAGCTTTTTTAAACCAAAGTTTTTTCCTGTAAGTTAATATCTTATTAGATCATCAAGGAGAATTGCATTATATTGGAACGTAGATATTCATTAAGATTCTCTATAAATTATGTTAACGGTATCTGAAAGGTATGTTATCGTGCGATAGATGTATTCATCCTCCTGCTATATTCGGTCAGTGGCTTTCCACTGGTTAATTTACAAATGGCGTAAAAAATGATCAATAGAAAAGTGAGTTTTTATGTTCATACCTGCAAACCTAATTTCAACACTAGTTTAGCTTTACACGCAAACTTCAAGATAAGCCAAAGAGTTCAATGTGTTTAATTTGATGAAATTATTAACAAAACACAGAATATCTCTAATAGTTAATTTGATAATGGCATTGCTACACAGACTACAGATTGGGACGTCTACATGCGCCGAAGCAGAATTTGTGGTTTCGTTGGGTTTATGGTTCAAAGGCTCTTGACGCTTATATATCTTTATCAAATACCGTAGTAGTTATAATCCTAAAAACCTTTACAGAATTATTTTTTTTTTATTTTTATGGTTGTACAATTCAATATCTTATTGTAACTGTTAAATAAAAGGCACAGTTTAGGTTGTTAGCTTAATTGCATTTATCATTTACTTCAATAAAATACTTTTACCAAAATATGTGGATAATCTATATATACACCTTATAAATTAATAACATGTCTTCTGAATTGATAATTTAAACATATTTGTAAAATTGGTGTGTTTTATGAGAGAACTTAGTGTAATTAACATGCTCCTATGTACATTTTGTCATTATCAAAGAGCATTTATTAAAATTTGTAAATTTGTTATTAATAGAACGCCTTTGTAATTTTAGTACATTTTAGTACATGTGCAAACTTAATACATGGGAAAAGATAAATCCTTATTTAATCAATTAGAAATATTTCTCCAAAGTTTCATTAAGCATACTTAATGAAGCATGTTAGAACTGTTTTAAAATGTAGGACTGCAAATGACACATACAATGAGAATTATTTTTAAATAGTTTAGAAAATGAATAAGTTTAAATTTTGTTGACTACAGACGTTTCAAAGATACTCTAAAAAAAAGTTGCCTTTTAAAAATGATTTTACTGGAAAATTTCAACATTTTTATTTAAAAATTGATTAAGTTTTTAAACAATTATTTATCATGCAAAAATTTGCAATAAAATATCTGATGAATAATTTGCATCGAATGTGAAAGGAAAATATCCATTGTGTCAGGGCATTGTCTGCAATAAAGAAGTTTCCATTCATTCTACATAATCAACCCCTGTCACTGAAATTTACATATTCCATTTCCTTTTGGTTTGTTAATTAAAGCTTAGATGTGACTAGTTCTGTTCTTTGACAAAGTGCTACACTATTTCGATTCAAAATTTGTATAACAGTCAAGGAAATTGCGTTTCAATATATCTGCAAATGGTTATATAGTTAACATTTATGTAAACATTTTTTCATTAAAACTTTATTTGTTTGTCTTTTTCAAAATAAAAATAATTATTAATTTAGAATAAAATCGAACATTATCAAAGTAATTTTAGTAAAATAACTTTAGTTAGAAATATTGAAGCGTTTATACGTTATTTCAAATATAGTTGCTTTATTCATTGGTGTTACAATCTTTTTCCCATCTATTATCAATGAAATGCTTACTTAGATACCAAAGATCTAGTTGCAATAAACTACCGCTATATAACAATAACCCTTCAACGTCGCATCCAAATTCAAATTATATGAAACTGTTATATACCACTACAATATGCTAAGGACCAGTGACATTGTATTAGATCAGAGCCTTCTTAATGTAGCAAGGATATCCTAACAACACAAGCTTATAAGGTCAACGAACTTTTTGCAACATGTTGTACGAATTAAGACCGTCAGCAAACAGTGCTTAAATGTGTTATGATAATAGGCAATACAAACCGTTCACGAACATGTATCTTAACATTTTTTTGTAAGAAAATGTGTTAAGAACTAAGGCAGTCAACAAATTTTGTTAAAATATAACGTATCAGACATAGCTTGTAATTTGTAAAATTCATCAGATTATAAAAAATAATTGTGTTCTTATCTGCGCTGGAATTAGTGAATTAAAGAAATAAGTTTTTCGAATGTTATTCTAATACACGTGTTTAGTTTAACAATAAAATAAAACTTAGCAATCAAACAGTAGTAAAAATAAAACCCACTTATAAACAGAATCCCATACCTTCCTTCTCCCCTCCCCCCCCCCCAAAGAAAAAATATACTAGGCAAAAAATGAAATTGATAGATAAAAAGAAAACAGATTTTAAAGAAAAAGAAAAGATATAAGTCAATGCAAAATATATCCAAGTAACAATGTAGACATTCTTTTTTTTTTTTTTAAATTTCCATTTCATACAAAAAAAAAATTCTGAAAATAAGGCTATTGAAAATAATCGCAATCACATTTTTTGTGTTTTTCATTATACTAGTAATACACGTATTAGATATGATTATATTATAGACACATAAGCACAAAAGTATTTCTCCATATAAAAAACAAAAAAGTATATATCGATACTTTTCTCTTTAACAAAAGAGTTATGTATAATTTGAAAAAAAGTATTTCAATTTTCCTATCATCAATCTTTAAACAAATATAGTAAATAAGAAGAAAAGTTGTGATTTAAGCTTTCGGCATACCCATTACTGTTAATTTTCCTTTTGTGAGGGATACAAAATATATATTAAATAGTTTTGAAACAGTAATTGTCTAAATGATAGTTTATATTGTACATTTTATGTGTGAAGATGTACCTTACAAACATCTGACAAATGAAAACAAACTGTCTGTTTAGGTAGGAAAGCTTTGTTGGAAGCTTTATAAACTTTTGATGATTGTTTTACGTTTATATTTTAAAAAGTTCTGAAATAATAACTGTCCAACTAATGAGTCTTTTTGTAGAGTCTATTTGTGGAGATCCACCTTAAACGTCCGATCAATGAAGATCCCATTGTATATTTGTAGCATGTGTCAGTGGTTTAACGTCTTATTGGGGTTTATGTCCTGCTTACTGAATGTTGCATGGGGTGTAGGTGATTGACTGGCATGAACATAATATATGGATGAAGAATACAATTATCAATATTGATTGTTTAACCCATTTTTTATCTTGCAGAATATGAAGTACATTGACAAATACAAAATGAAACTCTATAAAAAGCATATGTATGTTTCTCGAGAAATATGAAGCATGAAGAAAGTCAAAAGGTTTGTCTAATAAAAGGTCACACAAAATAAACTTGAAATGTTTAAAGCATCTGATACCAAAAACAACCTTTTATACCGTTAATGGTGTTGTTGTTGATATGTATTTGCTTGTTTGGAAGTAGGTGTAGTAAATCTTTTTTAGGAAGTCTTTTTTGTATGCACATGTCTGTACATTCCTATTACATATTTTTCCTTTTCTTCTTTTCTACCAGTTGTTCAAATTACCTTTCACAGCATATCTATTATTAAAACATTTAGAAGGCAATGTCAAAAACTTTTTTTCATTTGTATGAATTTAAAAAAAAAGTTGTGTTAAAGATTATCAAACAACGTAAGGATCTGATAATGTATCATTGAACTGTTTTTCGATCTCGAATTTTTATGTTTTTTGATATTAAAAAAGTTGCATGCAAATCAATTATCCCTTACTGATTTATCAGAAATTTTTATACATTCATTAAGAAATTGAAAACATGTTTTTTTTAAAAACACATATTACAAAATAAATGTTATATATGTCTCTTTTCAAAATACGAACTTTTTAATACAAAGTCACAATTTCTCTTCATTTTCTACTTTCAAAACCTCTGAACACTTTAAACACGAAATGAATGTTCATTTAACAAAATAAGTTTATTTGTGAATTTAGATGATATAAAGTATAAAATCTAACTATACATGTATATGGTATACTTATTCATAATCTGAACCATACTTTGATATGTCTGACCCTTCGATATCCTAATACGCGATTGCATGTTGTAAAATACATAGGTCATCAACCTGCAGTGCATGTACGCTCATCAAGTCAAGCATACCGTCCAGTAGGGCATTAGACCACTGACCTATATTACAGAGTAACCAATCATGTTGGAGCTTCGCACAGGTCTAGTGCGTAGGGTGTATATATACGATACATCCCACAAACATAGATATTTTGGTTTTGTAGGTAGAACAAATGAACTGAACTTAAAATTTACAGAATCAAGAAAATGGATGTTGGAAGTGATCTCAGAATTTCAAATGGTAACTCCAATATAGCGGATCAGGACAGTCTTCTTGAAGAAATAGTGATGAAACTCAGAAAAATTGGGGACGAATTCGATTTGAATTCGACTGAGAAAATGGAATTGTTAAATCTGGTGAAGACTTGTTTTCCGCTAAATTTGCTTGATTTATTGAAAGCAAAAATTTCTACAGTTTGCAGTCTCACAGATTTAATGGAATGATGACTTTTTTCTCAACACAGGACAAAAACTTTCTGATGTGAAAAGCTGTGTGAGCGGCTTCAAAATTGCACCTTATTTCTGCGAAATGTCTTCAGAAAAATCCTTGGGAAATTGTGAACAAACTATACGCTAGCCCGAGTGAATATGGTTTAAATGGTTCTCTGTCTAATGCGTTCGAGTACCAAAGAGTGTGTTGGTTTTCAACGTAAATGAACTGTAACTATTTTAATCAGTGTGCCATATATTTATTGAACTTTAGTTTTACATAGACTGTGATATACTTTTTTATAGCCGGTGAGATTTAGATTTGCTATATGTTACAAATTTATCTGGAACTTAACCCAGTCAAATGCAATTGCATTGAATTAACAAATACATTTGTATTTTTAATAAAAATGTTTTATGTTTCTATATTCAATGGTTTTTCTTAGTTAAAAATATCATACTGGTGTATATGGGGGTTTTTTCTATGATGCCTGGAACATTTAAATAGGAAAAAAAAGTTCAATGCAAAATATTTTTCTCTATATCAATTATGCGTATTTTAACAAAAGTGGAGTGTAACACTTACCTTATATACAAACAATCCTTCTTCAACGGACGTTTACCTATCAGGTATTAAACAGATCTTCCATTTTTGGTTCTAGAACTCATTCGTCAATACTCGGTGTCTTTACTGTTTAGAATAAAGAAAGTGTCTGTCAAACTTTGCTATCCCTCCTCATTTTCAAAATGCATTCCAACACTAATGCATTTGGTAATCATTCAAGAGAACGAAAATGTCGCAGTTTTTATCGTTGATTGGTTTATGTTAAACTTGTATAAGTGTTAAATGACTGAGTTGTAATTCGTCCTTTAAGCTGTAATAGGTAGAAGGTATTCAAAAAGAAAAGGTATGTTTTTGACAAGACACTTTAAGGTGGTATGGAACACCTCCATATTTTGAAGTACTTCAAATTCAAATAAAATCAATTTGTAATCTAACAGCATAGTGCAACAAGATAGAATTCTTGCTATGAATCTGTAAGTCATGAGTTCAATTTCAGCTGGGGCTTTTATAATATTTACCTTTCCAAATACTTTTATATCATATTTTTTCGGTTAAAAAAATGTGATATTTGAAAATTCAAATACGATGAAGTCGATTAATTTTAATGTACTTTTATTCACATCAGCATCGATATTTTCAATACAACCTTAAAAAGATATTTTAAATAGAAGCTGAATGCATGTATTTTCACGTATTTCATTTAATAAAAAGAGTATTTAATAAACGACATTTTTCATAATATTGTCAATAAAGAGTTCATGTTTATTGAACTGAAAGGTTTCTGTCAGTACTCAAGCAGGTAAAAAAAACTTTGTTATTCTTAATGTATGCGGCTTTTCATTACATAGCCATCAAAACGTAAAACTATTTCAATTTCTTTAATGATTCTTAGTTATAAACTCAGGTCATACGTGTATGTTATTATTCATTATGCATAGTAATTTTTATTTCAGATGTTTGGGTTGAAGCAAAAAGTCTTCATTGATTACATATTGTCGCTCCACGTTGTTATATATTGACGGTATAACCAATTTACTAATGCAGTGAGCAAATACGAGATCAAGCCCCTAATAAATCCTACGTGTTCATTGGGTTAGTGAACCTTAGTAACATGTGGGAAAGAAATGTATAAGTATCTATATATTTCACTGATGGGATTTGTTCACACGTGTTTAATGATTGTTTTCTTCCAACACAACTATACCCGTGAGAAAATGCTCTAATCATATATTAATTATGGAATATAGATTTAAAAAAAAGGAAGGGTAAATTCAGAAAACAGAGTTCGCCTAATTAGGCAAATTATGAAGGGGTAGCCAGATGTCGGCCATAGTATTTTTTATTTTGATTAAAATATGTAGATGAATTAATACGCTTTTGACTACATGACAGATACCTATACGAAAATACTGGCTTCAAGATCATTATTTTTACACTATTTTACTCACCAGAACAATATTAGATATACTAATTGTCAATAGGAAATCAAAGTACTTAAAGGACTGAAAGACAGGGTCAAATTTATCAATTTTACAATAAATTTTCTTAATCAATGCTATCTGGGATCAGTTTTTCTCCATTCCTTATATTCATACGCTTGCAACTCTTCCACCATTGTTCTTTTGTTCCGTTTTTATGATAAAATAACTTAAAATATTACATGGAGCGCGAATCAAATTTAATAAGACTTCCAAAAAACTCATTGAATAAGCTCTCATAGGCGAAATTCTTTCAATCATTTTAGAACTATTTCTTATGAGTCAACGTATACTCTAAATTCGTTCGTACATTATTGGTCCATTCCATAAAAAGGATGAATGTAAACAGAGTAAGAATAAACATCAATCGTCCTTTTTGGGTTTTTTTTTTAGAAAGAACTGTTAGACTAATCTTAGAAACATGAAAAAATATAATTCCACTGTTTTTCAAATATTGATTCATAGTTATCTTATCTGTGTACAGATCAATCATAGCCATTTCTGCACTCTTTTTTTAGCTTAGATTAAATTGATGTGTTCTACGCGAGCCATCTGGTTTGAGTCACTAACTTCCTTGCTCCTTAGTCTTTTGAAGTTGGATTTCTTACTTGTTGTCCAGAAAAAAAGTAAATGACATTTATTTCAATAATGTATTTTATTAAATGATCCATGGAACTAAGCCTATTAATCTTTACCTTTGTACCGGGATATAAAATCGAAATTTCGACAAGGTCGAAAAAACTTTCTTATCATGAAGTTTGATACTGTTTCGCACTTTCACTTCAAATCTTGAGACCAAGGGTTGGGGCATCATTTTTCACAATTTATTTTTCCTTTTTCCTATTAATGCATTATAAATATCCAAATATTCCAAATGTAACTTAATTATGATAAACCAATAACAGATATATCTGATGTTATAAATTAAATATTTGACCTTAAAATAATAAACATCTTGTGGTATTGGATGTTTCTATCGTTTTGTTGGGAAACTTGTCAGGCATAAAAACACATGCCATGCCAAAAAGAATTTCTGAATGAAGGAAATGATTTTAAACTTCTGTAAATATCCTTTTTAATAACTTTTAAAATAAAATTGCGCCGCGTATAATTTAAAAAAGGACCCCCTATTAAGAAAACTTTTTTAAAAAAATGAACAACTCAACGTATATTTACTGTTAGAGCAGTACAAACATGGAAAAAAATAATAATAATGGTACATGCTTTGAAAATGTTTTATTTGGGTGATGATACCATATCATTTTGTTTGGTTGTAACAAATATGGAAATATGCTAATGATTCTGAATTTTCAAATTTGTTATCTTTTTTAGAATTTTTAAGGAGCTTTCGGGAACAAAGATTCTATATTTATAGTTTACAGAGTTATTATCGTATACCTACATACTTTATGAAACGTTATTTATCCCCTGTGGTACAGCTGATGGAATTAATTGATTCATGAAATAACTTCCTCTTCAGGCATTGACCACTCTGCATCATTAATGAGTAGCAGTTGTGCCAAACGAGCGGCTTGGGCAGGAATAGTTTAATTAACTCGTCGAAGAAAGGGGAATCATTTAATATTTATTCATTTGATGAGATATCGGCGCTTCTGATTGGTCGAAAAATTTCTTTGATACCTGCATCAATAAAATTTTAGCCGGATCTACTTTTCTCAACTGTTCTGATCTAACACTATTTATAGAACGGGAATTTCCAAGATAAACACTGTCAAGAAAATGTAAAGTTGTGTCTGTTTTATTGTCAGCAAACAAAATGCAACCTTGTGAATATAAAAAATTGAAAGTTTAACCTTCAAATATAAACAAAACACATTATTTGATTCACGAAATAAAAAATTAAGCGTCTTCTCACAATTTCGTCTGCTTGACTGAGATCGATCAACATTTACAGCGAGGCTGGCTGTTCCTTTTTCAGGAATATTATAACGAACATATAGGCCTATAAACTTTCATGGTAACACTGCTGTTCAAATTTGGTAACGATAATTTTTTGATTTACACACGTAGGCTAAATGATCGGTCATCAGAATAAGCGTCGAAAAGAAAAGCTATGAGTGATGCATCAACTCCTTCTGCGCATTCCAAGCGGCTGATATACCATTTAAGTACATCACTGGCTATCTAGTTACCACAACGTTTACAAAAGTCGCTTATACATACTATTCTCTGTCGACATATCAGCTATTTTCATCCACGATCGCCTTTCCTTGGATGGTTATGTCCAGTTGCATATTCCAGCGATCTCGCATGAAAACTAGTTTTATTACGAGTTTTTCTGCACAGTGAAAAATATCACAAGCTATCGCATGTATTTTCCTTTCGTTTTCAATTCAGCCGGTTCAGATTTTAACTCAATATTTGTGTTTAATCCTTTAATTCAGCTCAATAGCTCTGCATCAGCTGAAGGCGCATCCATTTTGAATATTGTAGCTGTTGTTGTTTTGTATTCATACGCGCCGCTTCATTTACATTATTTACATTTTTGATCAATGACACATCACATTTTTTTATTTGAAAATGTTTTATTAAATGATAAGAAATGAAGAAAATAATTTTTCTATTGATCGACGTATCAAAGAAAAAATTGACCGGAAAACTTTTTCATCAATGCGCTACGCGCATTGATGAAGTTTTCCGGTCAATTTTTTCTTTGATACGTCGATCAATAGAAAAATTATTTTCTTCATTTCTTAAATCACCTTTGTTTCATATACTCTTGTCCATGAATATTTCCAAAAATATTTTATACTCAGAAAAAAATACGGAAGATTGTAAAGTCATCATAGGCACTTTAAATATTTGCAAATCATCAATGCATCTGTCTTATAATATATTCCTGTATGAGATTTTTGCTAGACACATCTTTGATATTTATATTTATCAGATATTCTTCTAAGGATTTTTTATTTATCGGTGAATATATCATCATCAAACTCCATATTTTGAAATACGATGGAATCATCATTGTTTGTGGGGGCCAATCTTTTTGGCTTTTTATGGTTATTCTTGCCCACAAATTTATATCTTCACGAACTCACGTCCCAACGAACCATGAAAATTGTGGCTACCCACCAACATTGACCCCCGCAAATAAAAATGATTCCACTGTAACAGACTTTTGTACCATTCGCCCAGATTGTTCTAGCATCACCAAAAATCGTTTTAATGCTTTGAAATTTTGGTCAGTGTTTATTTCAAAAATTTTACTCAAAGTTAACTTCAAATATAAAATGAACTTGTTGAGTGTGCTTTGTCTTAAACATTGATTCAATATTACAGAGGGTGTGTGAGAGTTCAGCACTAATTTCATTAGTAATACAAGATGTTCATTTAATCAATCTTCATTCTGACTGTGTACTTGTGAACCAGCCTACCAAAAATAAAACTGAATCATTCATGATTATCTATACATAATCAAAATGAGTAAGATGCAACTCATATATAAAGATATATCTATAATGAACATGCAAACGTGACTTCCTTTATACGTGAATTTAACAATCTGGTACGTGGTGGTAATTAATTGCGGAAACATATTTTATGTTTTACATGCACTAGCACTTCATTCCTTTGTTTTGTTTCCTTTTCGCTATTTCCAGTTGTTCTTGAGATTATTCAATAATGTGTAAAACAACGTACAAAACTTAATTAAAGAGGCCCTATTCTTTGGAAACACGGACTATCCTTTGTTAGCTGATAAGAAAAGTAATATATTTGAAGTATTAAAAAAAGTAGTTTTTCCATTTAAGAAAAAAGTATTTTAATTACCCTTACACCCATCGCTACAAAAATATCTTGTATAAGGTAGTTCTGATGGCTTTTCAATGAGTTTAAAGTCGAATTTATAGAAAGATAAGTGGGAAATCATGGATCCGTCACATTCTGAACAATGAAAGGAAAATTTTGCAAGACAATCTGCATGTGTTTATCTACTTGTATAACAACCGTATTTGAAGTTATTTCATTTGTATTTTCATAAGCAGCAGTGAGAAATAAAGTTTTGCATTTCTCAAAACAATCGTCAAAATCCAGAGTGCTTTACCAATTTTCTTGCTTAGTGTACGGAAATGAAATGGTATTTGATCGATGGGGAATCGAGTGAAGAGCGAGATTGTCCATTCCGGCGAATTTATTGTGAATTGGCTCCCTGAAAACCTAATTACTGGCAATGACCTGGCAAGGCTGATTTTTCTGGTGGATAAATTTGACGAAAGGCCAGTTGTTGACCAAGTTCTGCCTTCGAAATTAAGAGCACTTACAAAAACCCTGTTTGGAATTGAGAACCGAAAATAGTTTAAGACATGTCCTTAAATCGATAAATTCCAATCAGATGTATAGACGTCGTAACAAAACATAAACATGTGAATCGAATGCCATCCTCCCCATATGAAGTGTGGAATCGCCTAAATTCGTTGGATCCAGTTTTTATTTAATATAGTACTCGTCATTTTGGTGGGGTTTTTTTCGTTGAAGATGAGTTTTTTTTTAATTTTCACATACTTTACAGCGTCAAAAAAAAAAAAAAATATATATATATATATATATATATATATATATATATATATATATATATATATATATATATATATATATATATATAATAAAAAATAACAGAAAGCCGATTCAAAACTCTACCGGTTTCATTATAATCTTCAGGAGTTTTGAAAAATCACCATAGATACATAGGTACATACATTTTGAAATGTATGTACCTATGAACCTATGTATCTATGGTGATTGTTCAACACTTCTGAAGATTATAATGAAACCGGTAGAGTTTTGAATCGGCTTTCTGTTATTTTTTATTATTTTATACTTGCGTGGATTAACTTTACTCATTTTGGATTATATATATATATATATATATATATATATATATATATATATATATATATATATATATATATATATATATATATATAAGATAAAACAATTTCGCAACATTCTATATAAAATCATGGGAATTTGACATCATTTTAAAGAGCTGCAGGTCAAGAGCTTGTTTAATGTTATGCTTTGTTATGCATTGTTGTGCATAAAAATAAGATTAAGGAATGTGTTTATCTTGAGACAAATAATATACTTCAGTAGGAAACATAATAGTAAAATGCTTCGGACGGTTGCACTTAAACTCTCTCTCTCTCTCTCTCTCTCTCTCTCTCTCTCTCTCTCTCTCTCAGTCGTTCACACTTTCTTCTTTCTATCTGGTTCTTTTTTTGTAATTTGGATTTTTTTTCTCAGAAAACTGATCGTTTTAATACGGAAGTCCATTCAATACCCTTAAACACGACGATTGCCAACTTGTAATGAAAAACTTCCCGTCCCTGATAAAATAACTGCAAGGATACACAGCAGACGAAAATGATTATCGTTGTATAATTGATTGTACTCCCTATCGTGACAGAATCAAGTATCAGATTAGTGTACCTAAAAGTAGTGCTTAGAAGAAGGTGAGCATTCAAAATTAACCATAAGTATATGAATACAAATTTTATGTAAGAAAGACTTGATCATGGATGTAAGCTTGCATTTTGTATTAATAAACTACCTGTATGTGCTGTACAATTCTTTTTCTGCCCCAGATCCAAGTTATTAATAGAACTTGTAGTTTAAAGTAGTGATAAATACGTTCAATTTAGGATAGTTAAAAAGTATTTCTAGTGACATAATAATTGACGTAAAGAGTCATTAAAAATCATTTTATTTTTAACTTGATGTTTTGGAGCAGGTATTTCCCTTCTGTCGGACCTTATTTTAAAGCAATATGAGCTGCATTTTTCATATTGAGGTTTTTTTTTTTACTTAAATGGTCTTTTCTACAAAAATGACAAAAATATCATGGCTTTTTAATTTCTGTTAGCCATATTTTTGTGGAAAAGGCCGTTAAGAAGCCTTATTTGGAGCAAAATTGAATTATTGTCGTCCTGTACAAAAATTGATTTGCTATATATTCCTTAGAAAAGAAATATTTCCTTTGACAAAAATTTTGATTTTTTCAAATCTTATTTATAATAAAAGTTTAAGTTATATGCAGACTTATCATAATCGCAGGTTTTTGCAGCAAAATAAAAATCTAAAAAATACAGCTCATATTGTTATTAATAATATTATTATTATTAAAAAATAATGATTTTTTTTTTGAAGAGGTAGGTCAAGAACCGTTAATTTTTTGCGAGATAATTAGGAAATAATGAAAATAGGGCTGTGTGTTTTATTATTAATAATGATTTAGAAAACTGCTAGGTGATTGGTTAGTTTTATTAATTATTTAAAGAGGCTTCCTTGAATAGAGCTTATTTAACTCATATGGTGTGGGTTCAAACGTTAGGCTTTATTTTATGTACATGTATAATGTTTGTTTTTTCTCTGCCACCCCCCCCCCCCCCCACATCTTTGAGGTTTTTTAACGCTTTTGTGATTTTTTCATTTTTATTTTATTAGATGCATAGATTTTCATTTTGTTCTGAACGATATATAATCGGCACGATGAATTCATCTACAAAGTTAATCAAAATAGCATTTCTTTGGAAGGGGATTTTTCAACTATATATATGTTGGGAAGTAAAATAAAATTTCGAGTTACATGTATTTAAAGGAGAAAAGCGTACACTGCCTGTCGAATCCCCCGTACCTAGGATATTTAATCTCATATTAAAAATCTTTGAAGGTGTGCATCAGTACATGTATAATATTAAACGGCATTCTCTGATCATTAATACACTTACATTTATATTTTTCTTCTTATTTTCGTTTCTATATTTTCTTTACAATTTAATTGTAATCTCAAAAAATCTCTGACTGTGCTAGCTCTATTGTTTTTATACGTAATTTGGAATTGTCTAGATCATAATGTATTTTCTGTCTTTATCTGTAGAGTTCTAAATGTTTTCTAAAATAATTCTAGATTCACAAAAATCAAAATATTATATTTTACCTTAAAGGAAACAAAAGCGTAGAACTTAAAGATAAAAGTCCACTAGGATTCGAACATCCTCTCATTTGAGAGGTACTGTCTACAGTCCTCGGCCTATCACAGTGAGCTACAATTGCACATGTTAGTTGGTGTGGATAACTTTTATAATTTGACAATTAAGAATAAATTTTTGAAGTTTTTAGTGATAACCGCGAATTTTGACCTAAAATGGGTCTAGACTCCACTTTAATAAATCAATAAACAAAAATGAAACTTATCCTTTTTCTGAAAGTTCTTATAGGGTGGAGTGTAGACCCATTCACACCAAAAATTGCAATTTGGCTAAGTAAAAGGTCAAGATTTAGGCACAAAACGTCGTGTGGCTTAAGGTGGCTCACTACACCTTGAATTTATTTTCTCAAATCAGCAGAAAATTACTTGATTATGATAGATATCATAATGGATAAGAAGTATTTAAGTAAAATAGGGAAAAATCTGCCTGCAATTTTGGATGAAAAATTACCTTTCCTAAAATTTAATTCAGTTAACATAAACAAAAGTTCCTGGCGGGTTCGAACTCATGATCAGCGGTCCAGAAGCCCAATACTTTAACCATTGAGCTACAACGATATACAACCCAATCGAACGATATAAACAGTTTAACAAAACATTTAAATCGCCATCTTGTGACGTAGTGTCTTAAAAAGTATAAGTCTGGGTGTAGTGAGGTACCTTAATTTGGAAACCTATATCTGTTGTGTTTATAGAATGAAAATACGCTATTATCATGCATCGTGAAATTTATAGTATAAACAATGTGGAAGAGAAATACAATCAAAGATCGATCTCACAAAGTCTCGAATATAGTAAGAGGTGTACTCTAGTGTATGTTTTAGTGCCAGGTACAAGTATTATTGTATGAATATTAGTGCTAGGTAATTAGTGCAATTGTTTGAATACACATTTAAACTAAAGGAAATAATGCTTAATGATATGAATCAAGATGTGTGATTTTTTTTCATTTCGCCAATTATGCACGCAATTTAATTAAGTTTATATCATGTTATTAATTAAATTAGCTATTGAATGAAGGATTTTCAAAAAGAATAAGTTTATGACTTTGTGAGATTTTGATTCAAATGTATATCACAAAGTTGTGAGAGTCGTTTCACTCTTTGATAGTTACTGTACATTTAATTAATCTTAAGACCTAGTTAAAATATTAATGTCATCTTTCATGGAATAATTCATTAGTTGTACACCTATCCAATGTATCATTCATGTTTGAGGTGCGTTACAGTACCAAGTTTCACACGAGTTTTCACATATCATCATGTACTTATGTACATAATTGATATACATCTCAACACATGAAGTGGTTTAATCACCTGCCAACTTTAACAGGGATTGGAACGATGTATCGAACATTCAGTTCCGGGACCGATTCTTATCAGGAAGTACATTCTACGAGTTATATCAATACACTAATTGTGGGTAAATTAGTGTTCAAATTCGGATTTTAATATATTTTAAAAAGGTACATTTGTATTCTTCTTTCAGTGTTGTTTTGATCGATACATAAATCATCGAACATTTTTTTATTGTTTTTAAAGAAATGTGCAACCAATGCCGTTTTGATAACTATGAATATTAGGCAATCGTTATTTATTATATTAAGTTCAAAGATTACTTTAACGACGCATTATTTTTAGGCTAATTTTGATTTATTTTTTTTTACAAATTGACTTTACTATTTTAAATTTTAAAAGCGGATGTACATGTTATTTTCATGTTTGTTTTTCTTAGCCCAGATGACACCTACACAAACAAATTATTCGACAGAAAACTATGGTGAAAAAGGTTTGTTATTTTTTTGTGAAATAATTTGTAAGGTCATGTTAAAGTCTTCTAGAGTTATCTTATTTGCTTATTAATGAGGAATAATAATGAGCTTATTCTCATAGATTACATGTTCACGTTTATGGTGAGTGAACACATGGTTATGATCGGTATTTTAAGATGATGATAACATGGATTAAAAGCAAATTACATTCTAACTTGGGATATTTGACGAATTATTTCATTGTACACTATTTCAAAAACTCTTCTTCTAGAAAACAGTACAAAGAGTCCACGTTTGTCCTCAATATATGGTGATTTGCAGACATGGGCCATTCTTGCAGGGGTAGCCATTTTGTTTCTTCTGTTGGTTGTCAACACGGTTTCAGTTATAAAGAGAAGGTACTCTCTCTCTCTCTCTCTCTCTCTCTCTCTCTCTCTCTCTCTCTCTCTCTCTCTCTCTCTCTCTCTCTCTCTCTCTCTGTTAAATGTAAACCAAATATATAATTTGATCATTTAGAAACAAAAAAAGTACAGCTGTATATTATTCAAAATATTTTTCCTTTTTGTGCCAATTGGTAATACTAAAGCATATTGACACAACTTCAAAAGGTCGAATACATATAACTTGGCATTTCCTTGCAATAAAAATGTGTGTAAAGTCCTTGTAAACCGGTAAATATGAAAAGACAAATGCACATGAGATACAAGATTTTAATTGATAAGGAAGTTTCAGAAATGAATAACTATCGATTCTAAGTTGTTAGGTTTTTTAAAACCAAAAACTTTATATAGTGTTCCGGAAGTTGCTTATTTCTTTATATAACATGAATAGATAATGGGGACAGTATACCTAGGTATACCTAGAACTAAAAAAAATCTTACCTACCAAATTGTTTCCCCCAAATTATGAAATTCCTAGTCCGTGGGGAAGGGGGGGGGGCTAGTATACCAATTACTACAATTTTCAATATCACTATTAATATTTCAATCTTTTTAATGTTAATTTAGGAACAATTATGTTTTTATGAAAAAGTTGAAAGGGGGGGGGGGGCTGAATCCTCCCTGATGCTTAGGCCTAATAGTTAGGTCTAACTTTGCATAAACCAGCCAAGCACTTTAAATTGGTTACCAGGGGTATCAGTTGCTCAGTTGCAGAGACTTAAGTTTAAAAATAATTGCATAATTTTATCTTCTTTAAGCCATGAAAGGTTAAGGTTAAGTTAAGGATACAAACCAACCAGGATTTATTGGTGAATATAATATATCGGTGGTAGATAAAACATAATGAATTGGATTAAGAAAACCGTTGAAAAAGTGGTTGTATGTTTGCTTTTTTCATATCTATATAAGCCTAAATAGGTTATCAATCAAATCAATCAATAATAATTTTTTTAAAAATCATAAATATAGTATAAATATTGAAACCCTTTCCTATGGTTTCAAAGTATGAATATCCGAAACATTAAAAATAATTGGGTGATTTTGAAAAGCTTCCCTGCTTGATTTAGCAGTACTTCTAAATTTGTACTGCTGTTGTTAAAAAAAAGTGCTCCAATTTTCATAACCTTCAAACGGGGGAGTAGTTCTTTACCACAGTGTTTGTGGGTTTTAAAATGTATGAGTTTGTTTTTATAGAAAATCACGCAAAAATTCTTACTCTTTAATTACCTTCATAGCAACAGCATTCATTTATTACACAAAAAAGGTTTGAATGTAAAAATTGCGATACATATATAATTAAGATTTATTTTCAAAACCATCAAAATCTGTTAAATTTTCATGATAAGCTGATTTCTCGATAGTTACCATGGTTATACTATAACGAAAATATGCATTACTTTACTTTTTTAGTGTTGTGAAAATTAACAATTTTAGATATTTACTTTTCCTTAATAATTGGCCAACTATTGGAGGTTTACTTAATAGTGATCGTTGTACATTTACTTTCTAAAAGGGAAAAATAGTAAACGCAGGATTTACACAGCACAAGAATGTACTTGTACAATCATAATATCGCTATATTATTGTGAAACCATACCCCCTGAATAATTTAATCTATTGATCTTTGATTGTTTCAACGTTTACAACACTCAAACATTTAACTATATCAAGTTCATCTATATAGCTTGAGTAGAATGTAACGATCGTTATATATTTATGAATTGATGTTAGTTCAAACATATAGCCAATTTAAGGTCAATAATCATTTAACTTTTCAAATTCTTCAAGGAAATAAACAAGGTTAATGACGTCAGATTTAGTTGTAGATATATGTAACTGAACCTGGGATATTCTTGTATACATAATGAAAGGAGACCTACTTAGCCACTTAGTATGTAAATAAATTTACTATCACATACATTGATAAGCTTATAGCAAGTTGCTCTTGCCGTACTCATATTATCAAATATTTCATAATTTTGTCAAATCTAATTGTTGCCCACTGATAGGTTAACTTACTACTATCCTGTTTATGTTACACATTTTTTTTTCAAATGTTGCAGAATTTAGAATGCACTTGCTACGGGTGTAAAGTTCTTGCGTATAGTTTCTAATTGGAAAACTGAGTAGTTTTCAGAAACTACATTCTTTTTCCTGCTTCCTTATCTGATTTTGATAGACAAACATCACCGAGCCATTATTCCTTGGTTTCATCGTTTGCCTCAGTTCAAAAGTTAGTTCCACGATCTCAAGGTCGTGTCCGGTTAAATATATCTCAAAGTCGCTGATGTCATCTATAGTCATGGAGATCAATTTTTGTGGATTTAGTTAATTTAAGAAAAGTTTGTTGTCAGTAGTCTTATTAAGCATTTGTCACTTTTTTTGGGGGGGGGGGGGGGGGGTCGACTAAACAATAAAAAGTAATTAAAACAATAATTGGTGTTCCATCTTTGGACAGTCCTACAAGACTTAACTCTGAAAATTCGTCCTCAAGTCCACAAGTTTGAGTGCTTGTCGCTCTTGCAAATGTTTATTTCGACAATTTATCAATATTAACAATAAACAAAACATAAAATATGAATGCATCGATATATATCAAATAGAAGCACAAGCTTTAACATAGTGGTCTTCAGAGTTGTGGCTTTTCTGACATATTCTATTTTTCAAATAAAATCTGCAATATATATATATATATATATAGTCATATTGCAGATTCTATTTGAAAAGTAGAATATGTCAGGAAAGGACGGTTGATTCTTGAAATATTCGGAGAAGGTGTCAAAATATTAAACCGAGTTGAATCTACAGTTGGATTTCCGTTCACTGATCAGTACGTGGTGGTACATGATCACACCCAGTGGTTGTCAGCTCAGTTAAGTCTCTTACCCACACACTTTCCACGTGACCCGAGCTAGTTCATTATTATAACTCACCAAACGATGTAGAGCACACATACGTCATCATATACTACAACCTTTTGCAGAGAGTTGCATTAAACTCAATCCCTCTTTGCTCGGTTGACCCTTCGAGACAACTAAACTCGCTTTCTACATTGAGGTCAATTTTTTAAGGTTTTGGCAATACTGAATGAAAATGATTACATATGCTTAATAAATGTAACAAAAGTGTTATTTGTAAGAAAAAAAATGTGGGTTTTTCAAATGGACCTCAGTGGGTTTATGCCCCATGTTCTTTGATAAAAAAACGGCCATGACGATGGGATTGTTGAAGCCAGTATATTTGCTTCAGCAAAATCAAAAGCAACACAACCTTTAGATACAATAAATCTAACAGAAAAAAAGTTAATCTGACAAAAATATTTTAATTTCAACATATCTTTATTGAAAAAATAAGAAATTGCAAATAATACAACTTGACGGTATAATTTCCATACAGTCGAAAATATTAAAGCAAAAAAAAAAACCTACAAAAAATTTAACTTAGTTAATGTCCTCTAAATCCCATTACAAGCAGTCTGTTGAGGCACGGACAAACTGTGGAAGAACAATCATAACATTCTTTTATCATACCGATGACTGCAAAATTATGGGATTACATTTATGATTAAATAAATCTGTTTCATCTTTTAATGAAACAAATCACTTTAAAACGGTCAAATGACAATTTCCGAAAATTAATACTGAACGCTGGGTAAATCGGAATAATATGATTGAAATTTGACATCAATTCGACAAAAATAATGAAACAAATATAAAAACTATATATTGTACCTATTTCTATTGAATCAGCTTGTTGACAGTCTTGTTGGTCGTCTTTGGTTGTAGATTTCAGCTTATTCCACTTCCTACTGACGATGTTTCGATATGACAAGGTCAAACAAAATTAACTTTTTAGAGTCGAAATGTGTATTTTCATTCTGTTAGTGTTTCATATTTCAGGAATGATCACCGCATTGTTGAGCGATACCTAATGTCACTACATGCGCTTTTTCCATCTGGGCGGAACTATAATGAAGTTGTGAACGAGGAACAAGATCCTGAAATTAGAGTAATATCCAAGCGGGTACGGGGCTGTGGAACCGCCACAGATTATGATGAGATTGAAATGATAGGGAATCATAGATATGAGTCAAATGATGCAGAAGAATGCAAGCCTGTAAAAAAGACAGAAACAGAACATGAATCAGAAACAGAACTTGATAAAGAGATAGAACCAGTCTGCAATACGGAAGAAAGGGAAAGGCATAGTACGGAACACGCCCAAAGCAGGGATTCAATGTACTCCCTGCAGCGAGAGGTGCTGAGTAGTAACCTATAGTCAATGGACGTACAACGAGTTATAGAGTCCACTGTTGAATTTATGTTATACGGATCATAGTTTCTGCTCTGTCATTGGACGATTTGTGGTGGTATATAAGACATACTACAAGACTTTACGTCGAATCCTCCTGTGATCACTAAACGCTCAGAAGTTTTTTTTAAATACTAGTTAATGTGCCGTTGACATTCATCCTAAAGAAATTTATACGTTACACATTGCAGTGTTTGCACAATACATTGGTTTCCTTGGTTGCATTTGTTCGTTATAAGAACTATCGGAATCACAACGATAAAGTCATTTTATGTCTACTTGCAAACACATCGTTAGATAATGTATCAAATTTAGCAAGGAAACGTGTTTGCAACGCTTTAAACCAAACATATATCTAGTTCTGATAGGACAGACATTCAGTCACCTAGAGAAGGAAATGTTTGTTGACTCCATTACTTTGTTCAATCCGAATGTGAAATAGTCAAATGTGAACAGGAACTTTCGCAAAAATAACGATAAGTAAACAAAGGTGAAAAATAAAAGGGTACAGAAAAACAGAAGACAATGAAGTTACCGTTTCCATTATATTTATATGTAAATAAAGTTGGGAAATGGAACATCTAGTAAAACAAAAGCAATATCATTTATTGAACAGTGACGATACTAGGGGTTTTGAAGGACGGTGGAGTCATGTTGTTTATCGACACTGTATATATAATATATTCTTTACACATATTTTAACATCTATAAGATGAGTTTTTCTATTTTAAAAAAACTGTATGTCTCATTTGCTTACAATGATTTTTCAGAAATTTATATTATTATTAAAAGTATTACATCAATTTTAAGTTTATAAAAGATTTATTTAATCAAATCATTTATGCCATTGTCATTTGTCATTTGATAAAATCACATGATCAAAAACCTTTTAAAAGTATGAAGATTTAAGTTACACTTAAAGATTTGATTGTTTAATTGTGCGTGCGTTAACATGTATAAAAACACATGTTATCTGTCAATCTGCTTGATACTTGAAATGTTTTCTCGATTCAGCTTTCATCATCTTGTATAGATGGGTGATCTTTGTCACTTATAAGAAGGAAATGAGTATCAACCTGCCTCATTTTAGACTGCAATTACATATGCACTTTTAATAAACGTATTTCCTTCCTCCTCAATAAGAACGGAATGTCAACTTTTGACTTCAAATTGAGCCTAAATTCTTTTTTTGATGAGGAAGCTGTAATGTTAACCCTGCTAACTTAAATATGACATAAAAATGCAAAATAAAATGTTATATGAATAGTAAAACAGACATACAAAACATAAAGGTACAAAAAAAGATCGTTCAACATTAAATCATCATAACAAATTGACGGGTTAGCCGGTTGCACTCCTTGGTTTTGTGTTTTATGTACTTTTATCTGTTTTATCTACTTTAAACTGCATGTGGAATTTAAAGTACCATAAAATGCGCCACAATACAATATGTATACGCTAAGTTTTAATGAAGAGATCGGCTTTTTGCCTTGTTTTAGTCAATTTCATATCTTCCTTTAATAATTTCCTTACGTACACTCTGCGGGATTTTTTTTAAATAGCGTCCTATGGTCGGAAGAAATGTTGCGTAATAATATCTTTCTTACAAATTTAACCTAAAAGCTAGGAGATTGTAATCAATATAAAGGAAGATACTAAAGCGAGGAAATACTTTTTGGAGGCTTGGTTTACATTCAACTCAATATACACACTTTGCTGCAGCTAGATTTGTCGTTCATGGCCAAAAGCCTGAATTGGAATTGTATCTATACTTCCCCAGTATAAAAACATGAAATCACATGATCAAAAACCTAATAAAAGTATGGTGCTTGATTTTCCTCCTTCGGACTAGTACACGAGCTTATAGTTCCTGGTCACAGTTCTCGTTGTGGCACTGAGAAAGTAACAATACATGTACCAGCACTCATGAAAATGTCAGTTTACACCTACTGTGTTTCGTCGAAAGCTCGTGACATTGTGCTTTTCTTAGAGCTGACGTTTCTTGGTTTTCAGAAGGTAACTTGCAATGATTGTGAGTATAACAGTTTAAGAACCAAAGTAAATAAATCATTTTAATCGTATTTTGTTAAAACAAAATTAACTACGAAGGGAACTTCTTTTATTTCATTGGTAGCGCCATCTAATGGAACAGTTAATGACAAAACACCAGGTAACATGTCATGTAAGTTTTTAATTTATTTGAATTTAAGTTAAACATTTAACATTATTATAAAATTAATGTAAATCAAAACATCACAAACGTGATACAGGGGAAATAACTCACGCTTTGATATTTTATTAAAAAAAATATATATATATATAAAATATATCCAACGAACTAAAAAAATTTAATTACTAATTTGGATATGGAATTCCTAGTGAATATTAATAAATATTAATTCTCTAAGCGCACATTTTTCATAAATTAAGATAATGCCAACTGATTATGATTGTTTGGGGGGAAAATGTAAAATGTATTTAAATTTTTAAGAGATTACTTTACAATATTGTAGAGAAAACATCCTTTTAGTTTTTGAAAAATATTTTCAATCAATATATGCAATTTCATTACTGTATTGGATTATGGTGCCAATTTAAAAACAAAAAGTGAAGTATATTTTATACACGTACTATGGTATAGGGAAGCACGTGGCAGTGTCTCGTTGCACGATAGGATCGTACAATTAATGAAGCAGAAAGGAAAAAAATTTATTTTTGAATTTAGGGGAGTATGTTTAGATATTTGAAATAAAAAATCAATTCGTTTAGAACGAATCTTTGTTTATTTTAAACATAATCACACTGAATCAAATCTAGAGAATATGTGAATGTGTTCCCTTGTCTGTTTAATTGTCCTATATTGTACTGATCTTATCAAAACGTTTTTAACTTTTGTTAAATTTTGTCCTCTCCCAATGATACTTGTATACATTATAGAGTAAATTATATAATACTGCCGTAAAAATATTACTGATTAAATCTACTCCTGCAGCACACAAATTAAATAATGTCTTTTCAGGAAAAACTATCAAGTATGTCTGCATGAATTTTCGATACACTTAAGATGAGAAATAGACCTTTGGATTAAAGATATGTCTAGTTGAATATTCAACACTCTAGTTAGACAGACTAATGGTTTTGATTTGGTATTTAGATTAATTATTGACAAAATTTTATACATATATACGCAAAAAGCACGAAAATGCTTATATTATATATAAAAAGTTCAATGTTTAAAGGTTATGTAATAGAGATTTGCTTTCTGAGAATTATTTTCAAGCACAAAAAAGTAATAGGCATCTTCTTAAAGTCATAAGTATGTCCCTTTTGCATATTCAAGTTCTGTCTGTAGAAAAAATAGCATTGGATGAGTTTTAAACGATTGTAACAATTTGATTCATTCTTTTATTAATCATTATCATGTGGTTTGGGTTTTTGGTTTTTTGTTGTTGTTGTAGTTTTTGGAGGGTTTTTTGTGCAGGTTTATTTTGTTTTTGATTTTTTGTTTTTGATGTAGCGTACCAGAACATCTCTACAGAGTCCACCACAGGTTTGCAGTTGCTATACATGGATCTATGTCAATCTTGCTTACTTTGCTTTCCATCCGATATTGTCTTACCTTTCAATATTATAAAATCGCTGTTTTGATCATTGGCATTATACAAAAGTATACTTTCTGTAAAAAAAAAAATGCAGTAGAACAATAAAGTTTAGAAGAAATAGATCTATTTTAGAACTGTTGTCTTACTGTTCTTCACACAAACTTAGATCGCTGTCAATACTTTGTAAAGATTATAAAACAAATTCTAATTATCAAGAATGTAAATGGGCAAAATTGAAGTCGTTCGTGGGATGTCCAAATACAACAGGCATAAATGAAATTATTCAATATGTGTTAGCATTAAGAGTGTTGTACCCTCTATAATTATCTTGCGAAATTTAGTGTGGGCAGTATATTTGGACGTCGAATGTTCAAGCCGTCCCAGGAAATCGGGCATGATCGTTCGCTTGTCGCAGTTTTATATTGGGATTTATAGGGACATCCGTGCGTTTCGTCCGTATCAATTACTTAGTATGCAGCTGGAACACTATTCTACTTATATACCAGTGTTGTACTTGTTTTGAATTTGTATTTTGTGTTATTGTAACACAGTTTTGATAAAGCTTCCTGGTGCCTAATGAGAATTCGGCATAAAAAAAATAACGTCCAAAATCAAAATATAAACACAAGATGAGGTAATGCTTGGTAATGATGAGAGAAATTGCTAATTAGATGCAAAATTTTACTAGACGGATGTTTGAGCTGCAAAACTGTAGCAGGCTCAGAGACATACCAGGATATCCCGATTTTAACCGCGTCAAGCGATCGATTTCCAGAATATTAATTGAGGAGTGGGGGTTGTTAAAATAGTTTAAAAACTTGTAAATATATTAATAACAATGCAAATAGCAAATAGAACTATGGCCATTTCACTTTTTACTATATGTGTTAAAAAAATACGATAAATATTCTTATACTTATAAACATGGCTACTAAATATGACACAGCCACATATGAGAATAGATAGTCTAGCGACAAAAGTACATTTTCAGAAGGTATGATGGGAATTTAATTTAAAAATTATATCTTTGTCTCAATCTAAAGGTACATGTGATATCTAAATCAGACCTGTTGACAGTCAACTAAACAAGTCACATATAAATCAACTGGTCAAGACTTTATACAGTAATTAGAAAACACAATGAATGAGCTTGAAATTGTTAGAGACTAGAAAAAGAGAAATTCTATCATTAAAAATAAGAAACAGTTCTAGCTTTAGAAGAATTTATATTATGTAAAAAGTTTTAAATAAAATAAATGGTTGCTAAATTTGCTTATATTAACTCATCTAAAATTAACAGTAACAGTAAGAATTCTATGAAAGCTATAATATATGTTATACTACGTGGTAAATTATTGTTCTATATTTTTGTCTAGATAATAATTCTTCTACGTCTACCGCCTCCCAGACTACGTCTACAGAAGAACCCCCTGAAGATATTATTGACATAATACAGCCCTACGTCATCGTAGGCGGGGTCGCCGTTCTACTTCTGCTCCTGATCGTCAATTTCGTATCTGTTGTACAGAGAAGGTAAGTCTGCTAGTCGTCAAAAAGGTGATAGTTTTGTTTTTGTTCTGTGTTACAGTATGGATGGGGGAGAAGGGTGCTTGTTTTTTCTGTATTTTTCCGAAAAGTTTCTGTAGAACTTTGATTTAAGAGTTAAAATAATATATATATATATATATATATATATATATATATATATATATATATATATATATATATATATATATATTATATATATATATATATATATATATATATATATATATATATATATATATCCAAAGTCTCTTTTTCAGTGTTTCAATGAAACAGTGTTTTAAAAGTTTTTTATTATATATATATATATATATATATATATATATATATATATATATATAGAAAACTCTTGTCGTTGCCAATGAAATATGCTTTCTATACTACGTTGCTTTTCATTCATGTGGGATAAAACGGGCAAGTAAGGAAAGGAGGATTTGAATCCTAGAAGACGAAATGAATTAGTCACTGGCTATTTGCTATTTCAGTCTTAAATAATTCAAGTGAATTAATCATTCATTTTGTCTTTACAGAAAAAACCACCGGGCTCTTCAAGGTTACCTTTTGTCACTCCATACATTAGTTCCCTTGCTCCGTAACTATGACGACATCCCCGATCGACCTTACGGAGGAGGACGGAAAATGTCGAAACAGCAAGTGATCGAAGAGTACGATGAGATCGGACTGTGCAAGCGTCTATCTGAAATCCGGAATTCCAAAAAGACAGAAGACAGAAATACGGTGTATTCATTACAGAAGGAGATATTCAGTAGTAATTTGTAAACTGGACCAGCGGTTGGAAAACACTGTTTTTGTTTTGTTTGGTGGTCTGATAGACTTTAGACTATAGTGATATTGAAGATCGTGGTTGAATGGAAGTTGAATTATCAAAAGCTAAAAGAGTATTATTTTGTTGTGGCCATCACAACCTTCACAGGAGGACAATATCAGTTATCAGACGGGGAACCATTTTATTGGTTTATAATGTACAATATAAGTATTTATTTCTTCAATTGTACATTTACATCCTCGAAAAGGAAATGGAACACATTTGAAAATTATAATCAAATATGTGAGAAAAAATCAAAATGATCCATATACACAAGAGACATACATGTTGTAATACATATGCCTTGCTATTTTAAACCTGGGGGTGTTTCATGTTTAAACCGAAGCTGTTTTAGATTTGGTTTCGGTATCATAGCTTTACACACGAATGTTACTTACATGTACGTCATGAATAGACAATTGTTACCATTAAACGTCCGTTCTTTCATGAGGTCAATTTATATTTTGAAAGACCCTCACCATATTTTTTCATTGTTTATTTTTTACATACTATATTTGTTCTGTATTCAAACATTCACAGTTGCTTGTATGTTTCAATTTTTTTTGTAAATATGTGTACGTCAAATAAAAAAGGAATATTATGTTTAAATTCCCAATCATCGTCACGTTGACAGAAAGTGGTCGATGATGTGAAGAAATAATTAAACACTGGAAGTTTAAGTACATGTTATAAAGATTGAATAAATAAAAAGAATGGCCAGCAAATTACTTGTAACCGGAAGTGGATTTATGACTTTGAAATTCAACATTTTGTGCTATTAATTAGAGTTCGATCAATCGATCAATCTAGATAGATAGATAGATAGATAGATAGATAGATAGATAGATAGATAGATAGATAGATAGATAGATAGATAGATAGATGAGAAAGACAGGGGTTATTTTTGTACGGGGTCATCTTATGCATCCTGTGTTGGGATTTTACCCTCCTTATTCCCCCATATTCTTTTATCATGCAGAAAGAGAAACATTCAGTGCTGTTAAATTATTGGACTGATTTCATTGAAAACACAACTTTTAGTGGTGTTTTTGTAGTGTCTGTTTGTTAGTGAGCGTATATTTATTTAAGTTTAATCTTTTTCGATCTCAACATGATATTTACAAATATACTTGTAAAAAACTTTGTTTTTGACACTGAACTATATCCATCAAATATTATGACAATTCATATTAAATTATATGTAGCAAGCATTGAAAACAAGGAAATTAAATAAAAGATATTTTAAGTACTTCAACTAATTTCAGATTATAAATTAAAAGGAAATTTCAAGAGAAAGATAGAAGAATGCGGAAAATATTTAACATTACCCGCTCTCGTATATTATACTTGCGATACAATACCAGGTAGTAGTAAATATTTTGTTACTACCGTGATCACAATTTGTTGCTATAATTATACCATGATTTCCTCTAAAGGAAGAGGAATGCATGGAAGAACAAATAGAATTAACGGATCTAACTAACAAAACGTCCAATGTCAATGTTTGTATAATACTAGTTTATACTAATAAATATAGTCAGTATATCCTAGTTGATGAAACTGATTAATGTTTACATATCACATGGTCACTGGACTGGTCATTTCATATTCCTTACCTTGTCATAATATCTACTGAATATTGTTCCGTGTTAAAACTGTTATTTTTTTTTAGCAATTAATGACAAAATGGTGGCAATAAATTTATTGAAAACAATGCAATCGTCCAGTATGAATATCGCTGTTCTTCAGCAACGAGTGTGTCTAGGACCAATGTTGTTAACAACAAAGAAATCGTCCGTTGACCATTCGTGGATTTTAATTCAGCAAGGAAATCGTACTGTTCAAGTATCCAGTTTGCTGGTTTTCAACAATCTCTGAAATCCATGTTGCATACTTCCTCCCTTTTACTGCATGATCTGGTATGTTCCCGTTTTTCACACATTTGAAAATCAGTGATAGAAAAATGTGTGCAAAACGGAAATTTCTCCAGACATGGTGCTGTTCTACGGTAATAAAATTGTCTAGTATCCATGTTAAAAATCGTTCTCTGTTGTTCAGCAATGAAGTCTTTCAAAATACTATAGTATAGTACATACACAATGTTGTATATTTCGCCTTTTAAATGGTTCTATATCAAAGTCTTCAATTCTTAGCGATGGAATTGTTCACTACTCATGTTGATGTACATGTATTTCAGCAAAGAAATTAATTTTGTCGTTCTTCATATTTAAAACAATGTAATATCTCTTTTACTGATACATTGATTCAGCCATAAAATCTTTCACTGTCACTTGTTGTTCTTCAAAGTACATGTATTCATATCTTCTCTCTGACATAAAATCGCGTTATGTCCGTCTTGCTAACTTCCAGCATTATTTTTTTAGCTATGAAACTGTGTTTTATTTGTTTCAATCAATGATGTTCTTTTTCAAAATAAAAAGAAAGACCATTCGCGATGTTCTTCTTCAACAAAAAGATAATTCGTTAGCCTTTCTCTTGTTTTACACCAATGAAATTGCATGTTGTTATTCTTCAGCAACGAGTCGAAATTTTTCAGTATCCATCTTCTTTTTTAGCTATTAAATCGAGTTGTATTCAGACTCTGTTTTTCAGCAGTGAAAAGATAAGTAGCCACATCGTATGCCGCTGATCATCATCATTAATTACACGGTATCCGTATTGAATGTTGATCACATTGTTATGTTGCCGCTGTACAGTTGTACTTCAACAATTATAATTTAATCTGGCTGTTGTGTTAATAAAATCTATTTAATAGCATCTTCAGCAATGAAAAAAATTCAATCAAGTACATGTACAATTCAACGACGATGTATCAACAATGCTATTTTACAGCAATAAAATCGAAATGCATGGGGGTAACTGTTTTTCAGCAACGCAATATATGCAGTTCAGCACCCCGTTACTGTTCGTTAACAATGACATCTTTCACTACACAAAATGGAAATGGAAAAAATTATTTTAAAAAAACTGTTAATTTACGTCATAGAAAGTCAATGCCAATCTCGCGTATGCTTACTAATCATAGGCAAACTCTCTTAATTTTTCTTGTGCTCATGAATAATTCATGTCTTATTCTGATTGACTATTTCATACTTTCAATATGGACATACATCACTATCGATCACGATAACGATAATGATTTGGTGTATATTTTACATTTGACCTCTTTTTTGATTGAACATTGAGTAAACACTACCTTTTATTTATTGAATTATTTTATAGCTGGAGGGTTAAATCCCAGGTGTCTTTTGTGTTAACCAATTTGCAAGATAGATGATGTGGTGCTATACTCAGTACAGTTATACTAGTTTTTTAAAAAAAAAAGCATGCATCGGTATTTGAGGAAGGGGAAGATATTGCCTAGTCATATAGTAAAATGTTGACTTTTTCAGTATAAGAATTTTATATTCAGTATATATAAATGTATTCCAAACAAGCTTGCAAACCGCTTTCCAGTACTATCAGTACTTTGATTTAAGACTGATCTCAAACTGTTGGCACACTGATGTTTAACCAGGCACGTACCATCGTTTTTGAAAGTGGGGAGGGGGGGGGGCAGACTCATCCAAAAAATATTGACAAGCAAAAAAAAAAAAAGGAATTTAAATTTTTCCAAAATCTTTAAAATCCTAATCCAGGGGGGGGGGGGGGGGGGCTAGCGTAGTATATAACTTCAATTTCACTCCTCGTTTCCTTATTTTCATATCAATTTTTTGCATACTCCCCAAAAAGTGGGGGGGGGGGGGGGGGGCAACTGCATTATAATTCAATTTTTTATATGTAAATTTTTAAAAAAAAATGTTGCTGCGAGAAAAAGTGGGGGGGGGGGGGGGCAGGCCCCCCTGGCCCCCCCCCCCCCCCCCCCCCCCCCCGATGCTACGTGCCTGTTAACCGCTGATTCTACATGGACATTAAAATCTCGGGAGATGTGTAGAGGATATCGCTGTAAATATAATTGACAGTTGTATGTTCATGCGAGCGTCGTCTATTATATTGTCCTCTTTTCAATTTTTTCAAGTAATTTGAGGACGCATTGTGTGTGGCTGGCTCATCCCTCCTATAGTTCCTGCTTCCGTATCTAGACACCAACAGGTGTTTTGAGGAGACGTCAGTAAGCGTTGAAGTTCTGTTATCATGCGATCTGAAGTGGTTGAAAATATATCGTCAGAAAACATATACATAGAATATAGATTCCGGTAAACTATATAGTTATTTTGATACAGTTATTATTGTCTGTATCACGGTTCGTAGAACTGACTGGGAAGTGAACCATTCTATGCACGTGCTGGGAAAACTGTTTTCCATCTACTAGTTGTTATAGGGTATTGTACATATAATAAATATATATTCAATAATTGAAAATGTTTCAAATTCCTAGGTTTTAAAATATTGAAAAAAATTTATTGATTTGATTGATACAAATCACAAGTGCCTTATTTAGATGCCGATATACAATTACATGTATTTGTATTTCAAGAACATTTTTAAATCTTCTTGCATACCATTAATGCCAATGGTGCATTAGGCGTCATTTAGTTCGCATTGTTATTGGTAGTAGGTATGTGACTTGACATACATTAAAATAGTTCTGTAACAACTCAGTTGTATAAACTGATTTTTCAAACACAACACGAGGATATTTTTTAAGAGCTCTACTATATATTTTTTACAATGTGCAAGCAGAAAAATCTTTACTTTTGATTGTTAACATCAAATCTCAGGAACAGCTATAGAGGGTTGGAAAATATATATAAATGTGATGCCAAAAAAAGCTAGATAACTTCTGAATTTATAAATTTATATTTTTAAATTGACTGAATTTAAAAAGACTCTGTTTTATAAATTCAGAATTTCTCATATCTATATATATTTTCCAACCTTCCAGCTGTTCCTGAGATTTGATGTTAACAATCAAAAGTTAAGTGGCCGTTAAGTATATGTTTCTCTGAGTAAAAACAACGTAGATCTTAAAATATCGATAAAATTGTGGCAATCAAACTATTACAAGTATCAAAAAACCAATCTATTCAATTTTAACGATATATATATATATATATATATATATATATATATATATATATATATATATATATATATATATATATATATATATATATATATATATATATATATATATATATATACATGCGCGGATCTAGAGGGGGGGTCGGGGGGGGTCCCGACCCCCCCTGGAAAATGAAAATTTATTAAATTTACATAGTAAAATTATCGCGAAAATATGCCTCGGACCCCCCCTGGCAAACACAATTATCCTTCGGACCCCCCCCTGGAAAAATTTTCTGGATCCGCGCATGTATATATATATATATATATATATATATATATATATATATATATATATATATATATATATATATATATATATCACACTTAAGGCGCAATCAAGTACAAAAGGGTGACTAAATTGCTTGCACCTGTGCCCAATTCAACAACAGTAGAAAGAAAGTGATATTCTAAAGCTCAAATGTGTGTTTTGTACTGTGAGGATTGTCAACTAAGCAACTTATCAAAAATGTGTTTTAAAATTATGACATTTGTTCAACATGCGACAACATATTTCGGCCATCTTTTTCAGCCTAAAAAAGAACAGAATGAATAGAAACATCAAACGCGGGGTATTTTTTCAATAGCAGTCATTAGAGAGGTTAAGAATTTTTTTTTACGTTTACGGGTACTTGTACTTGTAGTAAAATACCACAGGTGCTTGTGGACTGGACCGTGCACTACCCTCCACGCTTTTTCCAATTTTTTTTTTTTATTGTATTTTTTTATTTTTTATTTATTTATTATCATTAACGTCCCCTTATATATATCTCAAGTCGAAAATAACAGAAATTTCACACTCGTTTTCCCCTATATATATATATGAGGTGCTCGGTCCTGTCCACAAGCACCTAGCTGTGTAAAATACTCGAAAAAGTAGTACACGTACACCACCTGTACACGTACGATAAAAATGCGATTGAGATTTATATTACCGTACGTGTGCATTTTACATAATTAAAAAAATGCCTTATGATGATTTTTTTTATCAAAATAAATGTAGTATGTTTTCACGATTGGTCATAAACAATATATATCCGGAATCTGAATTTGGTAAGGTTTGGAGACTAGGAAATTTTTACATCATTTGAGCGCTTATTTTCTCGAGAGCTTTCATCTACCTTCAAACTCTTGATTTAACATAGAATTTGTTTTTTTATCAACGTGCTCACGGTGTTGCAGTAAATTGACAATAATTGTCTCAAAATGTTGTTGATGTACTATATGAATGAATCTGGTGACAAAGTTTACACTTTACAGGTAATATATGCAATCAATCTGAACATGTTTAGATGTGATCTTAGTGACAGCAGTGTGTCTCGTGCATTCTTGAGAAAGTCTGAATAGGTTTATCATGTTTAGAGATTGCAGAATAATCCTTAAAACAATGTTGATTCTTTACATTTCTTTGAAAAGATTTTTTCTCTAAATCAAAAACATCTGACGGCTGTTGAAATACATGTATGTAATCATGTTTAGTTAACAAAGAAACGAAATTTGATTTAACGAGGCCGGGTCTAATTTTTTCTGTCCTAGATTTTTGAATGAAATTTTTTACATGTATTTCTACTGATATAATTACTATTTTAAGATAAAAAAAAAATAAGACATTTACCACACCGTTTGTTTAAGGGGTAATCTCAAAGTTTGTTAATTTTTAACATAGGACCCTATGGGATTTTGCTTGAAATGTATCAATTTTGCCCATTTTTTACAATTTTCTTAAACTTCTGCCCTAGGGATTTCTTTTTCTATTCTACATATTGCTAAAAGGCATTAAATGGTCAAATAAAAAAAACCTTTTACCTCCTGGTTTGTTCCAGGGGTCTTATCAAAGTTGTTTTTTTGTATCCCCAATTTCCCAGTTTGTCAGATAATGGTTATTTTTTATTTGACAAAGACGAAAATGGTGATCTTTATAATATTATTAAAACATTCAGACATATTTTAGTAATAAATAAATATATAACATCACACATTAAAGGTCATTAATATAAAATACATGGTTACTATTTTGAAATATATGAATTAAGCTATATTTAGGCGGGTTAAGAAAACGTGACAGAGGGCTAGGCTTGCTGAACCCTCTTCACGTTTTCAACCCGAGCCCAAATATGGTTTATACTTCGAAACATTTATGTTTATTCCACAATATAATATCAATTTTACGCATCAAACGAGCTATTTTCAACAAATTTCGCTGAATATCTGCAGTTGAAACTATCACGCCATGGCGTCAACAAAGCAAAAAGATGACGTCACTATACAAATTAAACGCTGCGCGAAAGCGTGCGTACTCATTCTGTACTCGGCCTCGTTAAACCAACTTTGGTTATTGAACTCCTGTCTTTGCGCTTTCTATTAAAATGAAAATTAAGTAAAATTATATTCAGTTACTTGTTAATGTATCATGAATGTTATCGGTTACAACGATTATTTATAAACAAGCTTTAACAGTCTTTTTAAAGTCTTTGACTGCTTCAAATTTTGAAAACATAACAGACACATCCCAACAAAACTTCATGGATAGAATGATTGTCTAAAGAAAAAAAAATACCACAAATACAGCTAGGCTTTTAACAGTTAACTGTTTAAGGTCAGACGACACGTTCCTCGAGAATCTTTTTTGTATCTCCTCGTAATAAAGAGTTCCAATAAAAAAAATTAAAGGAAGTGAACATAAAAAAATTATCAAGGGCTCAAATTTGTCTGTTTGATGTGTATAATGATATCTGAAAACTGTTTAGACAGAGCTTTCCTCAATAAAAAGATATACCATTTAGAATAACTAATTCTTGCAATCCATGAGCGCTGCCATATTGTTAAAATCATTACCTCCCTGCTGGGTTATCTCTAAGCATCTAAGAGAGGGCAGCACTGATGCTGCCGTCAGTGAGACACATTGCATTTTTACACAGGTTTAGTAACAGAGATAAAATACCATCATCAAAATGTGAATGGAAACTTGAAAGGAATGTAAAGAGTTGTCATTTTAAACAGTGTTTATGGAGGCAGATTTTGGATCTCAGAATGATGCATTCCCACCAGCAGTTAATGTGACATGTAACTAGAATGGAATGTCTGTGGATCAGTGTTATTGTGACCTATTTTTTCTTGCACTCGGGAATTTCTTGTTTATGAGTGTGCTACATAAATGAGCACACAAGGTGCATTGCACAGCATCCTGACTTTTAAAAAGTGTCTTAGTCCTGTTATTCTTCTGACAGCATAAAAAGAACCGGCGTACATATCATCAAGATCTTATGTATAAAAAAATAAAACAAATCAGAAAAATTTCCAGGGCATTTAAATAAAAAGTAACGGTAAGAATATAATAAACCCCACAAAGAAAATGAAATTACAATTTTATATTAATTTGAATTGAACAGCATTTTATTTATGTAAACACTGACTGCCACATCTCCGTACAAACATCTGGAATGTGATGGTCTTATATTTCACAAATTTATTTATCTATTCATTTTTTGTACAAATCATATATAGTTATCTGAGGTTCATTTATAGAAATGTACTAAATCCTTGTCTTCTCATGACAGTACACAAAATTTTTCTTCACATCAAGGCATATTTTTTCTTCGTAACTTTTATCAACTCTGTACATAAACACTGGCCTAGTTCCAACATTGACCCAGTCACCAGCAGCAATGTGGCTTATCTACATCAGAGAACAGATGCATGCTGGGAAATAATGGATTACCTCCATAAACCTTTCACTGAGAGTGTTAAATTGATAAAATCTCTTGATAGAAATAAACAAAAAGGTAACAGACCTCATTTTTAAGTTTCAAAAGGCTTTTAAAATTTATTAAGCAACAATTATTTTTTTCATGTTCACTTCCTTTAATTTTATAATTATTTTACAAATGATCAAAATTTACTTGGATGTGGTTATATGTCTAGATGGTCGAGTGGTTAGAACGGTGGCCCCTCACTGCCAGAAGCATATAGGTTCTAGAGGTCGGGAGTTCAAAGCCCCGCCCCGGCAGAGATATAGTTCTATTATAGTGAATTATGCTGTGGTGTAGATGTATTTATTTTTATATCAGCAATTCAAGTGTATTTTCAAGAAGATTATATAGGATATTGCATACTCTAGTATTTTGCAGAAATGCCTGGTAAGGTACCCTAATTTTTTGCAAGAAGGCTTGTCAAAGTAGTAGTAAACCATTAACAAATTCCTGGAAAAAGTTATCTAAAATTGAGGAACGTGTCGTCTGACCTTAATGCATAAGGATAAAAAAAAAATGAATGAAAGTTGGGAAATTGATATTGGAGTATGCCGTATGTTGTGTACAAATTTTAAGATTATCAGGTGCAAGTATGATACCATTTGAAAACAAATATCACTGGTACATATAGCCATATCTATATATCACCATTATCCTTTTTTTTTAACAGAAGATGGATCCTATGGGACGACCTACCCTCTCAGCCCACCCTGCTAGATTTTCCCCTGATGACAAATTCTCCAAACAGCGAGTAGTGTTAAAGAAGAGGTTTGGACTTCTACCCACACAACAGCCTAAGGAGGTCTGTTGAAGAAAGACAAAGTGAACAGATCTAACCATAACATGAAAATATTGGACAAAAAGGAGACTCTCTTGATGACACTGTTGACATTTCCCATTGTCCGTTTATTTTGTGTAAATTCCCAATTCCCAATTCATTTATATCCTCATTGTGAACATTTTTATCTTATCTGAAATATGCCAAATAAAATCCATCATCAGCTACTTTATTTCTTACCGCTATTTACTGCATTTAAAATATTTGTGCCCTGTAGAACTCTTGGTCTGTAATTGAAAATTCTCCTTTATTTGAATCATTTACCCAGTATGATAAGTATTGTTAACAATCCCAAAACTTTGACCTAACCTGTTAAATATACACTATCCAAATTTTACAGGAACAATATTTATTACCTTACATGATTTTTTAAATCTTTATAACTTTAAAAACTTTAAACTCAAATGGCCATAAAAGATGCTCTGTGCCAAGTTTGGTTAAAATTGGCTCAGTAGTGAAAATTATGATGGAAAGAAATGATGAGCACCTCAACAACAGACCCCAGAATTTGGTCACAAGTTTTCTTGCTTCGACTCTTTAAAGCTTACATGTTTGTTCTATCAGATTAATCAAACTTTTCAACTAAGCATAAGAATGATAAGACACGTTGATGTCATATCAAGCTGAAAGCTCATGGAAATCAAAACCAATCAATCAATTCATTCATAATTTATTGATTGTTTACACACAGATAGGTGATATTTGACATATATTGTGTTTGCGTAGAACATCCATGATGACCAAAATGCACTATAATAGCACAAGAGTATTGGCTTTGTCAAAATGTCATATAATGGTACAAATAATTAAATTCCCACTGTTTTAGACATGTTGTTTGAAGAAAAATACTAGTACATGTACTTGGAACAAAGAATATATTACTTATACATGTATTTCAACATAATTCTTATAAATACAAATATATTTCAACAATCATTTACAAAAGCTTTATGTTACAAACAAAATTATCACATGGTGCCATTATCACAATCTTATGGCGCACTAGAGAAGAAAGGACGGTTCAGATTGACTTGTACAAGTGTTTTAATTGTGACCACCAAATACATATAGCACAATTGATAACAATAATCTGTCAATACAAGATGCTTTACTTTTGGCTGTAAACTCAGTTATGAAATCTTTGCAAATATTGAGTGCAACATAAATACTGTAATATACATGTACATACAAACACTGCTGATCATGTTGTAGAGTGATACATGTTTCTTTGACAGAATTAGATCTAACAATTTGATTCTCTTTGAGACAAATCAAATAATTTACAAGACAAATCCAAATTATTCAAGTTAAAAATATAAGTTTTTGTATTTTAAGAGATGAAAATTCTTTTCATTTTCTAACATTAAATCCATTGTTTTACCCTATTCTGTGCAATGATCTAAAATGCCTTCATCATAGTTCATGAAAAAACAGTCATGAAAAAATGAATTTCATTAACCAAGGGTGACAATCCAATATTTCATAAAACAAATTGACACATGAAAACTCAGCAGTTCAACAAATCACCAATAATAATTTAGTTGTTATAGCTCTTGATTCTTTAAGTGTCACTAAATTAAAAGAAATGACTTCATATTTAAAGGGAGCTTACATATATGTAGGAAAACAACCATTTGGTTTCTCTCTTTGATGCTTGTTTTTTACAATATTGGTATATCGAGATTCATGGGACCTTCATCTTTGTTTCAATGGATTTCAAAAAAGAATTTAAGGATCATCATAAATGTATTGCAGATGTTGAATTGATTCTACCTAAAGTACCCTATTACATGGAGATATTTTGGCATTTAAAGGCAAATCTTCAAACAACACAATTTAAATGCAACTAGAATATATGTATATAAACATTAGAATCTAAGGCAACATAATACTTTATACAAAAGATGTGTCAAAACTTATAAAAACAAATGTATAATGATATAAATGGACAAATACAATCATTAAAAAATCGATCTACACAGCAGTTTGATTCATGGATTTAAAACAAATAGGTATGCATGTAAAAAAAAATCATAAAAAGCTTATCACTGAATTGTTGTAAACATGACAACAAAATGAACACAAAGTCAAAAATAAATAAAATCAAAAGAAAAAAATCAAGCACTTTGCATTAATGTAAATAAAAGATTCTGTCTAAAAAAAGTTAACACATCTGTTCCAACAGATTTAATACTACATATTCATGTACCGGTAATAAGGTAGTATAAAACACATAGGCTAACATTTTTCCTTGAATCCATCTTTTTAAACTACGATATTTTGTTCTCTGTTATAATTTTTTTTTTCATGAGTTCAATAGAATAAAAATAACCTGTTGGTATAAAAAAAACTCAGCAAAATATATCATTAAAACCAAAATATTTGAGTAAACTGTGATGTAAAAATAGAACACATATACATTTAGCTGCAAAATTGCAAATTCAGAAGTAAATACAGAATGCCAAACTTAAGATATGACAAAAACTCAAAAGAATGATTGATATGTAACAAAGATCAAAATGTTGTTTATGGAAGGAAAATATTGAACAATGGCTATGTTTAGGACATCTTGGAGATTTCAAGTTGAAATGATGCAAAATTGCCATACTTGATGTTATAACTTATTTCACTGTGTTTTGTACTACCTTAATACATATTTCTTGCTCTTCAGCAACATAAAAAATAATCATAACACAAACTAAATGCACACATGATTATAATGTATTGCATACATTGGATATAAACATTTTAAATATTTAATAATTATAAATAATTCATTTTCAAATCATGTCAAAATATCACACATAGGCAAAATTTTCCTGAAATGATTTTGCTGAAAATTATTCCTCTGAAAACACCTCAAATATAATTCATTTTTGTGTAAAACAGCCATAAAATTCATGTGTATGACTTTCCATGACAATGCATAATACAAAAAATCTGTGCATATTGCTTCAAATCTCATAAACTGACATGCAAAGACATGTATGTAAGTATCAAAATCATAATTTTCAGCTCTAGTTTACTTGGATATAGCTGATATCTGGCAGAGAACAAAAGCCACACTCATCCAATGTGGTGTGTCTAAGTGACACTGCACAAATACACAATGTGTACACTGAAAGCCCAGTAGTCACATGTATAACAGCCCAGTAGTTACATATATAATAACAACCCAGTAGTTACATGTATAACAGCCCAGTAGTTACATGTGTAACATCCCAGTAGTTACATATGTAACAGCCCAGTAGTTACCTATATATGTAACAGCCCAGAAGTTACATGTATAACAGTCCAGTAGTTATACATATATAACAACCCAGTAGTTACATGTATAACAGCCCAGTAGTTACATGTGTAACAGCCCAGTAGTTACATATGTAACAGCCCAGTAGTTACCTATATATGTAACAGCCCAGAAGTTACATGTATAACAGTCCAGTAGTTATACATATATAACAACCCAGTAGTTACATGTGAAACATACCTGTAGTTAAATGTATAACAGCACAGTAGTTACATGTGTAACATCCAGTAGTTACATGTACAACAGCCCAGTAGTTACATGTATAACAGCCCAGAAGTTACATGTACAACATCCCAGTAGTTACATGTACATAACAGCCCAGTAGTTACATGAGTAACAGCTCAGTAGTTACATGTGTAACAGCCCAGAAGTTACATATACACCATCCCAGAAGTTACATGTATAACAGCCCTGACTCTGACAGTTTAGTTACGTCAAATATCAAATGGATCTTGGCAATGGTGATGGTGACAAATTGTCCAGTGATCGGTCGTTTGTTCTTCACTACATCAGCAGGTGCCTGTTGTGTACATTTAATGTACAGTAACTGCAGAGGGTTTGTAAGTAATACATGTACCTGCAAGATTGACACCTGTCTGTCAAGAATTTCCAAGCTCACTGGGTTCTCTCCACTGGTACCTGTGATTGAAAATAAAAAGAATTCTAGTTTTTGCAAAATATAAAACTCATAACCCATTTTTCAAACCATCCCTTGAAAATGTAATTATCTGGATTTTTTTTTAGTTGTACCATAAATTTGCCTTTTATGTCAACAAATTTAATTAGTTTTGTAGTTTAAATATTACCATCATTTATTCAACAAACTGCTTATGGTAGCTTAGTGGTTTCATCAAGATTTACACACTGGTAAAGGGGGTTCGACCCTACGATGCACCGATACAATCATTTTTTTTTCGGTAATTTGATCCAAACTGGTATATTTATTCCATTATATACATTGGGAGCAAAATTACAATAACTTCGTAAAATGCATGGAAACTGAATTTCTTTTTATTTTGTTCAATTTAGTTTGAAGGATAAATAACATTTTTATGATGAAAAAAATACTTTGAGCATCGGAAAAACTTATAGAACCTGATGATTTCTGGTAATTCACTTGCCTCATCCCTCCTCCAAGAGGATGACTGTACCTGGAGGGTATCTTATAAACTGTACACATATTTACCTTTAGAGCACTCTATTTATACTGTATTTATACTACCATAAATTACCTTGAGGAGAGACTTGACTGACTGTCAGTAGATCTTGCCTTTAGAGTTGTTTGGAATGAAGTCATGGTATCAATAAACTGCTGTCTGTCTTTACCCTGTTAAACAAATTCTTTCAATGAAAAACTGTTACATCAATCTATCTCGGATGAAGAGGAAATACATGTATCTTTGAGGGTTTTCCTAACAGGGAATTGTGGAAGTGAACTATAGGACAGGGTGTTTCCAGTGTACCTTTCCGGTATTGAGTTCAGTGATAGCTGTCAGGATCTGGCTCTTGGCCTGATTCTGAGTGATCCCGAGCTCATTCAGGTCTGTGTCTGTCAGTGTTAGGAATGCCTCCATGTCCACCTTTACAAATAAGTACAAAAACACTAACATAAAATATCATGTAACATTTTTTATCAAAATTTGTTTGTTAGTGGGGGCATATTGCCACACCAAGCATTTCTGTATTTCTGATTTAAATGTTCATTCATTATAAAGTTTGTAATTCAAAAACAATGACCTCTTGTTCCTCAAATATTGGCTGGTACTTTTCCAGAGATAGTTTCTTCAGAATTCCAGACAGCTCTATAAATACAAGTAAAGAAAGAAAACTTGTGGATTTGAACATCTCAAAAAAGAAATTACAATCAAGCATTGATTTGAGCTTATTAATCAATATCAACTTCATGTTTATCAGATCTAGACACAGAATATTAGTACCATCAGTAGAGCCGTCATTTTCATGAAGAGAACTCAGAACACGATTGGGGTCTTCTCCATACTGTAAATTCAAGTAAAAATTTTGAATTACCCATCACAAAACTCAAAAGAAGATGTACTGTATACAGGGTTATTTTCGCCCCATGTTATTTTCGCCCTTTTTCACTTGCAAATGGTTTCACCCCGTCTTGAATTCAAAGTTGTGAATAAAGAAAGATAGTTTGTGACATAGGAATCACCCAGTCTGAAATTCGCCCACTGACAACAAGGGCGAAAAAGGCGAAAATAAAACGGGGGCGAATATTCCCCTGTATAAAGTATGTATTTACTATATTCTATTACAATAAATAAACACAATTAAACAACATTTATTATCATTAGGTTGAAAATTATAGACAAAACACTCAAACCAGAGAGATACTGATGATAACTGACCTTGCCAGGTGTGGGAGAGGGGGAGGGGGTGAGGGTTGATGTGGTACTGCCTTTGGATGATGCACTCCTCCCGTGTGATCGCTGAGGTGTGATGGATGAACTACCGCTGGTGGAGCTGTTGGGAGAGGTGGTGTTGGATGTGGTTTTAAATGTGGCAGGCACTGACGCTGGTTTTCTGTTCATGTAGAACGGCTTCTGAGGGGTCGTCCTAGGGGCAAACATGGACGGAGACTTACTGGACTGACTCCAGAAGAAACCGTTCTGCTGGTAATCACCTGAAATACAGAGGTACATGTATACTCTGACAAAAGTAATGATGCACTGATAATCAATTCTGTAACAAACTAATGTAGCTGTTACATGGTTTGGAAAGATTCACTTAGTGATCAGAATGCTTTCATTCAAATTCTCTTTTATAGTAACTACTTCGTTTTGTTTAGAAAAACAAAAATCAATTTCAATATTTTACAATCAGTGTCTCTCTTTGAGACCATCATTCACCAAGATAGTTCATCTACCATACATGTGTATGGCTACACTATTGGTGGTTGAATTTAAATATAGGTCATACCTGAGGAGCCTGGACTAGGGTTGCTATGGTTACTGTTGCCATTAGACAGCTGAGCTGAGCTGGACGGACTGACAGGACTGGAGCTTAGGGTGGTGGACTTTTGGGGCATGAACTTCATTGGCTTCATCATTGGACGGATTGGTGAAGGCTTTGTAAAGAGGACAATGGACTTTATTTATTTGAAGGTACATGTAGCTAATATTGATAAATTCTTTTTTAAACAGGCATTATAGTTTTCATTGTGTTTTCCATACATACTGTACAATAAATAAGTATACTGAAATGTTCTGACAAGTGAAAATGTCTATCTTACCAATTTAAGAAATTTCAACTGATTGATCAACGTTTACAATTTTGTCAAAACAATATCCTTTTAGTAAAATTTTCTTTTGTTGTATATATCAGTTATTATCCATACTATAATTGTGACTGACCATGATAGTAGAAGCAGTGTCCGAGCCTGCAGTACTCATGGACCTACGGCCAGGGGTGGACTCGTCTATTGCAAAGCTAGGCTGTGGCAGAAATGGGGGGATAACAGGCTTCAGTGTATCACTCGTAGTGTTGGATTTTATGGGGTTGATGTCCTATCAAACAGGAATAAAAGCATTTCTTGAGAAACATATAAAAATGAGCAAGCAGTTTCTGTTAGAGAATGTAGGTAATATCAAAATTAAAGAAGATCCATGAATTAAATGAAAAAAACAAAAACAAGAAGAGTTATAAAAACAGTACCAGGTAAATAAGAACTAAATATGCACAAGTCATGCACTGTAAATTTAACCAATCTAATTGGCCCAGTTAAAAAAATAATTAGCTTTTGGTCAAGTGGACTTACCAGAGTGTAGCGGGAGGCACTCTGTTTGTTCTCCATGGTCATGGTTCCATAGTTAGTAACTGGCAAAGTTTGTATTGGATCAACAAAGTTGTTCATTTTCTTTGGCTATAGGAATAGACATTTAAATATGTTAATTAGAAAATACTTTACACATGGAAACTCATATATGCAAGAAAATCTAAATCATATTGCATTAAATACAAGTACATGTATTAGATAACCTACAGATAATTTGACATTATATTTTGTATCTTATTTCAACATGAAGTTAGTTTTGATAAAAAAAAACACCTTAAAGTCAAAGAAACACTTCATAACTCACCACAGTGGGACTAGAATTGTTTTTGACAGTTAAATCCTGGACAGATTTAGAGGTTTCCAATGTAGGCATAGGGGCCAGTCGGTTTGTGACATTAATCTTCTTGATATTACGGAAACGATTGGACAATCTACTCAACCAACCCTGTTGATAAAAATAATAAACTTAGTACATAAAGTATCAAAAGAAAGAATTTTGCCTGTAGAATTTTCACTTCCTGCGCAACTTTTTGAGAGGTATGAATCAGTCGTAATTGAACAGTTACTTACCCGCAGCCCACTTTTTTGCGTATCATCAATGCTGGAATTACAAATAAAACTTCTACAGTTTTAATCTACTATACTAAATTAATTGCCATTTCCAATAGACAAATTAAAATTGGGTGCCAAAATGAACAGGACAAAAGTGTATAACAAACGAAATACTATACACTGAGCCTAAATGTATTGTGTAAAATTTAATGATGATTGGTGCTTGGAATTTGTAAATGGTATAATTTACCAACTAAAATGTTGGTACTTGTAACTATTGTGATATGAACATATCAAGTTCAAAAACATTCAAATCAAACTCCATTCAAGATCTAAAACAAATTGAAACCAAACCCAATTAAAGATGAAAAATCACATTAAAATAAAATTCAATTCAAATTCCGGATAAATTTCAATCCACACTGACAAGTTTCTTAACTACACCTGTTTGTACACACCTGACATCAGTGGAGGCGGACACTGACACACCATTTTGTTTGGACCAGTGCTTCTTTGATTTGTCTACTTTGTTGACAGTCATGGCTTTGGCAGCCAGAAGTCGGAGCAAGTCTGTGTCCACATCATCTGTAGATACAGGGAATTACAGGTAAATCAAACTTTAAGCTATAAATTTGATTCATTAAGAAATTTTAAAAAATCCTAATCAATGTAAAACTGAAAAATAAACAAACCTATGAGAGAAGCCATGTCAAATGCAGTGCACCCATTTTTGGCCTGGATTGTCACATCAGCCCCTTTCTCTATCAGATACAATGCCACTGGTCTCTTCCTGGAAACCAAAGATTATTTGAAAAAGTAAGACAGCTGGAACACTCATTAGAATCCTCAACTAAAGATAACACTACTAGTCATTTATTTACTAAAAGTCTTATCATTTCATGCAGTTAATACATTTTGAATGCATGTATATCAGAAAATGCTGGGGTATGTTGGATTCTGGAAGTAATTTTCAATGTATGTGAAGTTTTACAGATACATGTACCAATATGTTTGCATAATGATAACAATGCGAAACCCAATGCCTGTTAGCAAAGCTTGCGCTCATGACCACCAACAAAATTCCTTATACACATAATGCTGATTTTGCCGAGCCTTCTAGATCACCCACTTGCTGAACAGGCCTCGGTACTAACAGCTACTGTACACACCCATGATACGTGGCCTGCATTAGAGCTGTCCATCCACTGATCCTGTCCTGTTTGTCCATGTCACAGCCCCTCTCAACCAGCAGCTGGGCAATGTCTAGCTGTCCAGCCATGGCTGCAAACATAAGGGGAGTGGCACCCTCCTCCGGGGAACAGGCATCTCTCTGACTTAGATCTTGGTCCAGTATGGCACGTATTCTCTTTATGTCTCCTAAAAATGTGAAGCAAAAGATTTAAGTCTAAGCAATTTTTGAGGGTTTTACTATTGAGTTGATCCACAAAACTGAATGTATATTGAAGTGCAATATCTAATAACACATTGTACTGACAGAATCATTGATAATGAGTTTATATATCCTTGAAACTGTAATTTTCATTTAAATCCACAAACACAGATGTCCACAAATATTATTGAATTCAAACCCCATATTCGACAATGAATGAGCTTTTCCTACTAAAACTTATTGCAACTTCAGATACATACATTTGTCCTTTTTAATGAAGTAATTTAAAAGCTCAAAATTATGACCATGTCCAACATACCAAACTTCATTGCTTCTATAATGTCTGGCTTCTTTTCTTCAGCAGCTACAAACAATAAATCAAATAAGTATGTGTTTATGAAATTCATGTATTTTCCTTAATCAATATTATTTCACATTGATATGCTGTAAATTTTAAGTAATTTTTATTGACATTCTTTTCAATTTTTATAAATTATTTATCCATGCATAAATATTTGGGGTAAGATGAATCAACTTTCTATAAAATAACTAAAAATTGTTTTCACGTTCTTCAGAATTTTTCCCTCTTTGTTTTAAATACTGACTGAACATTTTGTATGCACATCTTACAGCTACTGTGTGAATGTGAATGTGTATCATTTTTGTGAACTAGTCTAGTGGTAAACATGCATTAGTATCAACTTAAATATTTCAGATGAAATTCATCTTTACACAATATGCATTACTTATAAGAACTGCCAAAGAGAATAACTTTAAAACCCTGATAGGTTGATAACATCAATATTTAATGTTGCAGTTAGGGAATATAAAGTGTCAATAAATCCACCACCGATATTTCTGAATGAATCTCAGTGTAATGTTACAAAAGAATTTCACAGTGCCGCTATAAATTGTACTTTAAATTTCACGCCTGTCTTGCATCAAGTAGAAGAATAACTTCATTGTTTCTTTATCAGTGGCCTAATCAAGAGAATTGTACGCAGAAACAGACTGTTTACACATGCCATCAATCAGTCAATAGAGAATATGCCTGGCAGAGTGGAAGTGCATTTATACAACTTTGAATAGGGATGAAGTAACACAGACTTCATTGTCAATCAAAATTGTAAACTTACATGCCTAGTCTATATAGTTGTTCAGCTATACATTAACAGCAGCTGTTATAATCTGAGACTTCAGGGTATGAAATACTTTTGGTGTAACATCAAAATACATTCATCAATATCTCACATTTTAGACACTTAATATGAAATAAATTCAAAATTTTAATAATTAATAAGTAATACGGTACATACCTACTGAATGTTAGGAAACATTAACTATACATGAATTACTTATGTCTTAACATATTTAGACTGCTTGTTGATAAACTTAAATTTACTTTATACTGATTAAAATAAATAATGATTGTTTTAAAAATTGATCATTTTATAAGATTTTTAAGATATTTAGTATAAACTTTGTAAGAAGGACCACAGCAATTCTTTTACCATCAGTTTTAAATCAATCACAAAGCATTTTCTATAACATACTTTTTCATACATGTACCGGTATATAGACATACCCCTTTCTGGTTTGTTAGTTGTTTTTCTATCTAAATAGGCAGCTACTTCTCTCTTCATTCTCATCGTGGCAATATCTAGTGCTGTCCTATTGTCAGCATTTGTCACATTGGGATCCGCTCCTCTCTCCACTAGAATCTGGGCTGTCTTCATGTGTCCATTCAGGGCTGCCACCATCAGTGGTGTCAAGCCGGACGTAGACGTCCTAAAGTTCACATCACAACCGCGATCCAATAGAAAACGCAACACTGCGTCATGGCCGTAAAGGGCCGCAGCCAGAAGTGGTGTAAAATCGCACTCATTAGCACCACCAGACAAAGTCAACTCTATTCCAGCCTCCACTAACTGCCGCACCACCTGGATGTGGCCACCTCTAGCAGCAAATGTGAGAGCGGAGGCACCGAGACCAGTGACTGCATTGATATCAGCTTGGCGTTGCTGAAGCAATGTTGCCACAATAATGGGATGACCGTTTCTAGAGGCATGCATTAATGGGGTCCAGCCATAACTGTTGGCCTTGTTAAGGGCAGCTCCCCGCATTAGTAACAGCCGAACTATGTGATCATGTCCATTTGCTGCAGCCGTCTGAAAAATAAAAGAGAAATGAATATACTTGTATCATGCATCATAATTGAATACTTATGCCTTTAATGAAAGGAAAATGAACCAAGATTCAAATACAAAATTTTAGATGGATTTAGTGGTTTTTTGTGAGTTTCTAACTAAATTTACATGCTTAATATTATTGAATATGTGCATGTACATGTATGTTGGGGGATGTCATCTCTATCTATTTCACAGAAATCTCTGGTTTTATTAAAACCAAATAAATATCAGCAATTTAAACAATATATAGTCTTTATACACATTTGTAATAGGCCTCATTACCAACATACACATTCTGAACCAAAGATCAGCTGATGAGATTACTGCCAGACATTAATAATTCATTCATGGCAGATCACGTAAAGACAAAATGAAATAAGGACCTTGTCATATGTTCACTTTCATCATACCTGAAGCGGTGTAATCTCAGCCTCGTCGTCCTCACAATCAACATCTGTACCCTCATCCAACAAAGTTTGCACAACGGGAGCTTCCCCGTGCTCACAGGCGCTCAGTAACTGTCGAACGCGATCCATGGGGGCTCTGGTGCCACAATTATCGTCAAGATTTACCCATGATTGTATAGAAGTATGTCACAGTGAAACATATTTCAGGAATTCGTCACATAGTTATATTCGTCTTTTCTTTTCATTCATTGTCATTTACTTGTCACTATGTTCGCCATTTTGGTTCCGCTCGTGACGTCATTTTGTACCAAAATGCCTTTCGGTAAACAATGCCATGTGCTAGCTGTCAACACTGTCAGAAAATATTATTTCACCGTTTTTGTTTTAATTTTACAACATTAGGTCTGATAAATATAATTTTGACAAGTTCAGTGTAAATTTATAGAATCCGTCGATGTGTGTGTCCTGTCCCTGGATGGGGGGGGGGCAAAGAATTCATATACAAACTTCTGAAAATAATACAAATTATTTCACTCTTCCTCGAAACGATGATGTCAGTATACATACTCACAAAAAGATAACTAAAAACAGGAGGCCCCTGGAGGCCCACGCCATTCAGCTGAGCAACAAAAGCCATAATTCTAATCAAATGAGCATTATATGGCATCAAATTCAAAATATCTTCACAGTAGTAGAAGAGTAGATCTTGTGTTAAGATTTTGATATTTTTTTTATACTATACTAATATATTTCCAACATTGAGACCCTTTTGTTGTTCTAGATTTTGAGAAGAAGGTTTTTAACGATTTTTTAATTCTTTTTATACCCATGTAAAAACTCAACCCCACCCTCATTGTGGCCCAACCCTTCTCCTGGGAATCATGATTTCATTAAACTTTGAATCCATGCAACCAGGGACGTATATACTAACAATAAATATGTCCCTGATGCAACCTGAGGATGCTTCTTCACTTTGAGAAGACTTTTAAAGAATTTCCTGTACTTTTTCCAATGCCAAATTCACCCCCTATCATTTCCTGACCCTTTTCTATGCAAACTTGAATTTACATAACATGAGGATGCTTCTCCACAAGTTTCCGCTTTTCTAGTCAAACAGTTTTTGAGAGGATCGATTTTTTTTAAAAATTCTTCTAATTATTCCTTTGCAAAACTTTAACACTCTGTATATGCCTCTCCCTTTTCTATACAAACTTGAATATACACAACATGAAAACAATTCCTCTCAAGTGTCAGCTTTTCTGGCCATATGGTTTTTGTGAAGATTTTTAAAAACTTATATTCCTATGTCAAAATTCCCCTCTCCCCAAGGGATAATGATTTGAATAAACTTGAATGCAACCCGAGGACGCTTTCACAAAAGTTTCAGCTTTCCAGCCAATAAGTTTTCTCTTTTTTTATTGGAAATAGGAAGATTTTCTAAAAATATCAAAATCAAAATAGCAATGTACCTTTTTTTTTTGCCAAGCCTGGTTAATTGGCCCAGTGGCTCTGGAGAAGAAGTAAAAACATTAATGTGAAATGTTAAAAGTTTACTATGACAACATTAATGCCAACAATGGTGATGACAAACAACAGATAAATTTTGATCAGAATAGCTAACTTGAGCTTCTGGCTCAGGTAAGCTAAATAAACGCAGGAAATTTAAATTGTCTTTGACGACTGGGAATAATGTGAAGCATGGTAACAGCTATCAGTTAACATGGTATAACCATGCGATTGATGTCACAGATTCTCAAAGAGCAAAAATTGCAGCCAACACATATCTATCAAATACTGGTATTTCCAATTCTTTAAATTATAGCTATATGTTCTGTAATTATGTAACAAATATATTGTCCGTAATATGTCTAAAGGGTTCCCTTTCAAAAAAGAAATTGTTCAGATAATTATAATTTTCTATCTCACAAAAAACTGAAAATGACCTTAATATAAAACATAACAACAACATGTTTTACTACAACAAGTAGTTTATTTTTCTTTGGGACTGTCATCTTTTATATTGTATAGAGAGTCCCAATCAAACACGTCTTTTGTATGGGATGTTGTCTTTTTGGAATCTGTTGTCATGTTTTGCTCCGCCAGGTTGTTCCAACCTGTTCCATCATCTGCACTGTCTTCACGATCCATTGTGATGTTACTTTCATTTTCATGCTCTAGTTTTACAGGAAGCAAGTCTCCCCATTGAGATTCACAGGTCATTCGATACAACTCCCTAATTAAAAAATAATAAAGTGATGCTTTTTTTTTCATCTTTTTGCAAGAAGAACAAAGATTTTGTGTGAACAATAAATTCCTTATCTTACACGAGTATGGTATGTATACCGGTACTTCATTCTGGGATTCCGTTGTTTTGTGTCAAATTTCAAGAACATAAAAAAACAAGCACCCAATTTATCGTATACTTTCATATTGTTCACAACTGCCAGAAAAATAAAAGCAAGATTATAAAATGCTTGATGGATGCTTCTCACAAATTAATGCTGATATTTATTCCTTGTGTTTAATTAGGAATGTACTGTAACAGTACATTTTTTGTCATTTAAGACACTGATTGGTACTAGTGTGATTTAACTGTATTTGTATATACTTGTACTGTCTTCCCCGCCCCACCGTTTTTACTTCTATTATAAAATATCATAATTTTTGCAGACTAAGCCACACCTTCCATTACGGCCTCTACTGATCGATCTCCTGCTCAGTGTACCATCAGGGCAGCATAAAGTACAGTACGCCATATCCTTGTGTCGTTTCTGAAGGACCTCTGAGAACACTATCCTTGGCCATTCATTTGTCATATCTGAAATCAGAAGAAGGTACAGCATGTTACCAATAAGAAATGTCAAACCAAAAATATGGTAGTGTACATTTTTTGGAAATTAATAAAGAATGAAAATATACACAAATCATGATTTGAACATATGTGGAGGTTTTCTGCTTTACAGAAGCAAATACTGTAAATTCCTTATTAAACGTGAGGAATTAATATTCGCGTAAAATTGCGAGAAGCAGTCCTCACAAATTTTAGAAATCTAGCTTTTATTTTTCAGACAGTTTTGAGCTATATAAAATTTTACGAAAAAATTGGTGCTCTCGATTTCATATTTTCACGATTTGATGCAAAACAGCGGAATCGCGCAATTAAGTATTCGCGTAAAATAAGGAATTTAAAGTACATGTATCTATATGAAATACAAGTAGCATCAATCAAAAGACAAACAAATATGATCTTATTTGTCCAAGATAGAAAAATCATTATCTTGAGCATGTATTATGTCCATCTGGTGGAAATACCTTCTGCAAGCTTTCCTCTTTTGAAAATGACATAGCTGTATCTTTCTTTCATTCTGTCTTGAGACTACAAAAAGTAGATTAGATATTTAGAAATTCAAAAAGGGGAGTAACTTGCAAAAATAAATCAACATATTAAACAGCCTTCCTCATTACAATGTACCATATGTTTTGAAATCTTGGCATGAAAAACCAAAGAATACATAATTATGTAGTATTTTTTTTTTTTTAGATATGGAGATCTCAATACTTGTTGCATGAGGAAACAGTGGTTGGACTTCCAACTGACTTCCACACTTTTATATCACTGTCAGACATAAACACCGAACAAGGGGTTTGTAGGGGTAATTATGAATTAAATGTACATGTTTAGTTTGTGAATAAAGATACTGTGGTTTCAACAATATTCATTGGATACCAATTTTCATGGATTTTGTTTTTCAGTTGATCCACAAAATTAAATGTTCATTGAAATGCAATTTCTATTAACATTTTGTACGGATGGGGTCATTGGCCACGAATTTACATAGCCTTGAAACTGTGATTTTCACTTTCTCCACGAAAATTGATACCCTTGAATATTAATGAAACCACAGTATACACAGTACCTCATTTACTTCCTATGGCATTTGGTTTAAATTGAAAATAATAAAAAATATTTCACATGTAAATCTGTACAAACTAAAGTAAAAGTTTGATGTTCACTTGAGTGGGTATATCATATATCCCAATTTTTCCAGGGATATATATCATATATACTTCTTCACAAATAAACACAGTTATACATGTATGTACCTGGCCCTTCCACTGCTGGCATTGTACCTCAAAATTACAAGGCACGTTCTCTGGAGCATATCTAAACTTGGGACAATGTTGATTGTGTGGGCACTAAAATATATAAACTACATGTAATTACTAAATTTCTGATAAAAATAATTCAATATTAAAAAAAAATAATCATTTGATTTTGTTCAATAAATCATAACATAAATATATGTACCAAATCACTGAATTTCAAGTTTTACCAAACATAGGTATAAACACATTTATATGTTCATTTACCGGAGCAAATATATTCACTTCCACATCCTCATTTGGTAAATTCATCTGCAAAAATATTTAAAGACAATGTTATTTATGAATTCAAAAATAATTATTTAAAGCAACCAATAACATTTATTCGAGTAAATAAACAATTATTAAAAGAGATCAATTTCTTTTCATTTACCTTCAATAATTTACGACGAGCTTCCTGTATTAAAAGAAACCCAGCATATGTTCCAACATCAACCAATATCTGTAGTAAATACAAACAAATGAAAAGTTAAAGAATAGGATTCTTTTTTATATGTATTTTCAAACAAACATCATTTAATTGCTTCTACATAAAATGAACCATTTACATGCTGCTAAGACTAACTTACGAAATAGTCCTCCGTCCTGTCCCAGAGTTCCCTGATCAACTGTAATCGACTCTTTTGATTTGGGAAGTCCATTAATGTGTAGGCACATATCACCAATGAGAATCTACCCTAAATATAAAACCAAAACAATGTAACATTCACAGTACATGCGCTCACATTTCATGACCATGTACCATGGTAAGAAGGCAAGTGTTATGAATTGACTTGGCCTCGGTCAGACAGGAACAAGCAAGGTCGACAAATGTGGAGACTTGATTAGAGAATGATATATGTTTGGGAAACATAAGAAACCATTTAGCACAAGATTATATTTTGTATAAATTGTTCACTGGTAATCAGTTATCTAATGAATATATAGAACCAACTATTGCTGCAGTTCTCTTTATAATGGAATAAACACCAAAATTCACACGGCAGTGACAAGTTTAAAAATCCCTTGAATTAGCATAATTATTTTAAGAGGAATCTTTTTAAATAATCTATATGGAGGTTACCGTCTTCTGTAAACTAGTAATTTATACTTTAATCAAAATTTACAATGAAGCTTGCAAGACTTTGAATATATGTGTACTCTGTACTTACACCTTTCTGTAACGGTAGCTTGTCCCTGAAATACACATTAGGAATCACCATACTCTGCCTGTTCATGTCTCCCTCTGTAAAAACAATTTAAGCAAATAAATATATGTTTGAATCTGTCAGTCTTCTTTTAATACTAAATGCTGTGTATCTGGAAAAAAAAGTTTCAGGTCTCAATCGCATCATATATCTAGTAACTTTGAAGCTCATAAATATCTGCTCATAAATATCAAAGGAGTGATAAACAAGTGTAACAAGTAAACTTTAACCATGCAATCATGTGCCTAAAGAATCAAGGGCTATACTTGGAAAAACATATGTCTGGACTGTAAACAGCTACAAAGAGAGTACATGTTATAGCAATCTAAGTGTAAAGAATTATGTGGCTTAACCATAAATGTTATCATCTGTACCCATCACTAGTACATAAGTAGTGAAGATATTCCTCTACAAGCCTAATTTTCTATAGCAGCTGAGAATGCATGGTCACATACTAATCTATACTGACAATCAAAACGGTACTCACCTTTTAATATCTGCATGGCCATTTTGTTCATTTCTGAGGCATTATCAACACAGTAGTACTCCCTAACAGACTCTGACCATAATCTGTTGGTTGCCCTACAAAAATATAATTTAAAGTGGGGTTTTTTTTTAATGACGTTCCAGTAAATTAAAGCTGCACTGTTTAAATCAGAATGAGTATGAACTATTCTCTATAAAAATCATTAATACCAAATTAATGATCTATATAGTGATCATTTCTGTCAAAAATCTTTATTCAAATCTAAAAATTATAAAGTTTTTAGAAATCTTTTTAAAACAGATTTGCATTTAATTTTCTTGTAGATTTATTTTCTAACTTATTTCATCAAAAATGAGTTTGGCCTTTTTCATTAATAAAATTATGTAATGTTCTGAACCAAAAAGTCCAGTAGAGAGCACAGCAATAGGCAAATACTATCTTTAGATTTAACATGGAAAACTTTGGGAAACTTTGCATTATCCCCAGTAACTCCATGCTGGGAAATCTTGGACACAAAATACAACTTACCAGACAGCAGACCCAACACCAGATCCCATGTTTAATAAACTCTGAGGCTCAAAATCAGGATCCCTCCTTTTGATCTAAATACCATGATAAGGTGCTCAATGAGTGACATATTCATGGGTAAATTATGGAAAAGATTCAATTCATAGTCAGCTATATGCATAAATTTTATATCAAAACACAAGTACATGTACATATAAATTTTCATTTGGCACTATGCATGTACATAAAACATACCTCATTGAGACACTCTGTTAAGACACTGTAGTTTGGTATCATTCTGGAATATGAGTACTTTAGGGCAAAGTCTGCTGTGTATCTGAGGAAAAATAAATCATTTGTATGAAATTAATCCACATCAAAATTTAACATTTAAATTCAAAGTAATCCTAGATATTATATGCCTTACTTCTGAGGTATTACTTACTGTAAAGGTCTGTAGTGGTATGTAGTGAAACGTAGACGCTTTTTGATTTGATTTTGGATATTATTTTGTATATTTTTCAGTTCTTTTAGTTCATCTTCTGTTAACTCAGGCAGAGCAATCAGTTCTTTAAAAAAGAAAAAGAAATTATGAAGGTAAATTTTTAAGTCTTTTATTATAAGACAACATTACTTTTTTCCCACATAACATGACTGCTTTCTTTGTTCAATACTTACACATAGTAAATGTAATTACACAAAGAAATTAAGTACCCTAATACTTCAGGATTAAAAAAAACCATAGATCACTGCTATATACAGGGTAAACTGCAAATAACTGAGAGGAAAATGTACCTAAATACCTTGCAACTTTGCCTGCTGATTATTTGACAGCCTGCTGATGACAAATGGCTCAATCTTTCTAGCTCTAGCTGTCAAAGATGATTGAGACTCTGGAAGTTGTCGTTTCATCAGCTGATTATACAAGCTCCTGCCATCAGTTTCAAGACTCTTACATTCGGAATCTAAGAACAATAGCCACAAAGATGGAAAATGAACATAATCCTTAAAGGTAAATCTCAGGTGAGGGCGGGGCTTAATTATTAGAGGTGTGAAAGCCTCCGGGGCTTGCAGTCTACCTGTGGTCGTGAACGCTGCTAATCGCTATACACAGGAGGCAAATTAATACACAGGAAATAAAGAATTTGTCAGAATTCAACTTAGTTAAAATATCTTATTGTTCTAATGACCATACACAGCGATTTTATACGGAAATGGTATGTGTCGTCCGAATTTTCTGTAAGCACACGCGTGTAAAGCACAATTGAAAAAATGCAGTAAATTAATTCTGCTATAAAAGTATAGCTCAGTGCATTGTGTTTATCACTTGACATTGTTTAAAAAGTTAATTTTAACAATTAAAATCGTATAAGAAAACCATACGATCAGTAAGAATGTGGAATGTAAAGACAGCCATTATACGTCGACAATTAATGGAGTTCGTTTTCCATGGAGTGACGTTTACATGCACCAACTTGCAACTGAGTGATTTGCCAGTAAATATAGCTTTAGTAGCATAGTGGACGTTTGTTGTAAAAAGAAAATTTTATATGTTACAGTTTTGGAGCTGTCCATGCATTTTCGTGGAATTTATTAGGTCACACACATTCAACATAATTCAAATATAAGTTGTGCGTAATTTCAATCACTGAATAATTATTTTTCATAATCAATTTTAATACTGGTAATGTTTAAAAATCAATTTTCAATTCCCCCTTTTTCATACATGACGGAAGATATCAAAGATAACGTTGTTAATTGCTAGTAAACAGAAATCCGTGGACCTGGCTAGATCACACTCGGACGATCACGTCAATCAAAGTGGGTGCTATTGTTTCAAACTTGATTGACAAGCGGCATCATTTTGAAGTTTGTACATGTGAAAAAGGGGGCGTTTGTAAAATGTTCGGCCTTTAAGGTTGGAATTCAAAATATAATTTGAATACCAAGTTCAGTTGATAAAAAAAATTCCATGAATCTAAATGCAAAAACCTGCAGGTAACATATACATTTTTATGTGTAAACTCTGTCTTTTTTATATTGGTTTCTTTGTTCATACATGTATGATTAAGTTCCAAAAATGTAAATCATTCCAGATATTTACAACAAAATAACCCTACAAAATTACATGTTTTATTTATACCTTTGAAGATGGATTCAAGAGTGTTTTCCAAAATCTCTGGTATTTCAGTGATCTTATCAGATTTCATGCGCCCAGGGTGTTTCTTGAACTGATAGCCATTTTCTGTAACTGGGATATGTTCTATAGCTGTGGTGTCAGCTCTAGTGGTCTTAGGTAGAGCTGCGAGGGGAATTATTGGCCTCTCAGCATTTGGAGTGTGTGTTCCAGTTGAAAAACTACTTTTTAATTCTTGCAAACGCTGCTCTTCTGACGAGGGAGAGTCATCATCTATCATCGTTGTGTGTCGTCTTTGCAACAACTGCAAAAACAACACAATGAACACATTTAATTTTAAGAAAATAAAAATATTACTTTGCACCACTATCTTTTGACTTCATGGTTTTAAAACTATTTACCCTAATTAGGCTCTTTCTGTGATGAAATTGTCGACAAATTCGGGAAGTCATGATTTCAGTCAAGGGCGCAGCCATGATGGATTGATCTAATGCTCAAACCGTTCCGTGCAGGTCGACAAAATCCGAACTGAAATTTTTTTTTTTATTAAAAATTTAATATTGATGCAAGTTTTAAAGTGAATGGTCTTTCCGCATATACATTAAAAACGATATTTTTGAATTTATTTAGATTTTGTTAATTGCTTGAGAATCCGGAGGATTGTGGAGATTGTTTGTGTCATATTTATTTTTAGATATAAAAGAAGGGGGCGTGTCTCGATATAAGGATGACAAACTCCGGGTCGGATATCATTACTATTCTTAAGGAACAGAAGATAGGTGACCGAAATCTCTCTCTCTCTCTCTCTCTCTCTCTCTCTCTCTCTCTCTCTCTCTCTCTCTCTCTCTCTCTCTCTCTCATATATATATATATAAAGTTTTGGACATGTAACGTAATGTTTATTCATATCGTTCTTCATTTTAAAGGACTGACTGTTGGAGTGTCCCTCTTGCTCTTCGTGAGCTATCTATTTATGGCATACATCATCTATAAACCATGGAAAGGCCCCTCCCGGAGTCCACCCCACAGTCCGGTGCTATGACAATGAGCGTGAACTTTCATCCTGTACAGTCGATTCATTACTAGTATTTTAATCGTATTTCTATGTCTCATTCAATTCCCCTTGTACTTTATTTGTTGTGTGTATTTGTGAGCATATCAATGCACAATAAAAACTTTTTTAAAAACATGTATATGTGCTTTAAAGAACCACTTAATTCAAACAAGCAGAACAATACATTTTGTATCTTTGTTTTTATTGGAGACCCTACTCAACCCAGCTTACCCCAGCAGATTTGAGAGGAAAAGGTATAAAAGAAGCACTAAGATAGTTTACATATAATCGAATATCTATGAATTAACATTATTCATTATGCATCTATTATACTATTATCATTGAGATCATTTTGTGCTTGGGGACAGGAACCCAACCCATTTTAAGGTTTTCCCAACCAACCCCAATGTTCAAGAGGAGATGGGGTTAGTTGTAATAGTATGTAATAAAGTTCTTTCACTGAAAAAATATGAGTTAAACGCCGTATCTTTACCTCTTAACGACATCAATCATATCTGTTACAAAATCTCATAATTTTTATATTTGAGAGATAATGGTACATATAAAAATTAGTGAGAGATAATGCACTGAGTATCTTTATACAATAAGATACAAGTTTCTTATATATATATGGGTCATTCTCAAAATATGCAGCCTTTTGTGTCAGTGTCAATTTAAAGGGGGAAAAATAATGTTCTGGGGAACATATACAGTACCATTGGATTTTAGAAACTTAAACCTATATTGATGAACAAATTAATCGACAATTTTACTGCTTAAAGTATAAAAAAAAATATTATTTGTTATGAGATTTCAGTGAATTTATGTTGTCATTAAATTTTTCCAACGTCTTTACCCTACAATATCTTCAATAATATTGATGTTTTATTCCAAAAATCACCGTTAATTTTCAAAACAACATTCATATTTTAATTTCTGCTATGCTCCTTAACAAGTTCTCTTTTAAAAACAATGAATTTGATGAGATATATGCTTGTACAAAAAATTTTTGTCATTGGTGTTACAAGGCAAATTATATAAAAATATCTTAAAATACATCAAGTAAATAATATTGTACTACAGTTGGAATCCCCCACATCATAGTGACATCATTCCCTGCTACTAAAAAGATAAATGTATCAGTGATGACATCATTGTGATAGAAAATATGGCAGAAAATGTTAGTATACTCCGAAAAATACAATGTAAACTGTGTCAGTGGGATAACGTGCTATTTAAGGTTTTCTAATATGAAAGAACAAAAAAGTTTTTCACATAAATGATGAATGTTTATCACATTATAACATAGGCTATGTAGCTTTGTGTAGTATCTGTTCTCTTGGGTCATACTGCTACATTTACTATGGATACATCAGTGGTATAACGGTTTATTTAAGATCAAATTAATCATGTTTTAAATGCAATCAAAAATAGAGATTAGTTTATTTTATAAAATTTAATGCGCTTATCTCTTATTTATTATCGCCAGGTCATTGGTGTAACTTTAAGTCAGTGGTAAAACATAATAATCAGTGGTGTAACATGTACATTTTTCTCCAAATAAATTTAACTGGCAATGATACATGTATATTTGAAAACACCAGTGCATTTATAGTAATGTCTTTTTTATGCTCCATTAAAAGAAAAATCCAGTTGTGTTCTTTTTAATGCTCAAATTAAAAATTTGTTGAGTAACATCAAGACTTTGTCTCAAATGTTATGTTGGTCACTATGTAAATGTGTCAAATATTTTCTGTTATTTAATTCTGATAACTTTAAATGAAGTTTGTTGATATAAACTATATGTCCATTATTTTAAAAGAATTATTTTATTCTATTTAAGAATTTTTTCCTATACTATATGCCTGTTACACCACTGACCAAATTTTTACAGTTCATTACATTTTAGTCTAATTATCAGCTAAATGGTAGATTCCAATGTTTGCAAATTTTTAGATGTTATACTTCATTGTTTGTTAAATGTGTTTTTTGCAATCAAAGTAATTTTTTCAGCAATAATTTTCTCATGTTTTACATTTTTCAAAAGTCTGCATATTTTGATAATGACCCATATATATATATATATATATATATATATATATATATCGATTCAAGCTTATATACATGTATGTATTTGTATCAAAACGTGGAATTTCCCACTCTAGTTTGAAAAGTTAGAATTCGTGTATAAAATGCTTTTTTTATTTATAATGACTTCAAGACTTAAGTATTTATGTTGTCTTAAAGGTGGAGGGCGTAAGATTGTTAAAATAGTTGGATTAATGTGAAGCCCCATCTTCTCTGTACGAGCTGAGCTATTGGGGCTTTGTCCCCACGAGACCAAACTACGCGCCGCACTAACTGCGTTTAGGGACTTGCAGGGGACTTCCGGACCACCGCAGCTTGTGGCTCCGATCCGTCTCCGCGTAGAAACCTTTTGTTACTGTTGTTACTTTAGAATCTTTAGATTACCAATATTATTATAGGTATAACTCATCGTCTCAAACCAATGATAAGAAGATTATCACGTTTCCAGACTCAGACCAATGCCATATACTGGGAAATGACACTATTTTTGTATTTCTTCAATGGATCCCCCTCCTCTTTTTACATGTTACCCCAGAAGAAGAGTATTCAGCTGCATGTACTCAGCTGCATGTTTAATGCAAAATTTATAATTTTGAAAATTTGAAAATTCAAACACAAAAAAAGAACAAAATCTCACATTATTTGCGGGAGTAGAACCCGTTACCAAGGCAATCATGTGACCTTCGGTCTCTGCATTAGGTGAGCCAAAGAAATCAAATCAAGTACTATACATATATGTATAAAGTTGTATAGCTATAAAGTATTTCGACTTCATGTTTCTGGATGTACACATATGAACCAGATATTGTCGGAGTAACGAGAATATCCATTGCGACTGCTCCATGAAAAAAAAAATCAACATTAACATCACTGCTTATATTTATAAGTATATTTGATTGTACAACTAAATACTACCGTATTATATAAAGACAAATTACATGCATGTATACGTGCATGCAACATAATTACTTACATGAATACAAAATGCTATTAAACTGCATTATCTGAGACTTTTCAAACAAAGTAAAAACAAATTCTTGATTGCTAAATAATTGCGGGAATTTGCCTATATATATAGGACCAATAAAGACAATTAATATATGGTTTTAGCAGGATAATGTTTGGGTATATGCCGTTATACTAGTATATATATATTACGCAGCAGCAAAAAAGACAATCAATATATGGTTTTAGCAGGATAATGTTTAGGTATATGCCGTTATACTAGTATATATATTACGCAGCAGCAAAAACAATCTTCCACTTAGGATACCAAGGAGAACCGTCTAAAGACCTTTTGATATTGTTTGGTTATTCATTGTCCAAGTGGTTGATGTTCAATGTTCAAGTGGTATACTACATGTACTAAGTCCGACAGGGGGCTTTCTAAGACTAGCAGGATGAGGCACTTTTGGGAAGGAGGTGAATCTATTGTCTTTCTCTATCACGGGAAATGGAATACGTGTACCAATCTATTAAGTTGAGGAAGTAATGGAACGGGTATAACAATCCATGCACACTTCAACATCCCTAGATACAGCTGTAAGATCTCTGGGTCTTTTAAAGATGTCGTCTTAAAGCACAAAGATTATCGAGAACTGTATACGAACACGAACTATTAAGATCGCTTGATATATCTATAAAACTTATCTACTTTAAAATTTAATTTTAATGTTGACTTGTTGACCACGATCTGAGATCAATATTTTATTTTATTTGATTTTAATGTATAAAATGGTTTACCTGTGCATTTTGAATGTTTAACCAGGCACAGTTTGAATGTTTGAAGTTAAGTTACAAGCGAGATGCAAAGGTATATAAGAATTCATTGTTATGTAAGCAAGGCTGGAGTCTCATATTTGTTTTTAAATAATGTAAAAAAGTACATGTAATATTTTTTAGCAAAATGACTCGAGGTAAACAAAATAAACTGATTCAATTTGTTCGTGTATAATATTATCAGCAAAAGAAAACAACATTTGATTGAAACGTATATCAAAACAACACATAACGTAAACAATAAAAAGACCCGAGCTTTGAAATTCAGTCTCTGTATCGTGCCTGTAACTTGATATCTGACTTTCAATTTGACGAAGCGTTAAAAAATCATACATGTATTATTTTCCGAATGTTGGTTTACGACATAGCGAAACTCAAAGCCACTAATACAGCCGTACTCGTTTCTTAGTGTATCGTTTGTTTTGGAATATCTTTCAAGAATATCAAGATAATCTTGAAAAAAAAGTGCATGTCTGTGCTGTTGTGGTTTCTTATATTTCTGTCGGTCATACATTGTAACAACCCTCGCACCATATCTTTAATAGTGAATTGGAATAGTTCTTCGATCTTAGTTACGCAGACGAAACATTTATATATTTAGCTTTTTTAAAAATCTATTTAAAAACACAAAAAGTAACAAAAACACACAGACTTGTTTCAAATTTCCACATTCTTTCCTCTTTTTTTTTTTTTTTTTTTTGCAAGGTATTTATATTATGCATTTTGCGAACCGGTTTTGTTTGTTTTTTCTTGGAATACTATCTGCGTTGTGACATACTGAATTTCTTTATTTACGATTTAAAATTCAACTTGTTACTTGATATTCAAAACAAAACTGCATCGTTTGCAAAATGCACAAATCTTTGTGAAACCTATTGACCCGCGTGTCGTGAGAATCTGTTCATACCTCATCTACCTAACTATTGTTCAAAATATGTTTAGAATATCCTAGATATACATTTCGTACATGTATATATTATATCATACATAAGAAGTCAAAGCAATTTTCTCTACAACGTCTGTTAAATAGAATTCCGATATCAACCATGTTTTTGAATGATGTATATAGTCTTGAGCAAGAAGGAGGCGTAAATAAATTGTTACGATAACTCCACATTCTTCCATGAAAACGCTGTGAAGTGTACACTTACGTAGGGTGGCTTAAAAGTTTAGGTGTAAAATGGCCCCTGGTAGACAAACACCTTTATAGACCCACTGTCGGGGGTCATTCATTACAGATAATGCCCCTGTCGATTATTGATAGCACTAAAATTACAACATCTAATGGAATTATCGCTGCATGTAATTCCTTTAGTTGCTCAATCAATCACGATCAAAACGTGGTACGATTGGTCAGCAGTCGCGCGTACTTTGAAATCGACTTGAAGTGATTCAGGCTATCAAAAATACATGAAGATTAATGACGATTTTATGGAAGAAGATTAGTTTTAATGATTTTTGAAATAATATTTATTTATATGACAAGTAACACCCGTGTTTGTTGCTACCAGGACATGCAACTGTTACATATATGTAATTATTCACCAAAAACATAAGTAGCTAATTATAATCAGTGCAGGTTAGACTTTGAGCAGATTAATTATTTTTTTTTCATTTTACATATACATGTACAATGTATCTTATTCTCTCTTCCTTTATCCCTCCCAAAATACGAAATAATGTTGCGAGCGTCAGCAAAATAAGTCTATTGAAATCAACTGAATCATAACCAGATATTCCTTCTTTGTTAATTAAATGCATGTCAGTCACTAATGCTATTGGTCAGGAAATGGCAATATGTATTCATGGTATTATAAATACATACAGCTCACTTGGCAGTCCTAAGCATTACTTCATCAGTTATGACTGGTGTGTTAATCGGTTTTGTGACAAGAACAACACATGGGAATAAGAGTGAGCAATGTCACAGATACCCTATGTGATTACTGACAGGAAAGACACACACGCGTACACTCCGCATGTAATCCAATTTCACAAGTATTTATGTAACCATTAGAATAGGACGACAGCTGTAAGAAATGGATATCTGAAGATTGAATAAATCTGGACGAATCTGTCTTTCTTCTTTCTATTTTGTCTTATTGTGAAATGTGAAAATGTACAACGTGAACAACAAAGGGTTTATATGGCAACCCTGTAGTATGCCATGTATAAGCCACAAGACTTTGAAAAGTGTTACATATTTATGACGGCTGTCATAAAATATTATAACGTAAAAGTACACTTTCCTGGTTTGAACATCAATGTATTTGATTTCTTAATGTTTTGTCAATTGCAGGGAAAAAATTACGCGTCAAATATGAATTATGACTTCCTGAAATGTCAGAGGTAACAAGCATCCCCCCAAGAAAACACTGCAACTATAAGAGTGGCAAATCCGGTTATTCTACTAATTAACACTGCCCTCTAGAAACTACATCGCTAAAGACTAAGTTAGGCCTGTTCTTTGCAAAAAAAGACAATGATGCTATCTATCCTTTTATCTCAAGGGTAGGATTAATCATGTATATTGTTGTCTTATCTCCACAAAGGACAGACATCTAAAATGCCGCGTGGGTTCATGTAATCCCCCCAAAAACAAGATAACAAAAAATGTTACATTTTACATCATGCTGACACCTCATTAAACATGCTTCTCCTTGAATCTGTTTTCTGGTGGTGTAGGGTATATCTGATACGATACTGCCTTTGATAAAAAATATTTGTTTAGGAAGCTACATGTAATTTCTCAAATATTTTTCATCGTAAATAAGGGAAAGATTGACCTTTACCTGTATGTTCAATTACGAAGTTCTCAAACAATCTAGTTTCAAAAAAGTACATATATTTTGAGAGGTAAAGTAAATACCAATTTTTAAGGAGTGATCCATCTTTTCCCAGTGACATGTAAAAGAATATGCATATTTTTATTCCAGAACAATCAAATCACTCTCCATAAATGTTTCACAAATTAAAGCAGAGATTAAAAAATCAAATTATTTACTGGCAGATAATATTATGAGAGAATAGTCAATTTTTTCTCATGTCTTCTCTAACAATGCCCACTCCAACCAGAATATCACCATTCTTGTAGACACAGAACACAAAGACCAAGAGTAATTACAACAACATTTATTGCTTTTTTGTTAAATACATTTGACTAAAACTTGCTCTGTCAAATATTTAAAACTTAACTATAACAAACTGTGATGTTTTGAGGATGAGAACAACATAAACATGAGTATGAGAGGAACTGATGTTAAATGGTTCAACTTGCTTTCAGTGTTTTGCATAAAAAAGTTCAGCTGTACACATTCTGTAATGCACACTAATATCATACTAGTCACTCTACATTTAAAAAAAAAACTACAGTATTAATACACAATGCTTTTCAATTTGTTTTTTGCTTGATATTACATGTGTATTTCATATAATTCTATATATTCAATATACTATACTGTTGCTGTACAAGATAATACAATAAACATATGAATACTACTTTTTAAGAAAGAAAGATAAATAAAAGAAAATAAATTAATATGATTAAATTTAAATTATATACCTTTAAATCTGTGTCAGATAAATCATAAATTACAGCAGATAAATTATTAAATAAATTCACAGAAAATCTTCATTGGACACAACATTCTTATACAGCCATTCACCACATTTAATTCTTATTCATTTGAAAGTTTCTTTTTTCCATTTCATGGATGAGACATGACAATTTCCTTCTTTTAAATTTAAGCATATATAAAAGCAGAGACCCATAAAACCGTTTGTATTTGCATTATATGCAGACTGTGAGCATAATGATTACTGTATGAAAATTCATGATTGATAAAAAATCAATTTATCAAAGTAAATGAGATTTTTCAATAAAGTGGATGATGCCTTTGAAAGTATTTTATTTGCATAGAGAGAAAAAAAAATCAATTCATAGAATTGTTCATCAGTATCGTTCAACTCCATATTTAAAATGCACAAAAGGTATAACATCAGTGTAAAGAAAAAAAAAACAATCAACAGGAAAGATAAACAATATACTATGTTACAGTTAGAGCTTTCTCTGCTGACTATAATTAATATTGCAGTGTATACAGAGTAAATACTGTCATAAATCTTGAGTTCTCTTGTTCAAGGCCTCTTTACTGAGATGCCAATAAAGAGCAAATTTTTTTTATAGACTTCTAGTTTGAGTAGAGAGCATGGCCATCAAAACCCATGATTTGAAATGTTGGACTTTGCTAGATATTGGGGAAAAAGGTTCAGATTATATTTTGAGTGAAAAAAAAAAAATTGGAAACTGATTTGACAGAAATGCTCTCCACTCAAAAAGTAGTACATGGTATTTACATGTATGGAGAAAAATCACATATTCTGACTTGTAAAATAAAGATTAAACATTGCACATTTATCTTGTACTTTTCACCATAAAATCTCTGACAATTTCCTTCACTTTCTACATTCTTGCTCAGTCACACATACATTCATACATCTGACAAAATTAAAAAATGAACACATTTGGTGAAATTGTGAACACAAGTGGATTTGTGGCAGCGTCTCTACCCGACTACAGAAAATAAAAATATCAAGTCTTTAAAATAAAAATTGATTCAGTACATGAATTGCATATCTTAAAACTTTCAACAAATGTAAACTGAATCAAATGAACACAGTTTGGTTGAATGTTGGAGCTTATATTAAAACTTGGTGCCATATATTGCAAAAAAAATCATTACCCTTTCCTACATGGGTGAGTTGAACACTTTGAAAATACAACAAATATTTGATTTGTTAAAATTTCATTGTTAAAGTTAAATTCATTCGAATTTGATGAACACTCCCATGCCTTTTTACAAGGCAAAAGCTGCATCAGCCTACGGAAATAAACGATGAATGTGCATTGCTTGTAATATATACCTCTGACCATCCTTAGAGGATACCCTGCCCTAAAGCACACTAAAAGATTATATACACTGGTATTAGTACACATTGCACTCAGTCACACAATAAGTATCAACAATAAATACCCTACAAGTCAAACACAAACTCGACCACACGGGTTAAATATGTCAATCAACATGGAGCACTAAATTGTACAAGACATGTCCTCACACTTCTTTAAATTGTATACAAAATATACTTCTATTTTTCAATTCCTTCTAATTTTCCTGAGGAGTTATTTGTCATCAGGTAGAGAAAGGGAAAGATTCAAAAGTTGAAATCTTGAGGTAACACTTCTGTCTTGATGCACACCTTGAGAACTTCCCCATCAATCTGTCTTCTAATCATTATAGCAATTTTATTTGAACTCTTCGTTTTCCTTTTCAAAGGAGTCCAACTCACTAGAACTGAATGAGGTATTGGACACTTTGGAAGTGTTTGATTTCTTGTTGCCACTGTGGGGAGGAGTAAGTTGGGTGATGATTTGAGCTTGGGGGTCAGGACTTCTGGCCCTCAACAGAGTGTGGATTTCTTCCTGTAATTCTTGAGCTCTCTCCTTTAAAACAGAAATTAGGCACAATTTAGTTTTTTTTTCCTAGTGTTGCCAGTAATACTAATATTATTATAAGTCTTTTTCTTTTTATCAATAAAGCATGGTTTAACATAACCTATTGTCAAAGGGTTCAAATTAATTGAAAGTGCACATTTTACTTTCTCTCCAATGATTAAATCAAGCCTATGGTCTTACACTTACCAACATATTCAAATCCACTGCATGAATCTGAACGTTGTGAGAGTCTTCCGCAGGAATGCTCTGGAAGAATTTGACCTCCACTGAGCCCTCATCTATGTGCGTTCGGGCAAAGGGTGCCATCCACTCCACACATGGCTCGAGATCCTCCCACTCAAATCCTGAGAACACAAGAAAAGGTGTTAGTTAAATGGTTCACAACTTAAGCCAATTTACACCCCCCTTTTCAACAAAAGTAGACACATGCACACAGGCATAGCAACACACAACATCAAGGTACACTGGAAAGAGAACCCTCACTCATACCTTCAGTTCAATACTGTTTCCAATGTGAAAGCAAGTGAAGAACAACCATCATGTGTTAGATACATTTCTTTAAAGATCAGATATTTATTTAAAAAAAAATTTTTGATGGTGAAAATCTAAATTATTTTTCACTTGTGTTATTCATCTGAATTATCTTTATCAAGACTACTATTAGCAGATTGATAAGGTCTGTTAAAAGGAGATTCTCATTTACCTGTCACAGAAAGCACCATTTCTTTTGAGGTAAGGTGGTAGAGGGCGGCAGCTGCCAGCTGACTATAGGTATGTTCCATGCAGCCAATGTCCAGTATACACAGGTCTGTCAACTGTAATAGTAGACATGTCAAATTAGGTAAACAAGATGGAAAAAACCTACATAGAAATACATTATATATAGTCAAGTTTTAGAAATCACGAAAGCATTAAATTGTACAGAAACTTATATACTTACCCTTGCAATTTGCACAAAGGCGTGGGATGAGTACTGAGGAAACACAAAGCCATGTTCTGCTTCCACGATATTATCAATATTTGCCACTTGTAGGTATACATTCAACCAGGCTGTTATCGTCAAAGGGGCCAGGTCCCACTTCAAAGCCTTCAACGAAAGACAGATAATTGATAACGAAAACAATTTAAAAAGAAAGAGAAAATATTAAATCATTGAAAGTAAAACATAGAACTTTTAACTAGTTTTTAAAAAATATTAAACCCATATAAAAAATTTGTTACTGAAACAAAGAAAATACCTTTAAAATAACTAGTTCTTGTTCTAATATTTCTGTCTCTGAACAAGCACCATCTGTGACATATGCAAACTCTGCTAATTTTGGTGGGTAGATTTCCTAAAAGCAGATTTAGACAAAGTATAAACAAATAATTAAACAAAAATTGAATGAGAAAAAATAACTTATTTCAATATTTTTAACATCAAGATATAACTTCAATATTGATTAAGTTCAACAACAGTACCTCCAATTTGGCTGCAATGAAGAGTGCTGTAATTCCTACAAGCTGAAGTTGGTGTTTCATCACATTGTCTGTGGTGCACAAAAAACGGTCAATAAAATCAACACTGAGGTAGAAGGTCTCCCTGTGTAATCTGTACACTTCACAAACCTGGAGTGAATGAAGCATCAGGATTAGAACATTTTTCATCAATCTATATTGTATCAAAGTTAAGATAATTGTATACAAAATATATTATTTTCCACCCATATTTTTAAAAATATAAAATTACCTCTATAATCCAATCTAACAAAATTGATCGCATACGAGGTTGTAGAGTTGGATGTCTATCAAAAACTCTTTGATCCCGATGGTACTGAGATTCTTTTCGAATCATTTGAGTCCATACTTCTTGGGAATCCGCCCAACTAAACGTAGGCAATGGAGATAATCTGCACACAGTTGTGCAAATATTTCTAAATCTAAACTGGGAACTAAGAACAATGTCTGTAGAAGTTTTGATGTCTGAGTCAGGAGACAATGGTTCACTTGGCACAAGCGTACATGTGTTTATAGAGGAGTTTTCCGATATTGGTATCCATTGATTCTAAAAATTTCAAACAAAATAAGGCAATTCAAAAAGCAAGTAAAAGACAAAATCTAACTTCGGAAAAAAAAATGGTTAATTTTTTTTTTTTCGTTTAAATTCGTATCATTTCTTTTTTTAACTACTCCATTTAAAGCTTTTATGGAATTTGGTATAACTATATGCAATGCCATGAACTGAATTCAGCTCATAGAAAAGGGAATAAATGTAAGACAAATAACTGTCAAAAATTGCAATTCTCACAAAATGTCATTCAGTTTTTCAAGAATTTCACTAATTAACTCAATTCATAAAATTGGTTTTACTGTGGGGGAAAATCAGACTGAGCAAATAAAAACACAAATAAACTCTTTTCAACTGGCTTCTATCTCAGCTTGGGTGCTTGAATAGTGAATTATGTCATTTCAGATTCTAGAAAGACATTTAATCCCTTAGCTTGGTGGAGCAAAGCTGTAATTTTTTTTTTTTTTACAAACTTTTGTTAACAATCAAAGTATCATATATTTTTTGTATGTTTCAAAGATAAATCATGATAAAATCATTTTTATAACGATGTTTTTGTGAAACAAATAATTAGGTCATGGCGCCAGTTTTCCTAAATAAACATGATAAATATTATAATAAAATCGCAAAATTTAATGCATACCTCTATTCTAAATTGCTTACTTCGTCTACTCATATTTGCATCTTCTTCGAATGCCTACAACATAAAATTGGTAATTGAACAACTTCATTTTCATTCAAACATCGAAATGAATGAACAAAGAAATGAGGCGTTCATGGCCGCGAGGGCGCTCAAAAAAGTTTCCAATAAGTTCACTTACTTCATCTGCCTTTCTTTTCCTTTTTATTTTCTTGCAATTTTCGAAGTCTTCTTCTTCTTTTATTTTGGACTGCAATCGTGCACTGTTGTTGTAAGAATAAACATATTTTAGAACTGTGATCGGCGAGCAAGCCATTTATCTACCGCTTCATTGATCACATAACAAACAAAATGGCGCGCGGTAAATTCGCGGGGGTATGCTGATAAACTTACCTTTTTCTCGACATAGTTGTCGACCGAGAGGCAGATTGATCAAATCTGAAATAAAATACATCCATATTTTACTGATTATGGAAGGCATAATTAAAATTTTTATCCCGATGTTGCAATTTTTGCATTTCCCGTAAACCGCTACAATTTTAAGGCCAAACCAAAAAGTCACTTCCCATATACTTTGACTCAATACATCCTGCTAAATAAATGACATTTCACAGAAGTTTTCACGGGTTAATTAAATTTTAGCCAACAAACGGTGACATTTAAATTAAAATGTTCGATTTAGCAAAGTCTCGAACGACACACACTGACAGAATTTTCAACATGGTGCGATCACTTAAGTCAAACACGTTTACATATTCCTGTTTAGATAAAAATAATTCCATCAGTTATTTCAAACTACAAAGAATAGCATCCTTACATGTTTCCTTCGACTTAATTCATTGTTAAAAATGTCGTAAGTCAAAAACTGTCGCGTCAATAATTTAGTGCATCCACTCTCCTCGGCAGACCGTAGCGTAATAAGGTGCCCCCTACCGACACTCTATCCCGCCAACGATTTTCGGGTGGGAAAAATTATAATTACTAGGGACTTCAAAAATTGTCTATTAGTAATTTTTATACATTAAAAACTGAATTTTAATCGTTAAACAAAACAATGATAACAAAAGAATGCGTTATTTTATTTCCAAGTATTTTATTTAACTTCCGACAACGTAATGTAATGCGCGCCAAAGATAACTTTGAAGTGCAATAAAATCATTAAAAATTATGAAAAAATATTATTTCAACCTTTTGATGTGTTTTTTAAAAACTGAAAAGTAATAAGATAAGTATGAAGCTATGGTGCAAACAGCGTTTATGTCTTTAGTCCAATTGTTCTGAGACTGGTAATTTTTTATTGTGTTCCACAAACAACAAGCGATTTTGTTAATTTAAATTTGATTTCTTTATGAATGTGTGTGCAGTAAGCATAAAATCACATGCAGTGTAACTTAAGTTTATTGTTGACTACACTGTGTTAAATTTTTTAGGGCAAAAAGATGCATTTTGATGCATTTCTCACTTTGACGAGAAACGTAAACAAACAAGAAAAGTATTTTTAGCAATACACGTGTATTATACAGTTCATCGGCATGCGCACATTGAATGCATTTGACCTATAGTTTCTTGCTGTCCAATGAGAAGCAGTTCAAAGAGAAAGTAGAAGGTTAACTTACAAAACGTGGTTTTAAAACTTAACAAATAAGTATGCTTTACTTTAATAAGATTCGTCCTTTGGTAATTGGGATGGTTCATGTTCATGCATTACCAGGTTTGTATAGCTAATTTTTTAAAGTAAGAACAGTTGAAGAATGTTTACTTATTTACACTTACAGTGTATTTCGTTGCTCAATATCAGATCAGAGACATAAATAACATTTATTTATTTATGGCTCTGGTCAGATTAACATTGATAATTATATATATATAATGCATGATATACATTGAAAAAAAAGCGTTATTTATAATATCTAACTTATATGCACATGTAATTTACCTACCTGTTGCACACTTGCCCACACGTCATATTAAAAGTTTTATAACAACATATAAAATATCCAAAGTCACAGAATTTCCAGAGCATATATAACATCACATGCCTTTGTGACTGTTAAGACTCATCTGACTTTGTAGGGAGAGTCACTAAGCAAGTCTTTCCTGAAGACAATACCACCTGGAGCTAAACTATTTTGTGTGTCAAATCAGAACTCTAGGAGACAGCAGCTAATTGAGTGTGAATACTGTCTACAGTTAATTATCACACATAAAGGGCATATTACCTAAAAGGGACAGTTTTTTTTTTTTCATTTTTCTTCTCTGTGATGAAACACTTTAAATTACACTTGCTTTGGGAGTGCAGAGGAAGGGGAGACTTATGTACATGAAATTTCAATAAATTGATACATACTGTATTTATAAACTTTTCAATTATTATATCATATATCTACATAATGCTTATATTACAAAGTATGACGTTTTAATAAATATTTTTAAGAAGTATTTGTAGATGTGAAGGTAGATATTATTTTTATATCTGTAGATATTAATATAAATATGGAATTATTTTGATGATGTTTAACTGTATTCCATGTAATAATTTTAGTTCCATTGACCCCTTCACGATAACTGCGGTACTGCACTCTTGCAGGGCAAAATGATATACTTTGCCCAAATTTCAGTAGGTAGATAATTAAATGACATAAATGAAACAATTGATTTGCGTCATATTTCACCAACCATGCCATTTTGCCCTGCAAAAGAGCAGTACGGCAGTTATTGTGAAGGGGTAAATTGGGGATTTATTTTAATTAAACCTTATTTGCCATGCCTATTATAAGATGATTGATAAAAAAAGAAACTGTTTGAATATTTTGTCTTTCAATATTATTAATTATACAAGTTATTACTATAGGATCTCCAGGGAACACTTTGAATATGGGCAGGATTTGTGGTGATGTAAGGACACAAACACTTATGTATAAAAGTGCAGGGGTGGTAAGTTTTCCTAACAGATTGGTCACAGGTATTAGTTGAATTATCTAATAGCTGTGTATGTCATTACCCTGTGTAAACTTATTTAATTTAGAAAAAAAAAATTGAAGACAGTTCAATATGAAATGCTAGTGACTGCCGCTATGCTTCAGTTTTGAAATTCAAGTTTATTTTTGTAAGAAGTTTAATAATTTGTCCAAAATGTCAAACTTTTTTGTTAACAAATAATTTACTTACCATTGTATTACATGAATTCTTATATATTATAACTTATATTCTTGTTTAAAAGAGATAAACAAATGAAGGGGAACAAAATAGAAATTTTTATGTTGGGGTGGGGGAGAGGGGTATGCATCAGCTTGGTTTGTTAACCAGTGGTGCCTGTGAACTACTTACCTTCAGTTGTAAAGTATATTTCCCCAGGTAGCTGTTATTAGAAGTTCACACCTTTTTTAAGCAGAGGTATATATAATACACATGATTTACTGACAGTGACAGATTTAAAGTCACTGTTAAATCTATCATCAAAAGACACTAGACAGATGTGTTAATTGTTCTGTAGCTGACAATATTCCTCATTAATTAATTAACTGAGTTATACACAAGACACGTAAGAAGCATTGAGGTTTTAATTGAGATGTGACAATTATGCATTATTTAGATAATTGGAGTAATTACTGCTAATTTGACATGAGATTTTGTTTAAAAATGTAGAATTAAATGATTGGACTATGGATTGAATTATATCTGCTACCCCCCTTCTTTGAAAAAGAAGCTATCTGTATTAAAAAAGACATGAAAATATACGAATCAAATTTAATATTCTTCCACAATGATTGTAATATCATTTCTATTATACTGGATGGCTTAATTTTTTTTTTTAAATGCCCATTGGCAAATAGAATAGTTAGAATGCAAGCTAGCATACTGTGAAATTGTTGAATCTCAATGGGGGGTGAAAGGGGAGTACTTTATATCGATGAATGTTTTCGATGAGTTGTCTTTCGATGAGTTGTCATAGACCCTTTTTTATATATATTTTTAAACAGTACTAGTTGTGTGAAGAGATTTTAATATATTAAAATTTCTTGAAACATTTATTTGATGCCTTATTCATTTAAGTTAAATTATGTCCTAACTGTAAAAAAAAATGGAAATTAAAAAAAAACCTTGTTCCGTCCATGAATTTAAATGATTTGACAGTTTATTAGCTATATTCATGGGCGAATTATATTTTAAGGTTAAGGTTCTCAGATCCCCAGCCTCGAAGTATTTTTTTTCATCATAAAAATGTTATTTATCCTTCAAACTTTAAAAATGAAATAAAAAGAAATCTACCAATGGTATCCATGCATTTTACGAAGTTATTTAAATTTTGCCCACAATAGGATACAATGGAATAAATATACAAGCTGAAATCAAATTAGAATAAAAAAACTGATTGAACCATTGCATCTGAGGGTCAAACCCTTTCCCAGTATGTACATCTAGTACATGTGAAACCACTAGGCGAAGTAGTTTGTTGAATAACTGTAAGATCACGAATAGATTAGAGTTATCGAACCTTGCTGAGGATCAGATTATTGTTAAAATGTATTTTTAAAAAAGATAAGATTGTGCTTACTCAATTGTAAACATTATTTTATCCTATGCAATGTGAGGAATATGGTACATTTACTACGTTGGCTTGCTTCTTCATTTAATTAATACAGAGAGAGAAAGAGATGGCTGGAGAGAGGAGTGAGAAATCAAGAGTTTGGATATTCCTTTTATATGCCATTTATATTATTCTATGCTATATGAATTGTTTTATAGGATTCCATACTGATAGAGAACATGAATGATCTTCCGTATGTCCAGGCCAAGGATATGGGACCAGAAACTGTAGCGTATATGACGTCCGTTGGTGTAATAGCTAGAAAATATTTCAATGACTCATCACCCTTTTGTCAAACACAAATGCTGGTAAATATATTTAACCTCATTGAACCCTAAAATGCTACAAGAACCAAATTGTAATGCATTATTCCTGTACTTACTCATCTGTCTTGTTGCATTATACATACCACATTTAGAACAATAATTATGAATACAAAGAGCTTGTTTCAAATACTCTAAGTTTTCCACTTGGTGACAGTCTTGTTTTTGTTAGCCATTTGCTAAATTAAGACACCCAACAATTTGCTTGGATGAAAGGCTTGTCGTTGAATCACCCATACAGTACAGCGACCCTATAGCTCGCTGGGTCGCTTTGCCAGCATCATAGGAAAGCTGATGTATGCACACAACATTTAGAGATTGCAGGTTGAGAATAAACGTTTCGCTAAAAGAAAACCTATTATATTTACATTATTCTATAATACATGACTTCAGAAGGAGAACTGTTTAGTTTTCAATCACAGTCATAGATACTGTATTAATTGAATGTTTGAATTGTACATTTTAATTTTACTCTATAAATTCTCCCTCCCTCTCCCTCTTTTTCAAGTAATGAGTGTCCACCTTCTATGATGGGATTGGACAAGGGTCAGTTTAAAACAAGTTATTAAAACTTTATTGGAGTTACAGCATTTTAATAGCTTAGTACTTTTGCATAGTTCACTATAGGATTTCGTTTGAGGTTAAAACATGCAAGAGGTTCAGGTGTCAACCCAGAAAGATGTTGATACTGAAACTTGCATTCAAATTAGTACCATAGCTAGGTTTTAACTACTGGTATAACAACATCACAAGTTCAGCATGGAGCATGGAACATAAGATTTCAAAAAAAATTCAAAGTCTTACTTTACTAAGCCTCTCTCTCTCTCTCTCTCTCTCTCTCTCTCTCTCTCTCTCTCTCTCTCTGAGATTGATATACATTTGAATAAAGTCATTCCAGATATATGAATAATTTCAAATATCAAAATAAGGAAAATATTCTGCAGCATGTGCTATGTACTATCTGTTATTCACCTACACTGTTTCAACAGCACACGTTTTTGTGGAGGTGGCATGACTGATACCTTTGTAGCAACCAGACAACTGAGTCTGGCCATCTCCTGACATAAACAATGACTCTCACCAAGTGGAGTGGGAAAATTGACAAACAGTATTTTAAAACAGTCTCTAATACATAATAATGTCCTGTGCTAATGCTTTGCTCTTCTTAAATTCAATCATTGAAGACCAATTCCCTGCAAATCCTTTTGAAAAATCTGCCAAAGGATGTGAAGGAAAGTGCAGATAATGCAACCATTAGTAAGAATTTTACTGGAGGAGAAGAAGTACAAACTGTGAGTGTTCTATTTTTCAGTAATTTTGGTAGCACACCGAGACAAAGCCGGGGGGGGGGGGGGGGGGGGGGGGGGGGGGGGGGCGGGGGTTGGTGTTACTTATGCAACCATCAGCATCAAGACCTGGTTAAAGGTTTTGGAGCAGATCCTGTATTAAAGTTATTACTGGTTCTGTCCTCGCAGATGCTTGGAATTTTAACCCATTCTTTGTGTAGGTATGCTATAATAATATGGTGGGATTCATTTCAAAAACTAATCAGACATCAACTTTCTATTAAATGATGACTATTTTTTGCATAAATTTTCAAACAAATTTTTGTCCAAGATTTCTCAGCAGCTATTAATCGCAGCTGCTTGAAATTTTAACACACTCTTTGTTTAGACATGTCATATTGTGGAATTCATTTTTGAACCAAGTCAATTTTAACTTCCTGTTAAGTGTTTTCTTTGTTTATTTTTATACAAGTGATATTCATTTAAGATTGGGTTATCACTAGTGAGCAGTTGGCTCACAGATATCTTGTTTCTCCAAATTCAGGCATCTTTTCCAAACTTCAAAGAAACTGGACATGGAAAAACTGAATCAGAAGCAAGACTTAAGGGAATACTTGAAATATATGCCAATTATTTAGATAAAGAAAAGCTAATAAGTAATGAGCATAAGAAAATGAAGGTATGTGGTTTCTTTTAGCATGAGAGAAAAATTTCTGTGGATATTACATAAAGTAAGAGTGAAACTGACTTGAATTGTTAATATTTTAAAGACAAAATATACATGCATGTACAATGATATGCACTAAGACATATGTTGTATCATAGTAATTTGTGCATAAGCCTCAATAGGTTAGTGATGTAGCCAAGAGGTATTTTGTGTCAGGCAAATCTATTTTGATGGATAAATACAGATGAATTTGTAATTCTGGAAGCTTGTTTTTTTTAAATGCCCATGTTCTGTCTACCCCTGTGGATGGGAGGATAGGAGGTTGTTTTAAATAAAATATGTAATATACTAAGCACCTTGTTTTATTTGATCTATGAAAACATATACACATAAAACCTATCTTGAAAGTTAACAAATATGGAAAAATTATTTTCTAACATACATGTAGTCTTGTACCTTTTCAATATCAGGTCATGCACTGTATTATGATCTTTAAAGCTTTTAACTAAAATTATAGGTTTCATAGTCCTTTTTGAAATATTTCAGGCAGGGAGATAGTCATCATTACAATGCAATGTATCATAATTTTTCTACTCTAAAATGAAACTTAATTAAATGCATACATGAGACTCTTTTACAAGTTAGTGTATGGGCTATGGTATTCAGGTGACCGTTAAGACCTATTGGCCTGTTGTATTAATTAAGAAACCTCCCACCTTGTCAATTTTTCCATGCATAGTTTATTGAACTTTATAAATAGTACAGTCTAGTAACATTTTAGGATTTAACTTTAAAGGAGTTTCAAGTGTTGAATTGGTTGAATTTCTTTTTGAAGTTTTTCCTTTTTTATGATGAGTAGGACGTGCGGGATGAAATCCAAGGAGCAATGCACAAGGTAAGTTATTGGAACTTCCTTTATCCACAATCCTATATAGAACCATTTTAACAAGACCGTGGACTATCAGTAGGACGTAGCTATCTATTTTTTGCATCAAAACAAGTTAAAAATGACGCGGTTTCAAGCAAAATATGAACCAATCGCGTAGTCTTTAGCTCAAAAGCCAGACAAATCTTGTTGAAATAAAGAGCAGTGGCTGAGTGGCTAGCAATTAAATACACATGCCTATGTTATATTGCCATTTGACACAACTACCCAAAGTCCAAGCTCTTTTTAAACTGGTTATAGTTTGATTTGTTTCACTGTTCTGGTGCCTCAGTTGATATTGAAGATCTAGTAATATTTTGGGGTGTTCCCATATTGCTTCAACTTTAAAATAAAAACAGGTGAAAAAGAGAAAGTAATAAAGCAAAATGTGAAATTCTTTACAATATTACTGTAAAAACAGATCTTCAAAATTAGCAAGATGCCTTTATAATGATTACTAAATTACACAGTTAAATAAGCATTATTTGAGAAGAAAAACAAAGTAAGTAAATTAAATATTACTCTACAGTCAATGTCAAATGAAAATTTAGATGATGAGGTAGATTTTAAATTTTACGGACATTTTACTTAAGAATATTTAGTTGATATATAAGATAAGATTCACTGTTAATTTTAATCAATTCATGAAAGCTTTTTATATCGGCACTTTCTCCTGATTTGCAGTTTCTACGGCAAAATGATATACCTTACTTGGGAAAGCTGGAAAAGTACTGTCACAGAACTAAATCTTCGTCTAAGTTCGCACTAGATACCCTGTCCAATGGCCTGAACGAGTAAGTGTGCATGGATGACTAGCTTCTCTGCTTGTTTTTATACTCTTTCAAAAACTTCATTTTCTTCTTGTTTTGCTTCCTTAGAGTAGTTATAAGTGGTCGAAACAGGCAAGTACCAGTAGGGGGGGGGGGGTGCAGTGTTTTCAGACACTGTAAATAATTTTCTGTTAAATTTAGATATCAGAAAGGCCTTTGCCCCATGGGGCAAGAGTTCAATTTTGGAGGGTAGAATAGTGGGGGTGGGTGTCTGCAGGGTAAGGGCTGAATATTGTTGTTTAAAAAGGCTGGGGGAGGGAGAGAGGGGTTAGTTTATTATGTTTAAAAATCAAATTCTTTTGTTCTGCTGTCAAATTTTAATGAAAGAGATGAATAATTATTTAGAAACAGAATTAAAGAAGCTATCAAAGTTAATATATCATGGGACAAGAGTTCAGTGTTGGAGGGTGGGGATGTTGTTCTTGAATATGCTGAGCAAGGGCTGAATGGTATGCGTGGGAAAACAGGGTTTAGTATACTATCTATGTTATGAAGAAGAATATCTGTCTCACCCCTGGGGTGGGGGTTGTTTAGGTAAAACATGTATACTAGCCATCTTTAATTTAATTACACATAAAAAGCAATCTTGATAGTGACTAAATTATTTCCTCTCATCAGGGTCTTGCTTGCACTATTCACTTCTGATTATAAACAACTTGTCCAAATTCAACCAAACTTAATTTCTTTCTTCAGATATCCACTGTACCATGGAAAACTATTCATTGATGGCAAACTGGCCGCTGAAACAATTGAAAACAAAAAAGACCTGGCTCACAAGAAATGTGTGAATGATTATCTGGTAAACCAGCTACTTTCCATGTTTTGTCGGTTGGAGTTTAGTTATGCTCAACTTATTTTTTATTATAAGTGCTTTGATATATGGATTTGTAATACAGAGAGGAAAAATTGGTGTTCAGATTTTGGCTGGAGCAAATAAGGAGGCATTGGCTGTTGCTCATTCTGCAGGTAATAGACAGGTAAAAATCACAATAAAATCACTTGCTTTTTTTAAATAGATCATGAAAGCTAAATCAATCCCTTCAAATGATTTAGTATATATGAAGAAGAAAAAAAAACAAGGGGCCCATGGGCCACATCGCTCACTTGTACTAGAAAAGACAATGAGATCAGCTGTATGATGTCATATACAAAATGTGACACAAATGCAGTAGAAAAAAGATTTTAATTCAGATATTCTTATGTTAAACATTGAGCTTCTTTTGTATCAGAATGATTTCATAGTCATATCACATACTGAGCATTACAGTTCTTAAGATCTCATACAATTGTTCATAAAAATATAAACCTACATCAAACTTAAAACTACTTATGGGGCCCAACAAACAATTTAACAACACATTTAAGTTGCCATCTTGTGATATAGTGTCTGAAAAAGTATAAGTCTAGGTGTAGTAAATCAACATAAAACAGTATTATATGTAAATAAAGTTTACAAATTGATGTCATGTTAAATGTACTACATTGTTTTGATTTTAAAATGATTTTAAAAAAGTATCTCAGATTTGTTGATATTTTAATTTTACACCATCTTATCCTAATTTTGGCAGCCTTTTCCCCCATACTCTTTATGATTAAATATTCTGTCTAAAACAATATCTAATATTTTAGATAGAACTTACCCAAATTCTCTTTAAATTTTCTAAACATGACCTTGTGTGCTTATAAATTTGAACTCCAATTTCAGACTTGGACTATATAAGAGCAGAAGGGTTTGTTTTTTCCCATGTAGCAGATGAAGGATGGATGGATGCTTGTGCTGGCCAGCTACTTCGTTACAGAAATTATATTGGTGCTAATAACATACAAATATTTACAGACATAAAGAAGAAACATAGGTAAGTCTGTGTTGAGAACTCATAGCTGCAGAGCTACTCATTCTATTATGCAGAAACCTATTGCTAATAGTTATTTTATCCACAGTGCAAGAATCTATAACCCCATAGGTACTTGAACAGCTGTACATTAACCTAAAGATGGAGAGCTACTCGATCCACAGTGCAAAAAATCAGAAAAAGCTGATTTAGCTACATAGCTATACTTGTTCTAGAGTGTAATAACTTATTGTTGAAGAGTTACTTGACTGTACAAAACTGAAAGAACCCACAGCTGCAAAGCTACATTTAATTATGCTTGCACCAATATATTACAATACCATATGAAATGCTTAGTAATGAAGAGTGTCATTGTATTGCCTTCAGTGCTCATGCTGTGACATCAGATGTCAGTCTTGTGGAGATGGCAAAGGCAGCTGAATTCTTTGGGAGTGATGGAGTTATTGTAACAGGGACAGCGACAGGGGAGCAGACCAACCCAGAGCATGTCCAAGGTAATGCATCTTACAGCACCATGTTTAGTAACCAGAAATAATGTATACAGAGCTATTTTTGTCCCATGTAATTTTTGCCCTTCTACATTTGCACACAGTTTTGAATTTGCCCAGACAGAGTTGTGTTTCAAGACATAATTCAAGACATCAGTATTTGACAGTCTTATAATTTGGCCCGCTAACAACGAGGGCGAAGGCAAAATGGAGGCGAATATATCCCTGTATACAGTACTGATTTTTGACACTGAAGTCTTTCTAGCCCATAGCTCTAAAAAGTTTAAAACATTGTTAGAATTTCTTTTGTTACAGATGTGATTAGCAATGTCTCCGTTCCAGTGTTGGTCGGATCTGGTGTGAACTCTGATAATGTTGCAGACTACAAAAATGCCAGCGCAGTCATTGTAGGAAGCCACTTCAAAAGAAACCAGGATTGGAGACAAAGAATAAACATACCCCGTCTTTATCACTTCATGGTTAACATATTTTCAGATGAGATTGACTTTGACAAGGTTTTGGAGACTGATAGTGATAGTGATTTGGATGTAAGATGATGGCATGAATACCCTGTAGGATGTGTGTGAGGAAGGATGCTTAAAACTGATAGTTAAAGTGATTTGGATGTGAGATGATGGCGTGAATACCCTGTAGGATGTGTGTGAGGAAGGATGTTTTGAACCTTGTACTGGTTTTTTATGATGGATGATAGTGGACACTATTTATTTTTAGGAATAAAAACAAATCTCAGGTTTTGTTTGTTTTTTTTACATTTTTTTTTACATTTTTAATGATGTTGTTTGCAATTATTACAGAAATTATCAAGAGTTATCTTTCTTATAACTTTTAAATTCTGCAAACCAACATATATACGGAACTATGGGGATTTTCCCGTTAATTTATATTCCAAGTATAGTCACATTTTCGCTTGATAATGGTCTCTCTCTATTACCCTAGGATCCGCTCCTCTTCTCTTCTACCTATACATTAGTAGACGAGAGGAGCAGATCGGTGACCCTTGCATGGTTAGCTAAGATGGTATAGTCAATTTATCTATAGGTTTAAACAGACGGTGTCGTATTATTGAATAAATATGTTCATTTAGAATAATTGTGAACTTGTAATGCATGTGGAAAAGAGAAGGGATTTAAATAGATAAGAAAACTAATGTAATAACTTCAAAGCTCAAATGGATACAGAATTTATTTTATTTTCAATAGATCTGGTCATATAAGGGTGTGTTATAGAAAATACAAACTTGTTTGTAGCGAATTTCAAGGGACCATAGAAAAAAAATTCTTTGCAGCCGTAATTCGTTATACATTTATAGCGAAGACGTAAGAAATCGTATAGCAAATTTGTCATAAAATAATTAGCTGACAGTTCTTCAAACTATCGTTAATTATATAATCAATATTACCGTCATTTACACAAAAATGTCGATATAACCTTTTCACTTCAATTTAAAAAATTAATATTGTTTAATAATTGAATATTTTAATCATTTTACACATGTATCTTCAAAGAAATTTTTAATGGAAGATATTCGTTATGTAAATGATAAATACGTTAAAATGTTGCAATCCTTGGTCTTAAAATTACTTCGTTATTGCCGTAAATTCATTATTTATTGCTGTGTTCGTTATATATGGCAATTTTCGAAAGGTTTATAAACAAGAACTTTGCTTGGACATGAATAAGAATTCGCTTTACCTGTGTTCTCTATATATTCGAGATTGCTGTAGTCGAATTGATATATTTTTGTAAAATTTTAATTATGGGAACTTCTTTAAACTAAAGGATTTCAGTGCAATAGAATACTACGATATCTGTAGAACATAACCCATTTGGAAGTCAATTTGTTCTCTATATGTCCCACACAAAACATAATTTCGGTCTCTTTTAGCCCAGCATTTGTGCGATTCCTTTTAGTCATTTTTACTTAAATAAAAACACTGAAGTTGATCTTAGTTTGTGAATAAAAAACAAAAAAACAACGATGGCCATATATATTGTATAATAAATGCGCTGTTGAATATTTTTTAAAAATGTTTCTTGGTGGCTCGTAGCGGGCATTGAAAGAAATAAATAACAGTACATAACCCACTAATGCGTGAAATGTATTTTTTCTGTACTGATTCTCTGACATTCCTAAATATGAAGGGAATTATCTTAAAAGTTGTTTAGTTCGTTAAAAGAAGAGTATTTCTTCCACATATAGAGGTATAATCCAATGGTGGTTGCATCATTTGATTACCGTCTAATTATTTGAGGACGGCGAGTGACAAAATTTAGACGAAAATATGACCGATGGAAAGTCTTTTTCCGTCCCTTTCTTTTATATATCGAGATTCAAAAGGTTTTTAATTGTTTCTTTACAAAACAAAACACTTATTATATTAGTAATGGACTGTCTTAAAAAAACTGTTGGATTTTTTACCCTTATGAGAAGGATGCCAACTTGATACCAACCTGACATATTTCTGTAGACTCTCAGTAACAAACCCAATAAATTTTGTTCACCAAATAGGTACGCAGTTTTAAGAAATTCAAAGAATGCATTTATAATCATACACAAACTAAGTTTTTTGGTTAAATTGTGAATTGCTTTCGTCAGTAGTAGTATGAACACAAAAATACTCAATGGATGTACATGTATAACTACATGTAGCACCATGATGTACATGTATAACTACATGTAGCACCATGATGTACATGTATAACTACATGTAGCACCAGTTCATTTAGCGTGAATTATTTTGATGATACAACTAGGCTTCAAATAAAAGTTATGTCTTTATAAAATTAATATATTTGACGGGAGAACACGACAATTTTTTTTTAGGAATATCACGTTACTATAGTAACTATCGTCCACTTTAACTGAAACATAAGACTATAGTTTGAAAAACACTACAGCTTGAAAAGACGATTGGCCACACAAGACTATAGTTTGGCTATGGTTAATTGTCTTACTTCATATCGACAACGACAATGAATTATACAGAAATGAATTCATTCCCGATTGTGCTCTATAGTTCTATTTTTGTCATGACGGCCAAGTAATAAGCTCTGAACAAGATGCCAACCTTTGTAATTCAAAGATTTTGGTCCATCGGTCCCCGTCATGGATAGGTCAAAACGAAAACCGAATATGCAAAATTGTATCATTAGTACACAATTGTAAGTAGTTAAGGAAAAACGGTTTCTTTGGTTGATGTTTAAGATACTATCCGTAAACATATTATATAAATAGTGCCTGTTTGGGAGGGTAACAGTTGAAATTGACACCCCGAGAAAACCATTGTCAACCGACGCGAAGCGGAGGTTGACAATGGTTTTCGAGGGGTGTCTATTTCAACTGTTATCCTCCCAAACAGGCACTATTTATTTTGTTATACTGAATGTCTTTTTTAAAAATTTTAAGAAAATTTTACTGTTTTTATATAGGAATAACGTGAATTCTACAGCGAACCGTACGCGCATAATTTTCGCGCATGTAACATTTTTTAATGTTACCCGTTGCCAAGTGCGTTGCTAACGCTGAGGGTAATAGTAAATATTATTAACTGCGTCTTAACCAATCAGATTTCAGTATTTAACATGAAAGTATAACAAAACTAATTGGATACCACAAACAGAATACACTGAGTCTCTCACAACTGAATAATTGTACAACAAGTATGTTTTATTTAAGGCATTCGTACAACTCCACTGAAAATGTCAGAAATGATTATAATGTTATGAAAAATAATTACATTTATAGACCATTAATACGAGTCTTGTCACAGACACATCACTCTAAATATACAGTCTTCATTGTAATTCCTCGTACACTCCATTTTGAAAGAGAGAATTGCTAGTTAAACTTGCTTGGTCTTTTCCTGCAGACCTTGCGATTTCTTTCTCAGAAAGAATGTCGTCTGACATGGGTGATGTCATCAAGTCCGAAGCAGAAATCTTAGCCGAGTCTGGCATATTCTCAGAAATACGAATTTCACAACTTTTGTTTTGGTCCTCAGCCTTCAAAGGCTGTAATAGTTCAATGGACGATGTCTTGTCAGTAGGAAGGTTACTGTCAAATACCTCCTGCGTTAAATCGTCACTTAAAACATCGCCGGATTCGGCTCCGAACGCGGTATCTTTAATTTTTATTGAGTCACTCTCATGGTTTTCCTCAGTGTCAAATAAACGTGTCTGCCCTGTCACTTTCGCTGGTTTGGTTGTGTCTATTTCAACTAAATTCCCCTCTTTTGAACTCCCTGGTTCACTGAATTCTCCGTTGCTATGGACACTGCACTGTGCTGGTTCCCTCCACTCTTTAAGCATTTCTTCGGGAGGGGCTGTTGGGGTTTTCTGATAAATATTGTCCCATGTCCCTCCTTTTATTGCAGGGGTAATGTCACAAATTTCTTCATACTCGGACTCCAGCACAAGTTTCCGTTCCTCTCCGAAATCTCCGATGACGTAATCATTTGGATCGGATCGCTCACCGTGGCAACCTAAACCAACAGGGGATTCTAAAATTTAAGCATGTCATTTTAAAGAAATTAATTTACAGTGTGATTTTTTTTCCTCAAAGAAACATTCATCTATATTTTGAGGAACAGTGAAATCGTCATATTTGTGGAATAAAAAATTACGCGGGCTTTGCGACAAATATTTAATTAAGGAATGTTACATTCAACTAACGCGTTGTTATAAAAAAATTGTTGCAAAACTGGTGTAAGATATACCCTGTCCCAAGATATCCTCGATTCATGTTTTTCTTAATTACTCGATATTTGTAAATACCCCCAGGGTTCAAACGACGTTCTTTCAAAAGTATAAAAAATTTCCAAAATTTCTCCATTGAAACATCCTCTCAGGTTAAGAAATTTGATGTCTACGGGGATTTTGCAATAGAGAAAAAAAGTCAATATTCCTCATTATAAATCTCCGTAAGAAATCATTTTTCGTTTCTGTGAATATTTCCGAGTGAAAAATGATGGGTGAATGAAGTTAACTTAAATATTTTCCCTTTAATCATTTTTAATTGCATTTCTTTCACATGTATGTGTATTTTTAAAATCGGCCAAATGTGCTGCGTAAATATCTTGGGACTGACTATAGCATTGAAGTCAGTTTGTAACTGACATACCTTCAGCATTTTCGTATTCCTTTTTATATGGACAGAAGATGAACCTGTAATAAAATATTGTTAATTACATGTACATCGACACACAAGAGAATAACATTGTTTCATTTTAATTAAGTACTTGAATAGAATGGTATTTGTGTGTTCGAATTATCTATCTTTCTACACATTGCACAAAGAACAACTACAATCGAAATGAAATTCACAAGAATATTTAACTTTTTCATTATAAATTGTCAGTGATTTTAAGGTAGATACCCTGCGTTTTTCTTTCTGCAGACGCTGACCACTATGATGATGATAATTATGATGAAGGCAGCAGAGGCGCACCCAAAGGTGATGGCGAGGAACCTCTCGTCTGACTCGTGGTGCGACTGTCCATCTAAAATACAGGTTCAGTTTTTACGATAAATGCTAGTATGGGTTAATGTGTTGTCTCTGTATAGAATAATTCGTCAGGTACTGCTATACTACGGTTGAATTTGTTCATAGTTATCTGTCCTTCGTTGGTCATTGTCAGTCGTAACATCCGTAACAGATCGCACGGCAGTCGTAACTTAGCATAAACTACTAACGGTGTGTCATGATAACCAATTACTTCTTACAGCAAATATTTTCGTCACAAATTTCTAATACACTGGGTCTAACTTAAGCTTGAAATACCGGTAATCGCTGGAATACTCACCCGTTTTACAGTCTGTATCTCCCGGGCAGCATTCGTACACCAGTTTGTACTGGTGCTGTTGGTGAAGCTCAATGTATGTTATCCTATCGTGTACAAAAAAAGTATATCAAGTAAGTCAATGATCCCATTGTGTACAAAAGTAAATCAAGTAAGTCAGAGATCCCATTGTGTACAAAATTAAATCAAGTAAGTCAATGATCACATTGTGTACAAAAAAATATATCAGTAAGTGTATGATCCCATCGTGTACAATAGTACATATAGAAAGTCAATGATCCCATTGTGTACAAAATTAATATCAGTAAGTCAGTGATCCCATTGTGTACAAGAAGTATATCAGTAAGTTAATTTTCCTGTTGTGTACAAAAAGTATATCAGTAAGTTAATGTTCCTATTGTGTACAAAAGGTAACAGTAAGTTAATGATCCCATTGTGTACAAAAAGTATGTCAGTAAGTTAATGATCCCATTGTGTAAAAAAGTATATCAGTAAGTTAATGATCCCATTGTGTACAAAAAGTATATCAAGTAAGTCAATTATCCCATCTTGTATTAAAAGTATATCAGTAAGTCAATGATCCCAGCGTGTACAAAAAGTATATCAAGCAAGTAATTCATCATAGATTGTGCTAAGTTTATATAAAATCAACAACCATGGCGTGACTGCAACCCTAGCAGATGAAATTCGATAAAAATTTGAGAATAGTAATATGAGTATTTGATGAAAAATTGAAAAATGGCAATTAGAAGTTTCATTTTTCTTGCTCAAGTCAACCGTTCAACCTGATGTTTTTATATATTACGTGTATATATTTTTTTGAAAAGATAGTCTGAATAAATAAATATTGCAAAACATAATTGTTTGGGCTAATGCAAACGTTACCAGGGAATGCTTTCTTGTTTCGATGAAACCATTAAAATAGATGCAGTGGAAAATGAATAATGATCCCTGTGGTATTTGTTCCATCGAATTGGTATTTTTCATAGATAGAGAGACTGAACCTAACCATGCGTGAACAACCTTTATTGGTAGTCGAAGCACGTTACTTAGATTAATTAAATTAGCGTGTTCTGTATATTGTGGAGTAACCGTGAATGCTGATACAACCGGAACTGAAATGGCATTGTATTTTATTCATTCTCTCTACTGATAGGGAAAATGCACATCTTTCCCTTGAGAGAAACTGTACAAATATTCAGCAATTCCATTATAAACTTCTGCTAGAATCCTATGAGGAAAAAAGGAGAATAATTTTTTTTTATTCTATCTGTTGACTGTTCCTATTGATTTTATTCGGCTGCTGTTATGAAGGGGATGGACGGAAGGGAGATATCAGAAATAAGACGGGATACTGAGGATAAAGATGGCGATGATTTCCTTTCCTATATCTCCGTCTAGTCGTCATCTGTCTTGAAGCAAAAGCCCAGCTACCGACTTCTTACAGATCGCTCTGATTAAAATGGCAATTTATTCGGCCAAAACTTCCATAACGGGACATAAAATTTGTACAGCTTACGATAAATAGCCCTCCCTTTATTGGACTTTGTTCTTGATTAATGACCTCAAACGTTTCCACATGACAAATTAAAAGACATTTAGGTAGAGATTTCTGATAACGGCTCCCTACTCAGTAGCCTTTGTCGCTATGAAATTGATGTACTATTACGAGAATTCCAAACACTTCTTTGGCATAGGGCAAGAAATTCAGGGGCATATTGTTTGGATTTCTGGAGAAAAAAGGATCTTGATTCCTCGCTAATGGAATCAATTGGTTTTTGCCATAATAGGGCGATAAAATAAAATAGGCACTTTTATCCTGCAATGGTAAATATGGACCATCAACATCCCGCACTGTTTGTTTCTTCCAAATGTTATTTGATGCAAAGGGCTATGAGTCTTCAATGTTTCAGAGGTTGTTTGCTTGATGTTTTATAAGAGGGATTCAAAGCATATAAAACAAGTACTTCAAAGAAATATCCAAACATCAGCAGGGGTTTAATTTGAAATTGCATAAAAACTCAAATCCTGTTTTCCCAAGCTTTATATCCATTTTATAAATATAGGAGAATACCCGTCATTAAAGTAATCAATTTCAACATCGTTCAGATTTTTAACAATGGTAGCACTATGGTTGTCTTCCACTTTTAAATTGATTTAGTACTTTGCTTACAATAAGCCCGATGTCGCATAACGAAGTGTACATGGAGGTACTTCATGGGAGATGCATTTATAACACTTTGGGCTATGGTGCTAATGAAATGAAACTACAATTTTTCTATTCAAAAATTGAGAGATTTAAAAGTAAAGGTTCCATATCAAGGTATAAAGAATGGCCCGATTGGGAAGAGACTTCTGTTGGCGTTATACCTTGATATGAGTATAAATGTTTTCTATGTACTATATGTGGCGGAATGACGAAGAATTAGGCAATTGAAAGGTTCTTGATTTTAGTGTTCATCAGATAGCTTTACTAACATTTGCTGTTGAAAGCTGATCTGATTCTATTATTTCTATTATTATAGTACAAGGGAATAAGGTACATCATGATAAGATATGCTCCAAGAACGAAAATAGAGTTCTTTAATTTTCCTTTCCGTAATGAGGATTTTCATCAAGGAGGATCCATTGACTTCTAATGTTGTCTGGGCACAATCAAGCCATTTAAAACTGACAAGAGCAGAACTTAATTATTTTAAACCTCCATTTTCTTATCAAAATTACCAAAAGGTGCACATTCTGAGATCCCCCCTACATACTTGAGAGTTGCAACTAAGAGCATATCCTGCTGTGACAACAATGAATTCGAACTATTCTTAATTCATGAAATTTTCGATCGTGAGTCTCTTTTGTATTACATTTCAATCACTTGATTCACCGATTGGTTTTACGAAACGAGAGCCCCATATAGCACTTGCCATGTGCTCACGTGTCATACTCCACGTGTCATACCCCACGTGCTAGTATTAATTCGGGAATGAGGTATGTAAATACCAAACATTTTGGATTTTTTATATGTGAATATAGAATTAAAATTCATTTTTATTTCTTCGTCTATGTATACAAAACCTATATGTTGTAATTTTTGAAATAACACTCCCTAGTTTATTGAAAAACCCACATTTCGACAAACACGTGCAAAGTGTCAATTTTCTCCACTTACTGGTACTTGGTTCCACAGTCGTCACGTGTGACCCAGGTCCAGGCGCGGTCCCAGTTCGAACATTTGGCGGGAATACGTCTGGTCTGTGGTACCTTGGTGGTCACGCCCTCCACCCTGAAAGAAAAAAAAATCTCTAATCAGTTTACCACAGACATCCGCAGACAACTGTATTTTAGAAGGTTGTGAAAATTGCAGTTAAACTGCTGATGATATTCCTAAAAATAATTAAAGAACTGTATTATAGTCTGTACATTTCATTAGAAAATGGAGATTTAAATCCCTTTAAATCTCTGAGAGAGAGAGAGAGAGAGAGAGAGAGAGAGAGAGAGAGAGAGAGAGAGAGAGAGAGAGAGAGAGAATCAAGTACAACAAATAACAGACAGACAAAATAACCAAACACATGTAAATAATTCACTAAAACTAGAATAAAACAAACAAAAGCGAATCACAATACCCTTCGATTTCTAATTCAAAGCACAATAGGTTTATTTAAAATGACAATAATATTCTAATCATTATTATCAAATGCACTTGGACAACATAAAATTCAAATTGTTTATATTCCAGATCATGTTGCTGGGCGAAAAGACTAACAGTCATTTGTTTCAAGAAACATGGGAATACTGTTTTGTGTGAAAAATCATTTCATTTTCAGGACTCATTCTTGCAGGAAATTAAAATCCTCTGACGGAGAAAATCAATCTTTTTAATCATCGTAAATCAGTATGAAATCTGTATGGCTTTGGAATGATATTATTTCGTGACATATGAAAAGATGACAATTTTTTCATCCTTGTCATTTTCAGTAACATTAATCAACACAATCCCCAGACATTCCCGGATACTCATGATGTAAGCAACGCTATCTGAAGCTTTCACGGAACATTTCAAGTCTTTTTTCCAGTATCCATGAACTAAAATTTAATTAATTCTTTTTTACAGCATAAATGCATCTTTACTTTAAAAATATCGCTGTGTAAGTTACGGTTTAATAAGATCATCAAAGGTCGTCATAAAACTTCAAGAAATATTGCATGATTATATATATATATAAATACTTGTTACAATTTCGTCTGCTTCCTCATAAGATAGTTTTCCTATCTGTCATTCTCTGAACATAAAGCTGAAATTCTGGTTTAAAAAATCCCAAACATCTGAGAGGGGTTTTTATTTATCTGAGAAAGAAATTTTTAAAGATTGGGGCGCAATATATCCAATTTTCGTGAATCATTTTTCTTTTAGGGTTTCGATTTTCCAGATCACTGGAGAACTAATTTTCCTGGATCAAATGATCGCCAAGATTATGCATAATTCGCAGATCTTTGACAATCGCATCAGACTCATCACAACAACTCTAGTGATCTGAGCTAACTTCATATCTATTAAATTATTCCAGCATGTTAAAACCATCAGAGATTTTCCATGCCAGTTTTGATGATGGATTAGAAAAATGCTATGAAGTCGCGTGAATGTTCGTTTAATCAAATTGGCCTTGCTCTTTAAGGGGGTTTACGCTGCCTTAAGGTTGACCGCTTCCTCAACACACTGCCGTTTAGTAGAAGTGATTAAATCAGTGCCCATGTCCGTATCCTGTTATGCTGGAAAAACATCATCTTAATCGAAGCATTAGCTCCATGATTTGCCAGATAATCTACTGGGGTGTGTGTCCAACACAAAATTTAAAACTAATACTGTAAAAGCTGGCTTATAAGGAAGTCTTGTAAATTGAGGACTTGAATTTTATATAACTTTGTATCCATGTAGGAAAGCATTAATTAAAATGGGGGGAGTGGTTGTTGTTAAACAAAAAGATGGTTCAGATAGTAATATTACAGATGTTAAAAATGAACGTGCTTATTTTTTATTAAAGTTTTTTTTTTGTCAGCAGGAAATATGAAACTGCGATGAACGACAGGCAAGAGTTTTCTTTAATCCTATTAACTGAACATTATTTCACACATCTATGACTGTCACATGTAATTGTACCCTCTGATATATTACCCAGATTCATGCTCGAATATTGATTAAATACAAATTCTAGCATGTTGTCTCCAGTACTAGAATAATTTTTTAAACCGATGTCTCTTCCAGAAATCATGTATTTTCTATGAATTTAAGAACCTGCAAGCATGTTCACTAGTATAATCTTTCCTTTCCTGATAGAACAGTCGTCCTTAGAGTTCTAAAGATATGACATATAGGATAAAAAGTTGGAAAAACCAACATAGAAAAATCTTCAGATGTAGCACTACGGTATCTTAGAAACATCTGAAGTTAGGAAATCTATTTTACTTAGAGATATGTTTTTCTTCACATTTATATCTACATTACATATGTAAAATTTGGAAGACATTTGCAACGCGAAAAAAAATCCCTATCCTCTGACACAGAAAAATATCCATTTACACGATGGCACCAGTAGTATATCTCATTTTAGTGTATATTTGTCTCAAGCCACGGTCCGGAATCCGCATTTATCTCATGCAGATGGGAGAGGATCGTACATAGTGGCGTGTTTTGCGACGATGATATTCGTGCATCTTTTTAATTAATAATTATTAAGGGAACAGAACTTGCAAATGTTATCTGGTGTGGTACTGAAATTTTTTTTATTTTATCGCCAATTTAGTTAATTTCATTTGAAAATTGATGTTTTAGTCTTTTGATATCTACATCTTTTGGATGTTTAAGAAGTTATGAAATTAAGCACTGTATTATTTTTGCAATTTAACTCTGGTCTAAAGAGCGTGTGTGAATAAGATTGTCGATATCTATTGTTTTGATTTGAAATTTTATGAACATCTTATTTAAAATTGTCCAATGACGTAGTCAAATAAAAAAAATTAAAAAAAAATATTTTTAAAGTGTATGTACTTGTTTATTTCCCTAAAACGTTCCAATGATGTTTGAAAAAATGAAATGTCTAATGTACATGGATTTTTGGTCATCAATATTCAAACTTATTAAAAAAAAATTTATTTTACTCAAAAATATCATTACAAAAATATTAAGCAAAAACCCACTCAGATTAGGAAAATCGTTGGAGTTCGATCTAAAATTGACTCTAGACTATCTTAAAGTTCTGGTAAGCATATATACCAATTCGTGTCAATATGTCTTAAGTATTGAGCTTATTAATAGCGATATATAGTGGTAAATATGCATAGCTAAGACAGTAGACTATCTTAAAGTTCTGGTAGGGATATACCAATTCATGTCAATATGTCTTTAGTATTGAGTTATTAATAGCGATATAGTGGTAAATATATGCATAGCTGAGGCTGTAGGCTATCTAATGTTCTGGTTGGTATATACCAATTCATGTCAATATGTCTTAAGTACTGAGCTTATTAATAGCGATATAGTGTTAAATATATGCATAGCTGAGAATAGGTTTTTTAAAAGAAATGTTAATCATGTTTGTATCGCATTTTTAATACATAAGATACCGGACATCACTTACAGGATGTATTTAAGGAATAATTTCATGTAGTTGATTTAGTCTATGTAACGGAACAAATATACCCGTTTAATTCTTGTTTTCAGAGAAGGGAAAAACCTATATCCACGAATTTCTGTAGCAAACTATCGGACAAATAAAGGTTCATTACACTCTAAGCAACCAAGCCGAAATACATCTTGGTCTGAATAATGAATGGATAAAAAGAATATCAGAATTTAGACAATGGTCCCCAAGAGACAACTAAACAGTTTCATGCTTTTAGCTTGCTTGAGTAGCCGGTAATTGAAAATGACAGAATAACAACTTAAAGAGCCTTAACGTTTTTAGCGAGGTTGCACATGACTATAACTCGCCAGCGTTGGATTATGAGGGAACTCTCCCCAGGGACCTTTAAAAGATTTACTACGGTAGACAAGGAAATAACTTGGGTGATGTTTTCACATTTCTGTTTTCATTACTTAAATGGAATATTAGGGCATTTTTTCATTGCTTTTTGCATGTTTCTTTTTGTCACTCCCAGAGATCTAGAGGAAATTTGTCAATTTGGGTTTTGTGTGGAATATGATAGGAAAGATCTTTTCAGTTACACTTTCGCTATTTCAGTATTTTTTTCAATCTCTGGATTGCAAAGAACGATATTGATTTCCAATATTCAATTACTGACTTGTTGCCATCCTTTTGAAAAAATACAGTAATAACAATTCAAAAGCAGCAGTTCAACAAAAAAAAAAAGGAAAAAAATCAGTCGCCATCATCAATGTATGAATTATGCATGTTGCTCCTGCATTAGCATTCATTGCTAAAAGCTTTCTAAGGATTACGATTTTTTAGATTAACAAATTACTTTTCTACTTTTTCAATCCTTTTGACGACTTGGTTAGAAGAAAAATTTACATAATGAAAAATATGTCTGCGCTTTATATTCTTTTAATGCAAATTACATGATGCTGGGATTCATACTTTTATTTATCTAAAAGTCCGAGACTGGGTTATTTGTATTTGCTTATCTTCCAATTATTTTGATTCTTTGATGGGCTAACGGATAAAAACAATGTAGCAATATCAAAATTAAAATCTACTTTCTTTTTAATTTTTGAATTGTCTGTCATATTGAACAAATAATAAATATTTTTTCTACATACTCCTTTTTGTTTTGTTTTATCACACGTGCTTGTTTTCTGTATTTATCTGTGTATTAATATGTATATGTGCTCGTTAGTGTACCTCATGTACTTATGGTCTGGTTTGGAATAAACAATATTTTGATTCTAAGGTTTTTGAAAAACTGTCCGAAAAAAAAAAGAAAAATCGGCCAGTACATTTCTTAGAATATCATATCTGATAAAATCTCATTCTTATTTTTAAGTATATGTATATGTACAAAACAATATAAAAATAGTGACAAAAAATTATTGAGCAAGAGACATTTTAGAATATTTTTCCTCTTTGTTTTAAATCTTTAAATACACCCCCCTTTCTATTATTCTGAAGAACGTTAAGCCTCGTCGTTTGCATGAGGACATAAAGTACTGTTTGTCTAAACTGTAATCCCCAGACCAAAGTTTTAAGAATAACATAGATACACGGAATAAAACCTTATACTTAATATCTTGCTTTTAAAAAGTCAGTAATTCACCTCTTTGTACACATTTTTTGGTCTGCAGAGGAAGGCGGCACGGCGATGAATAAGATACAGAGCAGAGACAGGGAGGAGGAGAAGGCCCACGTCATCCCGATCCTGAAAGATAAGTCAATGTATATATCAAAAGAACTCTGTTCAGCTCAATGCTAGATAAAAGGATGATTGTAAATTTTAACTATCACGATGATTTAAAAAAACCCAATACGATAATACTGGTATACTAGTATGAGAGAGAGAGAGAGAGAGAGAGAGAGAGAGAGAGAGAGAGCGAGCTGTCTGAGAAAATGTTTGCTTTAAATACAGGATACAATTCCTTTTTATATTGTTTAGTTTGTTCGGTTAATTTATAAATTGACGACTTGCTCAATTTTGTCGATTAAAACATTTTTTACGTTACGTTGAAACGTTTAAATAAAAAATAAATACTTTTTAACTTCTCGAGGTGTACTTTTCATCCATATCATTTTGAAATCAATCAGTATTGTATACGCTGATTAGAATATTTCATTTAGAAAACACTTAAGAATTTTAACAAAAATTATTTACCTTCCAAGTTTCACGGTATACATACTTTCCGCTATTGAATTTTTCAACTGTAATTTTGCTGGCAAAAACATTAATTTTTAAAGACAAAAATTACGCATCAGTAATATCATGGAACTTATCTAAACCGACGCGGCACGCAACGCTCTATATATAAGAGCATTAATGATTGAACGTTTTAAAGAACATAAAAATCGCGCGTGCGTTTTCCCTCGTGATTTAGGAACCACAGATACATTTCTCACAGCAGGTTGCGAAGAACCCTGTTGCAAAACTCTTAAGTGCAGGAGACAAAATAGAAGAAAATCTCATTAAAAACGGGGAATCTACCTTAAACCCTATCCCGTTTTTCGCATCAACCGTTAGGAGCCATCGATTCACTATAGTAGTTGAGGGTGTCGATGCGTACTTTGATGTTCAATGTGTTAAGAAATTGGTCAGTGATCTCGTGGGACGTTAGTCCAAAAATCAGACATGGTTTGATATGGAATGGTTGTCGATCTCGCCGTGCATAATTTACTATTTTCGATATGATCACTAAGTGACTATATTTTACAAAGAAGTAAAATAGCCACTGCTTATCCATTCATACCTTTGATATATATCTTGCAATATACTTATAACTGAATTGACGGTAATTACTAGCATTCCTTCTTTGCCAGCTCATATCCCAATTTACAGAGGAAGGGTTCAAACTACAGGACATTTGATTGAACGGGCTGATTATTAAAAATTACACACTGCATAAAAATCTTGTATATCTTCAGAGAAAATTCCAAAACATCAATTAACAACTTTGCATAAGCTTAAAACTTGATGATTTTGTAAAACTTCATCTCTTGCATCGATCCTTTGATACTGAGATTGTTTGTCAAAGACTACTTATTGAATATTTTTTCCATTAAAATTTTCCAAGCCTATAACAATGGGGAATATTAAGCGAGAAGAGTTTCGGATTTTAATTATTCCACAGCAATCCGTCAAATAAACGCCATATGAATTGTTCACATTCTCATGTTTCAAAAATCTTTATTAGCGCTGTATTACTGAAATATTCCAGACACTTGTTAATTATCAGCTGCGATTCGAGGTTTAAACATTGGAAACCGATACCTTTTATTGACTAAATCTTTCGTAGGTTGTTTGAAGTAGAATCTTAAAAATAAATAAAGTATTCTTCAAGTTATAGGCGTTATATAAAATGGCAAATATTCATAAACTCTTGCGTTTGATTACAATATACGTGAACTTGTGAACAAATAGAAATACTAGTGATTGACTAGTTGCGGGTCTGACACTAAAATCCTTTTCCTTGTGCATTTTACTGTTTGTAAATGTGTTACATTTAAAAGTTTAAAATCAAAAGATTATTAAAGGTAGTTTATAAATCTTTGATTTTAAATTTTGATTGTAACAAATGTATCATTATAACAATACAGGAGGGGTTGTTTGGTTGGAATAAATGATTCTGAACAAAAGAACAATTCGGGTAAATATTAAGAAAGTCTATTGCATATGATTGTGTAGACACACTTGGTTTAAGACAAAACTTTGATTTTTATAAATTCTGCTTGAGAGAGAGAGAGAGAGAGAGAGAGAGAGAGAGAGAGAGAGAGAGAGAGAGAGAGAGAGGCTTCATTTATCGGCTGATTTAATGTCCAAGACCGTAGGTGTCTTTGTGAGTTGCGTGCAGGCGTGCCCGGAGTACCATTCTCTCGCAGGGTACTTAAATATTTGATAGAGAAGCATTAGATAAAGAACACATGGTAATCAACGGTTGAGAGTGTGTATGATCTGTTCATACATTATTGATGCACCCATGGGATACAAGTTTGGAGGGTTTTAAAGATAAAGATTTTGGCTTCCGCTATTTGCATACGTAATTCATCTTCAGAAACTGGAGATACCGAGGTTTCCTTTTTTGCAAAGATAAAAGACGCGTGTAGTAAACAATAGATTTGTATTTTATGGTGGGTTATGATAGAATGTTAATGGATGAGGAACGTTTAGAAGCTTGCAAAGATTTCGTCTTGTTTCAATTTTAGCAGGTTTAGTTGGATTTGAGAAACAAAGATACATGTATATTCTAGTTCGTCTGACAACAAACAGGCTGATGACATGATTTTTCATGGATTAATCTAATCAAATATTGTCCAAAAGAATTGAAATGCAAATTATTTTTCTACTGCAATTACACAAACTGATAAACCGTGTCAACTTTAAAAGACAGGGCCATGAAAACCCACGAGTCAGATCGGCTTCAATTTGTGTTTCACTGGCTATAAATCAATAAGATCAAGCAATTGATGTCACTTTGATTTGACAAACAAGATCTTCTTCTCGCCTTCTTATTGATTAACAAGGATCTAAGCTGTCCGATCGACAAAAGTAACGCGCGTACATTTTCACTAACGAATTCTTAATTGACATGATTAGAGACGATCGGAAACCACGTTGCTTTGCGAAGTAGGAGACGAAATGGAATAAGTGCACAGCGCACGGCAGAAAAGTTCACCAAATAATTGCTTTCCATAACACAGGAAAACTTTATTTGCTAATCCTCCAAGAAACGCGAAGTATTAATCCCAAGGATAAAAGCAAGATTATTTTTTCTCAATCGTTTCTGATGCTAGTGAACATAAGGTAGGAGTTTGAGAATCTGTTCATGTGTTGGATCTTGAGTCTGTCATACGAATGTGACAAAGCATTGCCTCGTGTTATAAGATTATAGCAACTGCGTGCACAATAAGAACGGAATCACGCCTTCTGGTGACAATGAATTCCGAGATCACTAATATTCGCTGATCCTCTGATCACGGATATCTCGCAAAAAAAAATCACGTTTGAATTTAAAATGGTCGAAAATATTAGCGTACTTTTTATTATATGATTGCAAAATTACAAATTCCACAAATACATATGTACTTTTATGAATTAAAGAAATACGACGTAGAGACACGTTAAAACGTTCATTCTTTATGCACAGCTAATGCACGTGAGAGTATTTACTGAGTAAGTTAATTAGTACATGTAATGACAAAGAATACATACAAAGATGTAATTACGAAGTCCTGCCTGTAACTATTTTCAAAGTACATTTTCAAAATAGTTTTTTTACTGAAAAGAATTTTTTTTTATCTGACAAGGTGTTAGCTTTTTCTCAAAGTTTTCGGGGCAGCTTATAAATAACATCGCACCATTTTCCCTGTGTCTGAGAGTGTTCCATCCGCCGTACTGATTAAAGATTTTAATTATCAGAGTGATTAGTTAAAACTTTTTTTTTCTTGCGCACGAGAGAGCGATGCTAATGAAAATACGGGTCTTTCACCATACTTAGGTTTGAAGAAATGAAATAGACTGTACTTCATTATTGGTAAAAGACCGAATAGAGAACTTCGATTGCTTAATAAGAAATCCGTCTAATGACGATCCCAGGCTTGAGCTGTAATCAGAGGAAGTTAGCAAAATAAAGTGAAAACTCAGTGGTTATTATTTGACATATTTTGAAGGAGGAAGAGCATAATAATATTGAATTTCTTGCAAAAATCAGAGGTCATAATCTGTCCTATAATATAATTGAACCATGAAGTAATATATATTGAGAAGATTTTCTTCGAAAGTAAAAGAATTGGCCGGTTCACTGTTGCCTTTTTTTTTGTGCTTCATCGAGGAATTGCAGTTCATAGGTTCTAGGTAGGCGCTCTATAAACATTGCACTGTACGTTCCACAATGTTTGTTTAGTTAAAACTGTCACATTGTGTCTTGAGGCAAACGTTAAAATCGAAATCGCAACAAAGCTATGCACAGTTTCATCAATCCTACTTTTGAATTGTATTGCTAATCAGGTGAGGTGTTTACCATATATTAATCACACCGTTCTGACACGTGAAATCGAGAAAAACCGGATCGCATCCAGTGAAATGGTGGAACATTTGTGTTTTAAAAGTGTGAAGCAATCGTTTTTTATTTTCTTTCGTGTGCACAATCGACAAATCCCAGCGGATATTTAATTGAATTATTCAATAAATGCAAAACTCCGAACGAAGTCTCATGCCCCCCGGCCTCACGTAATCACTGCAGAAACATTTCTACAAATTAACAAAGCTATTTAATGGTTAAAATGCATTTGAGAGTTTGAAATACGCTCATCCGCTTCTTTTCAATAAAACACAATCCAGGAAAGAAAGTGAAACATTCATCGATGTACTAATTTATTTAAATTTCCACCATAAATTGTGATTTTAAGAAGATAAGTCTCTTTACTGCACCTTCTAGGGAGCAGAGGCATTGAATGACGTCACGATCCAAGGCAGACGACAGAAAGGGACTTCGGAGGCCATTAGCAGATTTGCGCGGTCATGTGCATAAAATAATCTACAATGACACAAATTAACGGATATGTTTTCATTTGCAGTTGCATATGACGGATTTACGATGTTTTCGATAATTATCGGAAACTATCGGTAGTGTCTAATTAGTAAACCGAAAGTTAGCAGCTCAAAAACGTATCTTAATTTCTAGTAGCCAATTGGTAAGATCAATATGTGGCAAATTATGTATTTCTCCTCTAACATGGTAAAAACTAATCGTTAACACCATATAGTTCGAATAATTGTCACCTGCAGATTAATAAGCCAGGGTCAGTTTGAAAACATGAACGGTTTCTATATCTGCACATGTATGAGAGAGTGCATGTGTTGAATTCCATAGTTTATAAAATGAAATAAATACGTATTGAATAGCACCCAAGGCCTCTTGATCAATGCATTGTTTTCAGATTAGGCGTCTTTTGTTGTTTATCTATGGATTATTTGCGAGGAAAATCGGAAAAATGAATCTTTAATGAACGTCACCAAAACCTTTTCAAGAGCGTCTACAGTGAATATGAAAATGGTTCAACTAGCGCAGACACAAAAGAAATCGTTGTCAGCAGACCTTTTTTTATTTAAATTTTAAAGTTTTCGAATTTCATAATTATTTGTTGCTTTGCAAACTGAAAACATAAGGTTAACTTTTATCAAACCTATTTAGTCAATGTACTATATGGTCAGGCAAACGGATTTGAAATGATTGTATACAAATGAACAAACAAAATTGGCCCATCACCTATTACATTACCATATGATATGAACTCATCGTCTGCGTTCATGAGGTCCCTCGGAGAGTCTCCCATAATCGCAATTAGAAGCAAAAATTCAAAATTGCATATCATAACTTTTATTTTATTCAAAATAACTCCCAATAATCTGGATAAGCAGCTAATTTTCGGTGACAACTAGATTTCCCTTTCCCAAAGGACTTGCATTCTCCACGATTTCCCCAACAGCTAATTTCGTTTTATGTCCCCAAGTGTACGCAAAGCTTCGCCTTTGGAGCTCTATAATTCGTGTAAACTTTCTATCCAGACAATTCGTAGTCCAAGACAGCGACGTTTCTGTACGTTGTCAGAAATTTCTAATTTTACCTCGAGGGATGAATTCACTTAATGCTATCCGTGGAACACAACCCAGAAACAATAAATGTACAGTTTCCAAATGAGACTCCCCAGACATCCAACAAAGCATGTCTAACATCGCCCCAAAACAAGTCTCATCATTACCTTTAACTAATGTGACTATTCCATGTTTCTATCAGTTCCATGTATCAATTATAAAGTAGGCAGAGTATGCTCATTGCTTAAGGATACGTTTTTTCTGACCTCTTAGAAGAGCATAATAAATTCTTCCCGTCTAGCTAGAAGCCTAACCAGTCCTGGTTTGGCGATTTGTTATTTCGATTCCATTAGGGAAAGATCTCTTAATGGTAAGTCTTAAAAGCTATGGCGATGTTGTAGATGCTTAAACAGTTAACTATAGGCAAAAATAGTTTTCGATCTGTCCTTTTTCTTGCTATTAGCTAAAGTATCATCCGAAAGAAAAGTAGTCGGAAATACGGCTATTATAGATGTCCTGTGTTGGTGAAAGTGCATTTTACAGAAGTATGCATGGTTTTGGTCGTTTTATTTTTTTCTTTGTTCAGTTTGTTTCTTACAGGTATTTAATGTTCTTATTTTTATTATTCCTATTAATCTTAATGGTCCTAAAATACTATCATTGAACTTCTGTACGAGTCCAACCTCCTTTAAAATTTACCACAGGTATAGTTGGTGAAGTTCTTGCATTATTTTTATTAACTATATTGAATATTTAAAAGAGGAAAAAAAATATTTGTTTTGAATTAAATGCAAATTGTCTTACCTGTTATGATTTCCTAACTGTTAACTGTTTTCCAAATCCCAACAAATATCAGCGTCCTCCTTCGATATAAAGCAGCAATGTAATGGAACCACATTCAGCGCTAAATGGTTTTCAATATCGGAAAGCTTCTCTCGGACGCAGATCAATATTGATCTTCATTTTGCTTTAATATCCAGAGTTTGTTCTATAATTCAATCACCAGGGCTGTTCTAAGTGTCCTCCGAGCTTTGCATTTAACCACTACCATAATCCCGTCCCTGCTGATATTAAGACATATCACTGCGCATGTGCATACCATAAGAGACTGCTGGAGTCCTTTTGCCGCGCTCTAAATGGTTGTTAAATTCTCAAATTTTATTTTCAGGGTAAAAGATTACTTTGTTTTTCGGGGATCGAAGATTGATTGGATTATATAGAAATCATTAGCGGTATGCGTGTTTCTAACTGTACGGTATTAGCGTTTAATTTCCGCTGACGATCGTATCCATTTTGACGTGCGACTGCGACCATGCCATCTCAACATCCTCTTATTCAATTAATCGCATTAGAATCCCAGCAGTGGCAGCAAAAGCAAATCCTGTCATTAGTGGTGGGGATAGGAACCTAAAAGCTCCGGGTAGAGAGAGAGAGAGAGAGAGAGAGAGAGAGAGAGAGAGAGAGAGAGAGAGAGAGAGAGAGAGAGAGAGAGAGAGAGTGTTAATTATAAAGAATAGATGCCCGGTATTAGGGTTATAAATCTTGGTTTTATCTTGCCTACTTTGTGCTATGACAAATGAGTAATTACTACACTGATTATTTGTATTTTTCATTTTCGTCATACGAGTTGTGATAAAAGCCAAAAGTCAATAGTTTTCAAGCGATATCATGACTTCGGAAGCTGAACCATGCATAAATTGGGATAAGAGGGGTATCTCTTATCCCACTCATAAAAATGAATACGCCCGAGCATCAGAAAATTCAGATTTATTATTTTCTATCAGTGCATTGCCTGGAAAATTAAAAAAAGTAAATTGTCAAGAACAAAAGCTTTGATAACACAACGGGGGCTCTTTAAAAAAATCGATGCCGACTGTCTTCGTTGAAATGATACGGCGAAGCCTTAGACAAGAGTTGATTTTGCCTCTCTAATTTGAAAAAGAAATAAATCAAACCACCATATTTATCTGTCAAAGTTTTAAATATTAGCCCAGTATCATTTTTCTTTCACCCTTTAGTTGTGCGTGTTAATTATTTGCCGCGTCTCCAGCGGAAAAACATCGATATTAATTAAAACTAAACAAACAAACTCATATAAATTGGTTATATTAAGTTCGTGTCGTAAATATCCGGAATATAGACCTATTTAAACAGTTCTATGCATAAAAATATAATGACAAACGAGAGTGTATTTGATCACAGTCCCATAACACTAGCATACACAAATAAGCTTTTTTCCTTGCTATTTTTTATATTCCTCATAAGGCTAATTTGCAGTGGAAACAGACAGGGAGAAAAAACGTCTATATTGGGATATTAACTCAATTACCATGACAAGAAATCTATACAATATATATCATTATAAAAACAATGCAGCATATATAGACTTCGTCAAAAAAACAATGGTGTGCTCTTTATACACGTTTTTATTTGCGATATTTAACGTGAGAAATTCATAAAAATAAATTAATTGAGTGAAATAACATAGTGGAAATATGTACGTAGAGTAATGTCCAAGTCTGACCCGAATTTTTTTGCCTGTCGATTTTGTTTGTCAGTCAGTACCTTTTAGATGTTTTAATCACTCATATTATATTTCTACGAAAGACGAATAGGGCCACATGAAAATATTTTTGTCCCGTAATTACGAGAAATGACCTCATTATTATAAGAAAAGATCTCCTTACAGCTGTATTACAAATTAATTATCTCGTTATTACGAGAAAAGATCTTGTTATTACGAGAGAAAAAATCTCGTTATTACGAGAAAAGACCTCGTAATTACGTGAAAATATCTCGTTATTACGAGAAAGGATCTCTTTATAACGAGAAAAGATCTATATATAAAATGGTGCGTTTCTGGAAAGACCCCCAAGTCGATTGTTTCACTCTTTCAGTATTTATTTTTTCTTTCCATTTACGTTATTTCAATTTTGATTATTTTTTTTTTAAGAACTACGATCATAGTTTATAACTTAAGTAATTTCTACATAAAATGATCGGATTTGACATTTTATCTTATATGAATAAGTGGAAAGAACTTTATGTAATTTTACTTTTCAACATATATTACAAATAGTCCTAGTCATATTATAAAAAACACAAATCTATTTGTACATGTAAAAGATGACTATATAGTTTCAATCATGGATATATATACAGGATTTACCCCGGATTGTGTTTTATATTCTCATACACAACCTATATAGAAAATATTTGATTTTGTATCTTAACATTTTGGAGTTTGAAAACAAATTCTCCATCATATTCATAAATTGGTTAATTAATTTATTAATTTATCTGCCTTCCTCCTTCTAAAATGTCTTACAATTATTTAATGAATTTCTTATGTTCACCCATTTTAAGAGAGAGAGAGAGAGAGAGAGAGAGAGAGAGAGAGAGAGAGAGAGAGAGAGAAAGAGAGAGAGAGAGATTAGATTTGAACAAAAAAAGCACCATTTAATATAGATCTTTTCTCGTAATAACGAGATCTTTACTCGTATTTACGAGATATTTTTTTTTTCATTATGACGAGATCATTTCTCGTTATTACGAGATTTTTTCTCATAATAACGAGATAATTAACTCGTAATAACGAAATCTGTACGAGATAAAATATTTTTACGTGACCCAATTTCCAATTATTCTCACAAACCGTAGTCTTGCATACCATGCATAACACCAACTTTGAATAATGCGCGACGCTCAAGTCTTCGTGTACCAAATACATGTAGAAATGATATTAAAGGACTGTTTGATAGCGATATATAGTCTCGCAAATTCCGCAAAATTTCCTTGCACGCGAATAATATTTGGTTGATAGTATGCACATGTAAATTGGTCATTTAAATTCTGACGAGACAAAAGTCCTGACTAATGTAAAGAGAGCTTTTGGAATCGACTCTTGCATTCTAAACTAAAGGTCAATATTTAGCAATAAAATTAAATCAAATGTACTTTAGCAAAAGAAGCTATACTTTTTCCCCCATCAAGACAAAACTAAATTTATATTTTATCACTCGGGAAGAGAAATACAGATAAGACAGCCCCTTGACAGTCGATGATAAACAGACATAAATAATCAATTGCTATTGCCCCATCACATCTTTTATGTGCGAATTCTTGGACTCCGAACGACACCGAGGGAAATGCAAACTAATGAAAAGTTTGCAGCTTGTGAAACAACAGGCCAAAAGCGATAAAATCCCATTTCTTTTTTAATACTTTCGCCACTACAGAAGCCTCCAAGTTTTCATACCTCCTTTTTCTCCCTTGATAATTCAGATAGGGTTGGTGTTAGCAGTTTGGACAATATGGTCCTATCAGTAATATATGTTATTATGAACAAAAAACTTCATAAAGAAAATACTAATAACACCATGTATTATGATTAAATTGCACTAGGGCATTTCTTTTTTCATCGTTTTGTATAAATCGTTATTTGTGGTATACATGTAATTAAGAAATGTTCACGAAACGAATTCTTAATTTAACGCTTTATACTGGTCATTCATTGCCATCGAACCAAACGAAAACCTTTCGCATGTTTCAATAATTCAAAAACACTGTCTGAAAACAACTAGTATATGTACTAACTACATGTAAAGATTTAGACTCCTCTGTAACACGGGTAGAAGTACTTGGTTATACCCAAACTAAACTAATCTGTTTTCAAAATCTTCATTAATATTGGTGGATTAAAATTTTAAACATCTAAAAATGTTCATGTTTTATATGAGACATACTGTGATACATGTATATATATACATCTATGTGTATGTATTAAAAATTCTTTTCATGCCAGAAAGTAGGTTCTAGTAGTAATGGAGCTTTATTAGATTTGTTCTTTTATCAGACTCATAAATTGTTTATTCAACTTTTACTACAGGTTTTTGACAATTAATACATGCAGACAGTTGTACTCCGAGTCAATCCCTTTTGTTTGTTTCCCACTCATCTGAAGGATCCATAACTGATGACGATAGAAAGAATAGCGGAGAATAAGAAGGAAGTGACATTTACAAAGAATCTTATTCCTACGCCAAGAATTTTATCAGTTTTACATTTACAAAGATAACAAAATACAGTCACTATTACGCATTTACGATGCTAAGATAGCCAGGATTTGAACAAATTAAAAATTCTTCAAAATACCGCATCATATCACAGTGAACAAGTCATATCACAGTGAACAAGTCATTGTTGTTTATTGTTTATTTTCCCTTATTTGCACTATTTTTTGTAAATTTAATATTTAAACATTTTTCTTCATAATCAAAGTCCTGGCTAGACTAAAGCACACGTAATTTAAATACCATAATGTTTTGCAAGATACTATTATATGTCATATTTTCAGAGACTAGGGGAGAATATACCATTTTAAGTGTATGGGGAAGGGATCAAAGATCATTTTATTTTTTGGTATCTATCTATTTGTCATAAGTTTGTGCCCACATTAAATCATTGGAAACAGTTCTCATACTGTCTAAACTAAACATAAACAAATGATGTATATACAAAGTCATGTAGATTTTGAAGATATGTTGAACTATAAATTTTGGGTTTTGTTTTATTTGCATGGCTGGAAGACAATTAAACTAATGCACTGTAAAATTAACACATCACAAATGTAAAAACATGCAAAATAAAAAAGATTTATTGCCATTAAGATTCTTGTTAATTTTAAATTCATTCCCCAACATACCATAAAATCTTGTAATGAATACACCTTATTAATTATAAATATTAATAATTACAATTTTTCATGTTTAAAACATCTTACTGCTCTTGCTAATCATGGCATTGATTGGTTTCATCTATCATTCATGCATATCACTCTATTTCTCGACACAGTTCCCCAGCTGAAGTCAATGAATAAGTAATGGTTGATGAACATATTGCATAATTCAATATTCCAAGAAACATTTCAATATTAAGCCAACATTTTGCCAAGACAAAATAGCTCTGAAGGTAGAATTATTAAGAATGACCATGGAAACATTGCTCTGAATCATAAGGTGTATCATTTTAGGTGGCTGAATGGTCAACAATTTACCAATCACATCTGTCTAAAAATTTTAGGGGTGATTTGTTTTAGCCAAAAATTATTTCCAGTATTAGGTAAGGAAAAAATTCCTAATACTTTAGCTTAGAATATATCCTATATCTTAAAACAAAGCTCGTCCAAAAAAAAGAGGAAAAAAAAGCTCTTCTTCATTAGGAGGTTCATATAGTCTAAATATTTCCATGACCATCCAGCTTTCTTTGTATCTCTCAGTCTCAAACCCACACCATGAGGTATCAAATGATGCATTTTTATCTCAACATTGTGAAACTCTTACATCTAAGGCACAATGCCATAGTTTTATTGATATTTTTAATATGATCACAGACTGAGGTAGTCAACGGGTATCCCAGAATGCATCACTCCTGTTCCACCTTGACATAGATTTTGGCTGGAGCAAGCCTAATGTCCACCTCTGAATCACTGCTGGAGCTCTCTGAGTCACTAGTGTCATTGTTGTAGGCACCGAGTCCTGGCAAAATGCCTATCACTGTCGCAGTCTGTAGGCCTGTTGCTGTCTGAAGACCCTGTGGTTTAGCTGTTGTAGTCTGCTGGGCTAAAGATTCTGAAAATATCAAGAAGTCTTTAAATATTGTAACAAACACTATAGAGCTCTTTTATGTTTAGAAGTAACAAAGACAAATTCTAGCTATGAAGCATCAAGTAGATCTAAGAGAATGAGAAAAACTGCTGCAGAAAGATAAGTGTTTGTGATATAATAAACAAAGTTACCGTTATCATACCTAAACAATTAATAATTTATCATTACCTTCTGTGGAAAGTTTTCTCTTTTTGCTGTCATCACTTGAGTCAGCACTAAAATGAGCAAAACAAAAGCCTTTATCTCTTTGATCAAGTATTCTACATGTTGCCTGTTGAAAACTTTCTCTTTCTACCTTTGTGAAATATATTATTACCACCTAATGCATCAAACAGCTTAATGAGGCTTGGTGGTCATGGCCATTTTACAGTATTTTTCTACCTTCTAACAAACAAGAGTTTGAAACATCAGGTGGAATTAGATCAATAGTTCAACAGAATCCTAGTTACAGTTTTTACTGTGGCAGAGACAGACTGAGCTGTACCTTTTCCTCTTGACGACCCCGGCTAGTAATGCCTGCTGTGACTTCTTGTTCTGTGAGGCACCAATCTGTTGTTTCACTGGTTTCTTGTCTTCTTTCTGTTTGGTGTTCTCTATCTTGTAGACATTTGCTTCGTATCAAAGTCAAGGACTCAATGATATCAACTTAATTACCTAGATTATCACACACTGTGAAATCATTTAAATTCATGGGGTCAAATTTTTGCGGATTGATTCAATTTTGGAAAGCTTTTTGGGGATGTAATTTTATGGATTGCTTGTATGTATATGTAGAGATGTTTATTCATGGGCAGGGGTATCCACAAAAATTGAGCCCCCCCCCCCCCCACACATTACACATAACATGTAGAAAGGATATTCTAAGTTCTCTGATTACCCGGGCCTCTTCATTGTTTCGAGCTTTCTCTATGGCTATCTGTTGATCTGATACATGGTCCAAGAATGCTACTTCCTCTTCCTGTAATCCTTTCACACTGTTTTCTACAATCAAATTCCATATTAAAAAGTTAATGATATTGTTATATGGACCGTATGTATAAAATTGAATGTCCAATTTGAAATTTTCCTCTGAAAACAACAAAGTTAATCTTTCATTGCTTATAAATTTCCTTTTCTTTTTACATTTCTGTAGTACTGTTTTAAATAATTGTATCATGCCATTCATTCAAAGCATTTAGTAATTAATATTGCATGACTTTCCCTGAAGATAGCACTGTAAGTTCATGTATTGCAGTTGTGTGGTTAACTCAGAGATAAGCACTATAAGATTTTCCCTGAGCAAAACACTATGAAAACTGTATCACTTTCTCAGAGAAGACACTGTGCTTATCTGTTCAAAGCAATATGGGTATTGTGTGACTCACTCATAGCAAAGCATTGTGGGTATTGTGTGACTCACTCATGGAAAAGCATTATGGGTATTGTGAGACTCACTCATAGCAAAGCTTTATGGGTATTGTGAGACTCACTCAGTGCAAACTGGTCCTGATATTCCTGCTCCTTCTTATCCTTTTGCTCCTGTAGGCGCTCATAAAGGGATCTGTTGTCAACTACTTCCTCGGGACATTCTGGAATTAAAGTGTAGCTAATATAAAGAATTGACTCAGCAAAGTGATAAATAACCTACCAGTACATTTTCAATGCAACCTAAATAAGACTCTTACAAGGCAAGATAACTTTATCATGCGGCATCAAATTATATTTCATACTTTTCTGTAAACAAGATGACTTGAATTTGATTTTAATGATCTTTGTTCTGATTTCGAGTCATACTTGCGTAAGAGATTTAACATTGAATGATACAACACCCACATGCATCTGGGAAAGCTAAAATTTTGCTGTCTATAGACAGATGATTTGATTCATATAACTTTGATTTAGGGACTTTTACTGGTAATTTTGCCCTTGCCTCTAGAAAGTAAACCTATTCTCCTATAAAAAAGGGCAACATTTATCACAAAATATCTTTGCTTCAAAAGTTCTTCAACTAACAAAACTTGGAGAGCTTAACTTGATAATTCCTTTATCCCCTCCCAAAAGTATAAAAATCCAAACATTCAGAAAAGATGATAAAGAAGAAGAGATGACTATGGGGCACCCACATCATAATGTGGCGTCCTCATAAAGTAATAAAGACACAACGAGGAATCAATACACTGGCACATTCAACTGCTTTGTTATGACCTTGACGAGACTGGCATCTGAATAAACCAGTCGGTCCAAAGTAGACACAGGTGCGAATTTGTTGTACTGATATCTGCACAATATATGACAAGTATCTCCGACATTCAGATAATTCATATGCTGATCCATTATTTTTTTTTATGTGAATTTACTAAGTTTAGATGGATTTTCTGGGGTGATCTGGACCCCCCCCCCCTCCCTTCCTCCTTAGATCTGTGCATGTAATTCAACCCAGTATGAAGTCAAAATCTCTTTCAGATAAGTAAATAGTACCAAACATGTTAATGATGATATAAAAATAATTTTTTGGGATAAAACCTATCAAGTCAATGAAGAACATGTTTCCTTAACTGTTCCTTTTCTGTATGAAGTTTTATAACTTTCATGAGCATTTTCCAGAATGTCTACAGACAGAAGATGATGGCGGTATACCTATAGGATCCTCCGGTTGCCTCTTCTTCTCCCACTCCTCCTGTCTTCGCTTCCTCTTCTCATCCAGGGTATCCTGGGTAACGAACCTCATTGACAGGTCCGAGGAAGTCATCTTGAAAATTACAGGGCCTGTAGACATAATAATTATAAATAGCACTGTCTAATATATTAAACATAAGATTAAGTCATACTTGGTAAGAACAGAAATACACGTCCATATATACATTGTATGTGCTAATGTTTGTACTGTAACACACAAGACAATAACGCTGAAACTTACACTGTAAACATTGTGTAATTTATATTTGCTTTTCAATGTGTGTATTGAATTTTGCAGAAAACACATATCATAAATGTATTAAAAATTCAACACTTGTTGGAATAGGAGAGTCAAATTACCCAGGTAACAGATCTGTACACTGTATTTAAAACTGCCTTTATATAATGATTTTTCTAAACACTCGAACCATTTTCAAATTTTGTCAACATTAATCAAATGGATTTTTCTAGTTTACCCAACATAAATGTAATACATATATTTGCACAGTGTACTGTGCACAGCACAGCAAACATCTAACTCAACCTTCCTTATATTAATAACAGCATTTTTATGTGCACATATTTGTTTTCAAACATCCCATATATAATTATATATCCTCCTACTGGAAGCTGTACTATCTTACTATAGAATGATAAAGAGACCAGGAACAAAATTCTTCTCAGTTCCATTTTCAATTTTTTGTGCTTATTTTGTGAATTATATGACATTGTATAGTGTAAATCTATTACATGTAATGCAATAAATGCACTTATGCAACCAAAGACCATCCTCTGATAACATGATGCTGCGCAATTCCTTATTTCAGTTTTATCCTTTCCCGGTGCTTTCAATATAAATATCTGTCAGCTTAAGTTGTGAAAATGGAGAAAACAGTGAAGATTAATAATCTGTGTGACACACAAGGTTCGAATCAAATTAATCAAAGACTGCAAATAGTGGTCATATGAAAACTTCCGATTTCTCTCCGTGTTATTATTAAATTATAACTGCCTCACTTCTCTGCTGAGAGCCTCAGAGTTTGTTCAAGCATTTGAGAGTCATCCTTATCATTTAGTGACACGCTGCTAATGATTTATATGGAGGGCAGGCACAGAGTGCATCAACAGTGCTGAAGTATTTGGCTACATTGACCAAAGGTGTCCCGAAAGACTAAGAAGATGACATATTCGGGAGCAGATGATGCATTAATATAATTCTCAATACTGCCATGGTAGAATTGATAAATTGCTTATGGAAATGACCCTGACTACAGTATATTGATTCCTGAAAGCCGAAACTTTACTCAGTCATGAAATTGGAAATTGGGAGAAAGCTAGCTCCTCTCAATTCTTCCCCAAAATGCCTTACTAATACCATAGAGACATCTACATACTATAACATCAATAGTATGGATACACCGAAGCTTGACTGATACATGTAAACTTTGTATTAGCGAATGGCCAAATAAGGAGTCAAAATATTTCCAGTGTCAAAATTGAAATCTGAACTGGCTCTTGCATCTTCATGTATGTAACATAAAGATCCATAATATTCTATGTACACTTACTCTTTTCCTCAAGTTTGAAAAAATATATAAAATGGTTAAGATAAACAGCATAATGAATTCTTTGTTATTTTGTTTGGGCATGGTGTTTGGGATTATTACAGAAAAAATTATAAATGCATTAGCTTGTTATGAGAATTTTTTCTGAATTTTTCAGATCTTCAGTGCACAATCATAATGCACACAGATGTATGACACAACAAAGAAAGATATTATTGCTTTAAAAATTGTAGGGTACATGCGCGGATCCAGAAAATTTTTCCAGGGGGGGTCCGAAGGATAATTGTGTTTGCCAGGGGGGGTCCGAGGCATATTTTCGCGATAATTTTACTATGTAAATTTAATAAATTTTCATTTTCCAGGGGGGGTCGGGACCCCCCCCCCCCCCCGACCCCCCCTCTAGATCCGCGCATGGGGTAGATATGTACAAAATCAGCAAAAAAAAAGTAGTTCAAATATAAACACTTTGTCAAATGATCCAACCAGTATATTTATTTATAGAAAGAGAAGATATGAACATGTATATGATTACAATAAAGTTTTCCATGAGTTTTGAAGAGGAGACTCCTTTTTGAGTTAAGATTATTTAGAATCCAAAATAAGCCATAAAATGCACTGGATTTATTGATCCTTGCAAAAGGGGAATAACTTGAATTTGTTGTCAGACTTGCTTACAGTTATATATCCTAATGACTTTAATTAAAGCTGTGTTGAATAACCATACAATTCAATGAATTATTTACATGCATCATGAAATAGAATAATTACTCTTAACAGGTAGATAGACATGAATTTTATCATTGCTGTTCACTGTTTTGTTTAGTGTGTGGAAAATCTATAGTGGTAGATTGTGAATGTTGCTATTTTGTGATATAGTCAAATAAAGATTTCCTTGCACTTTGTTCTTTCAATTTTTTTGAAAAATATTTTATCAACATGCACGGTTTAATAACATTATTGTTAGCATACTGTTTTATGCATTTTTTTTTATTTTTCAACCTGCTGTGATTATTTGCTGCATATTATAAAAAGCATGTGCCCAGTACAAGGAGGCATAATAAAGAAGGATGACATTGATCAATTTTTAAAAGCATATTGCTTTCCCTCTTCAGATAGACTGATGAAAAAGTAGCAGAATCAAGATACAGTATTCTAAAACTGTTAAAGCATCATCATTTGTCATTTGCAGGTGTACATGTATTATTCATTTAATTTATTACCCACCTACTGATGCAAACTTTAATCATAAGCAGGGAGAAGACAAACAAGTCTGCCTTATTCTGTCCATTATCGGGTATTTAGCACAGATCATGAGTCTTTATGTGCAAACGAAAATGACAGAAAAATGAATTTGTCCTCATTTTTTTACCATTACATAGGAGCAGAGTATGTGCATCATTAACGTCTGTCTAAATGTCTAACTATCAATCCCCTTCTATAAAGGCAGACTATCATTTACATATAGCTGCTATAAGGGCCATGTTCCTACATTGTTAATCAATAGCACAAAAAACATAACTATGTCTGACATGACTGGCATTTATTGAGTTTAACTGAGACTATGATAATTTATGACTAAACACTGAATTTCCACATTAAAATTTCTGTCTGTCATTCCTTGCACATATTTTATTGTATATATAATATACAAAAGTTTCAGACACAAGTTCTTGCAACTTACTAGGTTCTCACCCTTTCAGTCATTATCAGATTATTTTAACTAATGTTAAAATGTAACATTCATAAGTGAAGGCATTTACCACACCTTTGAAATCAACAAAACATATCTGAACTAACAGCCAAGATTTTCACAACAGTGATATAATTGGCAAAATGGAAGGTCGCATTGAGATACTTGCAGACTGCACAGGTTGTTAAATCTTGTAAAGCATCTCATATAGGGGCAGATTTACAAGTCTTATTATTATTAGTCAGCAGGCTCTACCAGTGAAATCAATAAGAACTATAGTCTTTTATATTGCTGTCTTTCAGTCTGTATCTTAGTCATTCTGTCCCAACTTTGTTTTCCATATTTTTTTTCATTACGGTTCAGTGAATTTATTTGCTGTGTAAAAAGCTTCATAATAGGAGAAATACAGATCACACTTGACTTTGGTTACTTTTATCAACTGGTATTTAAGTAAATAATTACATGTATGAAGTGTTCTTCATCATTATGTTCGCGTTAATGCTACGTTCAGTCAGACTGAGTGTTTGAATATAATGAAGTTGAGAAAAGAGAAAATGGAAATTTGTCATGCATATCCAACTGTACCATTTTTTTCAACACAGCAAATACTACTTATTATGTTTGACTTTCATTCCTTTTTAAAAACAATCATTAAACTTATTAGTTTTTAAACCTCTCTCCTATTTTTGATTGGATTAGGGCAATGCTCAATCAGTTTGAACTGAAGTTAGTGTATGGAAAAAAAAAGAAGACCGTAAATAATGCTGTAGATCAATCCATTTTGTGCATAGAAGTTTTTATATTATGCTTTAATTAAAAACCAGTATATCTTTGGAGAGATAACATGAAATTAGCAGCGGAATAAGACCTTGTCAAATTCACGTATCATCAAACTATCACCCAATATCCTCTGTCCAATCCACTTAGAGTTCTTATTGGTGATTCATGTGTGCAGGGGAAACACTCATCAGCATAACTTTTTATAGCTTCTCTACTACTGAACCCAAGAGGACTTTCTTTTTAATCTGTTTGGCACATAAAACAATATATCCTTCAAAAACAGGGAGTGATGGTAGGGGACATGTATTGCTTAAGAGATAACTAGAATTTTTTTTTTATTTTATGAGATATAAATTATTAAAGAGTAATGTTTATCATAATTTTCATCAGACTATTAAAGTGTTAAAAATTCAAATACATGAAGTTAAAATATTGCATACATGAAAGAGTTATCCCTCTTTGGTTTTACTTTTCTCAAGAACCCGTTACCAGGGTTGTCTCTAAAAATTGTAGTAGAAAGAAGAAATAAAAAAGTAGCAGGGGGTCTGGGGGTCTAGCTTATAGCTAGATTGTATTTGGAATGCAAAAGTAGCCGGGTAAATAAATCACTTTAGGCGGGGGAATTCCCTGCCCCCCGGGTCTTAACAGCAGGTCTAAAAACAGCATTTGACATCCCTGAGTTACAGTCAGAAATTTTTTATAATAGGTATTTTGGTATTTTTTAAAAGCATCATTTTTGGTGTTTTCAATGGGCATCTCAGTATATCACGGGCATTTCAGTAATTCTGTGGCCAGAAATTAGTCCTGACTTTAGCCAGGACTAATATTTGGCCATATATGTACTCCCAGATCCCTCATTTAAAATACATTAGTCAATAACGAGAAAATAAAAATTTTCATGTAATGTATGTGACTGTATACTGAACTGGTAGCAAAATAAGTGAATATCGCTTGTTTTTACTGAGAAAACTCTGAAATTTAAAGTGCTTTTTTTAAGTGTTTTGCAAATACACAAGCCTGACACGGTCACCACAGCGAATTCTTTTTACATGTCCTGCTGCGACCAAACATCATAAATATTAGATACGTGTTATTGACAAGGCACTGCCTGGTAGAATATTCAAGCCTTACTATAAACATATGCCTGTAAACATGTATAAATTCCCATCACCTGGGATCAGCATCCGTGTAAAAATCTTATTACCGGTAAATCTTGAATCAACGGCGTATTAACTAAGTATAAGCTGATAAGAGTTCCTGCAAAAAGATTATCAGGTGGTAACACGCAGATGCTTACCAAGAACGATAGTTTGTAGTTGAGGCTTTTCTCTTATGATGTAAGATCAACGTTAACTTAAATTATGACAGTTTCTCTTGTTCTTTCTCCTGCTAAAACATTTTCATGATCGAGAGCGTGAAAATATCGGGCCTGCGCAATGGATACTTTCAATTTAAACAAATGACGACTGCAGTCGCCTAAAAATGACGAGCGAGGAAACCACGATGAGCGAAAACTTTGTGGAGGATGGCAAAAATAAAACAAAATTGTTTTGTGAAAGATGTAACTCTACTGTTCTCTTGCCAATGAAGGCAGTATATTGTGAAGTTGAGGTAATTTTAGCTGATTTTAGTTGAGGGGCCTAAAGGTTGGAGCATGCAATAACTGAATAAGAAAATCTGTAAATTGTTTGTTTTTTCTTATTGGTTTTTTGTTGTTCCTTTTTTGTAAAGTATTTCATTATATCTACAGAATACACACACAACCTAGACACAGAAAGACAACATTTCAATAAGAGTCGATAGGCGTTTATTTTTTTTATGCTACGCTGCATTAAATTTGACTTTTCTGTACTGAAATTGCAACTTACAGACAAATAAGTTCCGAAAATTTTTCAAATTTAGATATACATATTTCAAGTATTATGACAAAGAAATAGTTCTAAATTACTGTTAATTACATCATTTAATAAACATGATTAATTAGGTGACTTTTTTTGCACTAATATAATTTTATTCTGACATTAGAGATTCAACAAGCAATGGTATTAAATATTTTTTAAAAAAAGTCTTAAGGTTTTATTTATTGTGAGCTACAATCTTTTAAAAGGTAGTAACTCCAGAAAAGTTTCTACAAATTGTTTTTATAATTCATAAATTAAAAACAGTGAGAATTGTCCAATCAATCAGCATACCTCGGCATTCCTCGCAGATTTTAATGTCACCCCTTTGGGTGAACTTTAACTACATAAATAAGTGCCTATGTTTACAATGGTAGCAAATATGTTTTGTTTTTGACAAACATTACAGTAATTGTACATGAAATTAAGAATTCTCAAAGCTGAAATACCACTATGCAGTTACATAAATGTGATTTTCAATACCAAAGTTTTTTTTTATAAAGATTTAATGTACGCAATTTTTAATTTGTGTTTTCTCTTTCAGTTTTTCTTGCCTCACATGAAGAAAAAAACTGATGGAACCTCAGAAACAGGGGAGACACTTAAGAAGTACTGGAAAGTTGATGATATGTTTGAATTCGAAAACTTGGGTTTTACAAACACTGTTGAAACAATAAAATATCTCATCTGTGCAGACTGTGAAATTGGACCAATTGGATGGCATGACATAAATGACAAGAAGGCTTTCTATATTGCCCTAGATCGTGTTAAACATGCAGATTAAGTGTATGTAAATCATGCCATTCTTTATGGGACCATATGTTTGACAAACTCTTCTTCAAACAAAACAAAATTGTCATGTTAAAATTGTTGTTTCAAAAGTTGTATTTAAAATTGTACTTTTTTCCTTTACATGCAAGTACATGTACTTGTATATCTGTTTAAATGATCTATTGTTCATTCTTGGAAAGACAAAAAAAAGACAAACATCTTTTTAGTTTCAACAACTATGGCATTTTATTACTAAAATATTATAAAACAATGTAAAACATAATATAGAATAAAAAAATAAATTATAAACGAGTTAAAAACACTTTATAAATGATGAAAGAAATGTTATTAAATGTAAGAAAATCTGAGAGTATAAAATAATCACAGCATGAGATTGTTAACTATTGCACACAATATTTCAATGGTATCACATGGATTTCAATTTCAAAGTTCAAGTCTATTTATGGGAGAGGATAGTATTTGGTCGATGTCATGGGATTTTCTATGAAGCTGCCTTTTAAATTTTTTTTTCTGTGGTAGGATCTGTTCATTTATTCGTCCTCCTTGACTATCTTGGGTAGTACGGCATCCTTTGGTTTATCCATGTCTATTCTTACTCCTACAATAAACATACAGATTGAAATCAAGTACCTGTGACTACGTCAATCATGAAAGAATATAATTTAATAATAGTTGATCATTGTAATCATAGTTTAGTAAATACCTAAATAGGAAGGAAACCTTGGTGTTCCGGAATTTGTGTACTCTTGGAATTTATATGTGATGATAGAACCTATTTTGGGTGGACGGTTATGATCTTTGTCGGTCAATCTGCAAGTATAGAATAAATAGGTTATAATAGATCACTGGCATTTGATGTAAATTTCATTTAGATTAAAGATTAGCGTAAAAATTAATGTGTACCCTGATCCAACAGAAAAGAGTTTTCCATTTGCCATCTTGCACCTGAGTGCTCCCACTTTTCCTTGGAAACGACCTTTGCCAGGATCATATCCAACTACAACAGCCTGAAAATATAGAATGATGAATGTATTTTTCAGTTCTATTTCAAAAATGTATCCCTGCATAGATCTATACCGATGTCAAATTTATAAAGGTGTAACTATAAAAAATATTATTGACATACCTCAGCATCATAGAAGGTTTTGATTTTGAGCAATGTATTAGACCGCCTTCTTTCATATGTGGAACCAGGCTCTCGAATCATGAGGCCCTCCCCACCAAGGCTAATCACTCGCTTCAGTTCATCATCAATGTGCTTTTTCCCAGTGCATTTTTCTTGTTTGCAATAAATTGCATAGTCTGGACTGCAAATAAAGAAGACATACAAGGCTAGAACATTGTAATAGAGTAACTCTTTAAGCTACTATAGAAACGTTTAGAATCTAAAGGCTGAGCCAAGATATAAAATTGATATTTACTCACCTGACTTCATCAAAGTAGTCTCTGATGGCTTTCATCCTCTTTTCGAATGGTTCCTTTTGTAGACTGGGAGCATCAAACACGTGATACTTGATTTTCTTCCACTGATCGCACTCGGGAGTCTTCACTATGCTGACGGTGCTCTGAAACATTTTTCTGCCCCCAAATAGTTCTCCATCTAAGTGCATATCTGTGGGTAGGTCTTTTGTGAACCACTTAGGAGCATAGAAAGGGTTGCCAAGGCGAGAGTAAAAACATCTGAAATTAGAAATTTTTATGTCAGCAAGATTGTTCATACAAGTATCTTGGATATACTTTTCTAGCACTGGTATTATGTGTGTAAATGTGAATACTTTTATATATGTTTAGATATAACTTACTTTCCATTCCAAAAAGCTCTGACTCCATCTAATTTTTCACTGATCCACCAATTAACTGGATTGTTCTTTCTGTAAAATCATTATTAAATTATATTAGTATACAGGAATTTTCAAAATGCAACCTGTATATGTAATTACAATTATCAAATTTGCTCAGTCTTACTCATGCATTGACCTATAATAGTTTGATACAAAATAAAACTCACTTTTCATCATATTTGTTGGCTAACAAAAGACTTATGCTGATATGTGAGAATCTTTGAGAAGGCTCTAGGGCTACTTTTTTGTCAGCTGGTAATTTTCCAACTCTATTTTTTTCAAATTCGTCTCCAAGATAGTCTCTTAGATGTCTGCATGTTCTTTTGTTGGGTGCATTTTTCTGCACTTTCCATCCAATACACCTGGATGATAAAACCAGGAATTAATGTATAATAATTGGATATCAAAGCAATATGCATTTTTAAATTTAGTTTTATGAATTATGTTGTGTATAGTACTGAACAATAAAAAATAACATCACATATTTTGTATTATGGTCAGTATTTTAATAAAAAGTTCAATATTTTAGCTTTATTACAAGTATTAAGAATCTTACGTGCAAGTGTAATGGCTTCCAATTCTCTTCAGTCTATATCCTCCTGCTATGGATTTTTCCTCCCCATCTTCAATTTTGTTCTCTGCCTTGGCTCGCTTTTTCTTCTGTGGTGGACCATCAGCTGGGTGCCTAAACTGCTTGAGGTGGTTGGGGTCCTTCCTGTAACACTTCTCCCAGTAGGTACAGTCTGGGCGGTCATCCTCAGCTGCTGGGGATGAGGAGGGACCTGCATCATCACTACTTGCTGAGGGTTTGGCTTCCTGTAATGAGAAAAAAAAATTGTAAAAAAAAAAAATCATTTTATTGCTTTATAAATAATTAATATTGTTAGAAAGTTAATTGGTATTAAAAATATTTTAAGTTTTTATAAGTCTTTCAGTAATTATATTCTGTAAAGGACATGTTTAGAAGAGGATTAAATTTTATTTTTGTTTAAATTAACTTACCATGCTGACAGTACGAGATCTCAGTTTTTTTAGTGTAGGTCGGCTATCATCAACATCCATATCGTCTACAATGCTCAGCTCATGGGTTCGCTGTCTCTTCAGCTTAGATGTTTTTGGCTCATTCTCTTCAATTTCTGTGTCTGCAAATATTAGATTAGTGTATTATTATTTTTAATTGTTTAATAAGTTCTATTTTAATAAATTTGATTTATTCAAATTCACAAGAATGTTAACAAATGAGCTAGAAATTCTTATATACCAGTGTCTCCATCCTCCTCGGGATGAATGAAGTTTTTCTTGTGATCTTTGTCTTTTCTGTAGCATTTCTCTCCATATTTGCATTTTGGTTTTGATGCCATTTTCCTCTCACTTTGTGCGACTATCCGTTATGGTTTTATATGAAACTAACCGGTCGTTTTATACCTTGTAGATTCGCGAGTCTACACCTGTCACTGACACGCCCACGTAAATGTAAACAAAAGCTCTCTAGGTTATTCATTCCATTTGAAGCGGAAACTCTAGAGGAGTTCAAAAGACTGGCAATCGAGTTATAGGAGACTTGCGTACAGACTGGCAAGTACAGACTAGCGATCAACGGACACTGCGTTACGGTTTTTCCTAATATGCAATAAAATTTGTAACCGATACATTTGCGTATATTGTGTGCATAGAATTTGCATGACCTTGGGAATTCACACATTTTTATCTTTAAATATTATCTTACCAAGTACAAATATGAATATTTACGTCCCTGCTTGTACAATAAGAAAAAATCCCTAATATTTTCCATTGAAAAAACCCGACATTTACAAATATTCCTAAAATCAATTTATCACAAGACAGACAAATTCAAATCAAGTAATAATTAATATAATGAGCCATGCATATGAAGCAGTGCAGCTGTTAATCTTTTGATTCCTTATGGCGCGATGGTACATAAAAATAAAGTTATTAAATCTATCTGGAAAAAGTTAACAACTGCATAACTTCAAATGTATTGGTAAGTTAAACTTGCACTTGTCACGTATTTAATTAATCCTTATTAATTATTAGGACTTGTTGGAAATGCATCTTGTGTATTGACAGTGTATAATTGCACTAAGAATACTATACTCTAGTACACGTTAACACGAAGCAGGAATTACACGTACGTTATACAATTTTATTTTTGTTTGAAAGGAATAAGAATTTTGGGTTGAGCATAAGAAGTGTTTATCACTATTTATCTCCTATAATATTTTAGGATCGTCTGAAAAACGATACTATGTGCCAGGTCAAGAGTTGCATATTTTGATGCTATATTTGTCTATCAAATAATCACAATCCACCACTCTAGATGTCTTGTAATCACGCACTGGCATTCAAATAGAAATGAAAGAAAAAAATCAATATACAATAAAATACTTAACAATGTTTAAATCAAAATTGAGGAGCTCTAAATCAAAATGAATGTATACAAATTTGGGTCGAGGTCAATTTTTGGAAATATTGTATATCGTAGCAAGTTTGAATTTTCCAAGAAAAATGGGGGGGGGGGGGGGGGGGGGGGTCGGTCCCCGCTAGAACAGAGCATACAATTTATTCCTACTTATCTTTTTAAAATTTAAAATTACATATTTATTTCCTTAGGTTTTCACGTGCACTTGCATACATATTATTTACTACCAATAAGTGATTTGAGAATATGTAATAAACTGAAACTTAATACGGAAATTCCATTATGGCCCCTCTTTCCAGGCACGTAGCATCGGGGGCGGCCCCCCACTTTTTCTTGCAGCAACATTTTTTTTTTTAAATTTACCTATCAAAAGTTGAATTATCATGGAGTTGCCCCCCCCCCCCACTTTTTTGGAGTATGTAAAAAATGGATATGAAAATAAGGAAATTAAGGGTGAAATTGAATTTATAGATATAATACGCCAGTCCCCCCCCCCCCCCCCCCCCCCCCCCCCGGATTAGGATTTTGAAGATTTTGGAAAAGTCAAAATTTCCTTTTCCAATTTTTTTGGGCTTGTCAAGATATTTTTGGATGAGTCTGCCCCCCTTTCAAAAACGATGCTACGTGCCTGCTTTTCAAGAATAATTAAAACACATGCAAAGATGTTGAACTCAAAGAATGTTGAAAGCTAAATGTCCGTAAACTACGGTATATACGGAGTATATATTTAAATCTTTTGGGATGCAGTAAAATATCAAATGGCTAAATAAACACACAGGGTGCAACTTTTAAGAAATGATAAGTATATATCACTATAATAAATATATTAATTACGTACATGTATAAATTCTTACTTACAACGAAAAAAAAGGTGTTGGATCTTTATTTGAAATACACCGTCTGAGGGTCAACGCACCTTCAGAATACTTATATACTAACATAACCCTGAGTCTCACCTTAACCTCATCCCATCTTCTCTGACAAACAACCAACCCCCCCCCCCCCCTAAAAAAAAAAAATTAAAACTGCGCATGAGTTACTGTGCGAAGCCTGTGTTGAACATCCCAGAGCAGGGTTGTTTTTGTTTCATTGTTCACTGATCAATCTCCCCACTAACCCACTCTAAAATAACTACCTACATGTATATACCAGAGGTGCGCTCAGCAGAGCGGGTTCTTCCCGCACAAGTTTTAATATGGAGGTGAATTTTAATTGAACCAATACATTTCCTTAATGGCAAATACTTGGCAGCATATAAAAATCAAGTAAGAAAAAGAAGATGGGTGAATAAGTCATGTAAACTGCCCATATGAGGATAGATAAGATACTATAAAATTAAAATATGAACAAATCTCATAATTTCTTTCTCAATTATTGAAAACAATGTATATTTACCAAAACATCGATTTATAACCTTTAAATATGTAAACTATTTAGAATAGGTTGATTTAAACTGGCGTATGCGTGTCAAAACCTCCAAATTGTGTCATTTTTTAGAACGTCAATGCCTTTTCTTTTATAGAGTGGGTCTGGGCTTCATATTTTTGTCATAGTCTATATGAGGTTTAAAAGAAATCAAACCGATTTCGATCAACAAAAACGTGGAGAGATGACCCACTATACTTTAAAAATGTCATTTTGTATCCCAACAATTGAACATTTTAGAGAAATACTACAAGTCCGTCAATTCGTGGTTGAAGTTGCATGTAGCATTTAACAACAATATTTGCTGTGACTGAAATGGCTCAGTGATTAGAGCACCAGACATGAGGTAACATTAAAGAGCTAGGGTTTTTAGGTTGTGGGTTCGATACCACCAAAACTTTAGAATTTATTTTTTTTTCTTATCGTTTATTAAAATATTCAAAACTGAACAAAGTTAGAAATTGTGCTTTTGTAAACTTGTAATATAACATCATATAGTATATTTGGTTGGAAAAAAATTAAATTGAAATTGTTTTTTAAGACAAAACCAAATGGGCATTTGCGCTATCTTGTTCCCCCATCTTCTTTACCAACAAGCATAAAGCATATTGCATGCATTAAAATTCACTTGATGACAACAAAAAACTTAAAATGTAAGCGCAAGTTTGTTACATTTTATTTCTAATATGCATATTTTCTTCAATTTATAGGATCCTTGAAACTCAAACATACAAAAAATGACTTAGAAAAATACCAATATTCATTAGATTCTTAAAAATTGCACATACGAAATAATTTGAGAAAAAAAAACCCACTTTATATAAATATTCTCCTGCAGAAAAATAAAATAGAGAAAATGACTAATTGCACATAATAGTACATGTATTTTTCCAGTCTAATTGTGACAGTATCTACAATAATGAAGATACATTCCTTTTCAAAAGGTTTGAAATACATAAATGTGGTGTAACATTTACAATTTTTTTCAAATCTGAATGGAAAATATTCATATACATGCAAACATGAAAGCACAAGCCCTTAGGGATATTTTTCACTTGTGAGAGAGGATTGACTGTTTCAGCAATGAAACAACGACAATGACACAAATGTTTGGGATGTTAGCAGCATCTTAAACATGATTCAATGAGTGATAATATGATCTATGCATGTTAGTAATGTGACATCACAATTTTGATTAATACAAAATATTTTGGTTAAAACTTTCATCAAATGAAATTTTTTTTGTATTCATGGTTTTATCTTCAAAACACAGGTAAAATGTACATGTACCTTCTTTGTTTATGCACTAAAAATTGTGCTATCACTCAAAATTATTTTAAAACATACACTGGACTAACATTCTCTTGCAAAACAAATATTGCTACAATGTACAAGTGCTAGCCCTTACATTTGCATTACTATTTCCAAACACAAGTGAACACAAAAAAATCTTGCACACAATTATTAATGAGAAAGATTTTCTATTCAATACTACAATGTGCTATACTCCAAAACATCAACCAATTTGGCAGAATGACAAAAGAGAATAGACTGAACATCCAGCTGCCAAAGAAGTATTTGTCAATGATTGTCAGGAAAATGTTGGTCTTCATAAAGCTCCAGGAATTCACCAGTAAATCTAGAAAATCAGCGTGTTTCTCTCCATAACTGGTGATCACTGCTGCTATAAATAGCAACACACCTGGTGATACCAACAGAAGGAAAAATTTCTGTATCCACAGCAGCAATCTGTGAAGGAAATCAATAATTAAGATCTTCCTTAATATCTACATGTACACGCCACTGTACAAAACAAATAACTCCTTTTTACGCAAGTACATGTACGTACCATGTATGAACATATTTAAAACTAAGGGACTGAATCCAAACAAATAATTCTCTGAATTTCCTATGTTTCTACTTCAAGAAAAGCTTACCGTATTTTTGTTGGTTGTACAATAACTGTAATAGGCATAAGAATCACAGCTAAAAAGAAGGCCAAAGAGATGTTCATCAATGACACAGAGAACAAAAACAGTGATTGGTAGAGCAGAGTGACACACTTCAGTAACCGCCAATCAAAAATTAGCTTCTTTCCCGCTCCAGGCTGCTTCCTGAAAAAAATAATGATACCAAGAAATATATTTACACGTATAAAAATGAAAACATAAATACACAGTTTGTGCATGCAATGTAGTCTTAAATTTAAAAAATGGTTGTTTGGAACCATTTTGGACATCAATGATTTGCAAAACTTACAAATGAAAGATACATTACGCTAGCTATAGATTGTCATATAAGGAAAGAAAAAATAACCAAATAATCAGCTGCCAGAGTAGAATAGCTTATTTAAAGTTTTGCTGATTTCAAGACCAATTCTAGCTTTTAGATCTTATCCCCCCAACCGGGACCCCCCCCCCCCCCCCCAAAAAAAAAAAGTTATTGCATACCTGCTTATGAGTCTAGGAACCATTAATGAGGCTGTGTACAGCGCCATAAGCCCAAAGCTAATGTTGTCCTCCATTTTAATTCTAAAAGGTGGTGCTGACATGGTGATGAAGTCTGGTCCGGTGTAGGAGAACACCCCCATCATTACACTGATTAGGATAACAGGCATTATGGAGATCAGGCCCTCTGCCGCTGCCTCCTGAAAAAAGAATCAAAGTAATGAAAGTACTCAGAAGTACCTGGACTGATATTTGCATTTGGGAGTGATGATGGAATGTTGTCTTAGTGGAGTTATTCAGATACATAATGTGTATTAAATTTCATTGCATTAAGTTTTAGAATTTATGTGTTTGGAAGGAAAAAAACCTTCAGTTGGAAATCTTGTTCAAAATTTTAGTAAGAATGTAAAAATGTTTATTATGTATATTAAAAGCCATATCAACCTCTTCTACATCTTCATCCATTATTGTCTTCCTCAGTTCCTCCACCTCTTTGTCTAGTTCTTCCTCTGTATGTTTACCTTCCCTGTCTTCATCTTCCTCTCCCTCCTTTTCAGACTTCTCTTTTTCCTTCTTCTTTTCTTTATCTTCATTTTCCTGGTCTTTTTTCAATGTCACCCAAATTGCCACAGCTTATGAAAGTTAAGAACATTAATGATTGTCGGGTCAATTTAAGTATATTTCAATAAATCATATATTGAGTCAGTAGCATATATAAGCAAATTTTTAGATTTTTGCTTGTTAGTGGTCATGAGGGTGCAAAAGAAATCTTTATTCTACCTCCAATATATATGCTGTTTACTGACTTGAAATCTATATGCCATCTAATATTTTCAGTATTATTTGACCTAATTTTTCAATACTATGAACATATTTGCTCCAGATCATATATTTTTATGTTCATTCCATGAAGGGACTACAGGTAAAAACAATAGTAAGGATATTTTGATGAGTCCTGTGGCACATATAAGACCAAACGGAGGCATGTACATTCCAATGGAAATGTAATTTCTGGTTCCAGGGAGAATATAGAAGAAGAAAGACTGGTGGAATCTCTCCAGAAGGTTATTTAAACTTCGAAATATTCCTTCTAATATTCTGCAAAAAACAGACAAAATGAATAAGGACAAGTTGAATTCAATCTAAAACTTGACGATTTAACAAATGTATCATTATTAATTAAGACAATGAATGAATGAATTTCTGGCTACCTTCCTGTCCTTTCTAGTGGAAATGCGTAATTGCTGTTCTTCCTCCGAATTCCCTGCAAGGTCACAGCCTCTATATGGTATTTGTGGAAGAGTCCATGATTACCTGAGGGTGTGCCAGCTGCCTGGGACCACATCATCTCCAGCATAGTCTTCACACTCTGTACATATCCATCCACAGACTGTGGGTCCATTGTGTCAAACTTGAAAAAAATGAGGAAAAAAACCCCACAATTGTTTCTAAAACACACTTTTTAAATCAAAGGCCGGAACGGCCACAAAGGCGTCGAGCTGACATTTTCTTTTAATATATAGAATGATATCAATAATTTGAATTTCTGTACTAATGTATATAGTCGTTTATCGAATAATATTAGAATAAAAAAGGAAATAAATTATGTTTTGTGCTGTTTCAAAAACAATAATCAGTATATTTCGTTATAAAATAGGTAGTGATGAGTTTATAATAGAGGGCGAAGCCCTCTCACGGGCCCGAAGGGCCCGTGAGAGCGAAGCTCTCCCTATAGACAACACGTGTACATATGTCTAAAAATAGAAATTACACTCTATACCTATGAAGTTGAAAAACTTTTCCAAGATGGAGGAAAAAAGAATAACTTCACGCGCAGTGACATCACCGGCATCCATGCTGAATTTGATTCTCGTACTAACTTCACGTTTGGTGATAATTTATCAGCTTTGTTTAATGAGTGATAAATACATTCAAACTTACCTAGTGTGTTCTTGAAAAATTAATTCCTAATTTAAGAAAACAAATTTTCGTTTCCTACAACTTTCAACAGTTGCATTAGATCCGATCAAATGAATTTCAGGACATCTGATTGGACAAAAAACGTGTTTCAACAGTGAAGCAGTTTTAATTCATTGTTTTTAAAATATAACATCATGTATTTGAATTAAATTTGCTTTCTGATTACTATTTGAAAACACCAAAGACTTTTCTCCAACTTTCAATTTGAAATTTCGTTTTTTAGGTTTCATCTCAAATCGTAGCCTAACATACTCATACCCAGGTCATTTCGTACCCAGAATTTAAATTAATTATCAAAATAAAAAAAAAATTAAGTTACGACCAATAACGAACTCAATACAAAACAAAAGAAAATCAAAACTTAATTTTGTAGACATCCTAATCTTTGACAGACACGTTGTAAAATATTTCCCCATTCTAATTCACCCCCCCCCCCAAAAAAAAAAAATGTGTAAACCATTTGTATATGATTAAAAAATACAATAAATGTTGAAATTACTCCCAAACCGCCATAAAAATAAAAGCAAATAGGGAGATCATTTGGAGTAATATGCATTATAAATACTTAAAAATTATTTATAATAGGAAGTACGGTACTAATCTGCATTCACAATCACAAATATGCATTGAACACTAAATGTAAGACATTTGTCAGACAAACTCAGATCAAATTATACACCCCGGTATGTACAATACACATGAAGGACATAATTTTCACCTTATGATGTGAATTACATGTAGCTAGGGTACTATCTCAATTCTCAAGTTTTAATGCACAAACCAATCATTGAATGTTTAATAATTCAGTGTTTGGATGACAAATTTTAGTGAATTTATGGACCATTAATATCTGTCCATACAAGTGAAATAATCTCAAGATAAATTGATTTTCTTATTTTTTAAAAATATATGTCATTACTCTTTAATTCATGTTTTATGCATACATTTCAAATAAGGGTCCGAAGTAAAAAGTTAAAATACTTCATGCTGAGAAATTATCCAGAGATCTGCAATGTAGACACTACATGTACCTGCAGCCAGATATTATCCAATATATGTATAATAAATTACTTCAGACTAGACAATAAGACATCAAAATAATACACATGTATATTGATAATTAAAATAATTTTTACCTGTCCCAAGATTTTTTGCTTCATTATTAGTTATTCATAAATATCCCTACCTTTGCTAGCCAAGGGTTTGTGATCTCCAGGAGTGGCGCGAATCAAAAACCCTTGGCTTACGAAGAAGAAATATTTCAGGGTTCAAACAATATTTATTTACATATCAGAATGAAAATTTGTTCACAGGTTTTTGTATATGAATTTCCCCCCCCCCTCTCTCTCTCTCTCTCTCTCTCTCTTTCTGATTTGTTCGGCTGAAAAAAGGGCTGTTAAATAAAAATCTATGGAGATTTGTATTGCAAATGATAAATTTTTCTTTCCAGTGAAAATCTATGAGTAAAAAAAGATGTTTTAATGAAGGATTTCAATTGTATTTCTTTTAGCTGTGTACGTTTCTATAACATTGTAAAAATGTGATGGAGACAGTAACCTGGGGCAGAATATATAGTCTATAGCATATCAGGGCCGGGCTTGAACAAATTTAATAAGCAATAAGATTAGAGTCATAACAAAACAATTTATGATGCCAAAGATGATTAAAAGGGCATCTACTGATCTAGCCCCGTTTCTATTGTCTTCGCCCTCCAAACGGTTACACCGTAAAACATATTACAATTACTCATCATGGTTACAAAAATCGAAGAAATTTCAAAGTTAAAAAAAAATTATTATTTTCTTTCTGCTTTAAAAAGTCTTTGCACATTTCACAGGCTCATAATTTGAATACATTAACAGTGTGTCCCTAATTATAATAATAAAACATACTTTCAGTTATTTCAATTCCCGTTTGAAACAAGATTACCTATGCTATGGTTGTTTACAAACAAATCCACAACACGTGCTATCTAAAATGCTCGACCAAACCAACTGCATTATCGTGTTCATTAATTGCAACAAAATCTCTAGATAAGTTTATCGCTTACAATTATTTTGGAGACCATGTCCGATAACAAATACATTTACATATGAAATTTTATTTCTATCGGGCACAGTCTCCAATCAAAATGTAAGCGATAAAAACTTAAATAATATTTTAGTGAATGTTTACATTGCACCTTATTGTATTCATCCGCCATTTCTTGATTCTAATGCAATGAGTTGTCAATAACCAGGGAGGCAAAGTTGGTTTTTTTGTACACAATTTAGCTGAATAAAAGGAATACAAATCTTGTAATACGTTTAATACTTCAAGGAAATTTTTTTTATGCGCATTAAAAAGGCGGTGCAGTGCATGAATTTTTGGACGATTGCCAATCCAGACGATCGCTAGAAGGCTGCCGAGCATTAGCTCGACGCCTTAAAAATCACCTGTCCAAAAATACAGATTTCACTATACACAGATGTTTCAAAATATCCTGACTATATTAGCAATCTGTCCCAAGATTTGATAACCATAACCAACTTACATTCCTATGGAAAGAAACATCCACCCCTTCTTGGTTGCAGATTTTTACTACAAGGTTAAATAAGTCAAGATTCGGAAGCTGGCCATTCATGCCCTCAATCTTTATGTCAAAATAACGGATGTTTCCGTCAGGAATTTCCAGGTTTATGGCTGCCTGGATAGCCCCACTCCTACCCATTACATCACTGGGTACAATGTCTACAAGGGAACACAATGTCACAAGTTCCTCATCATCAAATCTTATATTAATAAATTTAAACATTAAGTACTGACACAATATCTTAAAAGTTTAGAGAAAATCCAAATCAACTTCCAAAAACAAATATACAGTTTTGAGGTTTCTTTTTCTAGGTACATACATTCTGATTTGATATCGTGATATCCATCCAACCAGGCTTGAAGCCCAATTTGTTCATGGTCAGACACAAGAAATATAATGTCCTTTGACCAGTAGGTCTGCCCTGCAATACATGAATCTCTGATTCAACAGTGATTTATTAAATTCAGTCCTTGCCAATCTATACTGAAAATAACAAGGTTAGTAAATTCTTCCCTATTAAAGAGTAATGTGTAATTTTACCTTATTAACAGACTTTCCTTGATGAATTATTGTGATTGCATCAATATAAGTGTGATGTTTGGTAGTGATGGATTATAATTTTGTGTACTAGCATATAAAAATATAATTAATATGAAAGGTAGCTTGAAATACTTATTCTATACATGGTACTGACTTCTGAAGTACTTTGCCATGGCAAGCATCAGTACGATTCCTCCTGTAGTGGAGGGTAGGTCCGAATCCTTCGGCCGCATCGGTGTTGTCAAGACAACAGCCTCTGTACTGGCTGAGCGTTTGGCACGCAAAATCCCATACACATTCTGTCCTGGAATGTTCTGAAATTAACAAAATTCAAGATTGTCTCATGTTGGTTTCTAAACATCATGTTCTATTTCAATTTACAAACTTCAGTACAACGTATATTAAATATTAATACATGCATTCTGAGTGCTTTGCACATATTGAAGTAAATTAGATGTCCCAATGACTGCTTTTTATTTTATTTTTAATTAATTTATCCTCTTTTTTGTGGGCCCCATAGAGTTTGAGATAACATGATTTGGCTACTAGTATAATTTGGTATAGTGTATTAAACATGGCAGAAACAACAGATTTGTATTATTCTGCTATGGGATAGATTGCAGAAAATATAATTAATATTAACAAAAATTTTCTGGAGTTAAAATATTTCATAAAATATTGTTCATGTTAGTGTTGCTTACACATACAAAAATTAAATATGGAGCTATTCATTTCAAGCTCTCATCTTATGATTATAACATTATACATGTACTGATTATTGAAGAGAAACTAGATATAACCTGTCCTTTGGCAATGTCGAGTGGATATTTGATGGAATAGTTCTGTATGTAAGTATCCAACCCTATCTCTCGCAAATGATTGTAAATCCACTCTCTGGGAACTTTTCTAAAATATATGAAAGAAAATACTGGGTTTTCAAACCAAAAAAAAATCATCTCTACATGTACTGTACATGTACACATTTGATACATGTACACTCAAATTATCACAATCTAATTAAAATTAGACGTTCTGAATCCGCTACCGCTTCTCAAACTTTTGAAAAGAGATAGCGGATTCAGAACGTCTAATTTTAATTAGATTGAAATTATCATAAACTCTATATTCCTCTTAATATTTTCCCCTGGTTCTTGTATCATATGGTTCATCATATTCTATTTTTCTTGATAGATCTGATGAATCAAATCAATTGTAATATCTTATTTTTTGTTGATAATATAATATTTGTTATTCAGTATAAATAGAAGAGGAAAAATTAGTTTTAAATTTACCTCTTTTCTTTATTAAATTCCTCTTTAAGTTCAGATGCTAGAGCATTCATATTTATCTCTGCGTAAAACTCATTTGTGACCAATCCTAAATAAGATAAAGCAATTACAGTAAGTAAAAGGTTATTTCAAATGCAGTATTTCAGTTATATTACATAGACTGATTTAATTAAAGAAATATTTTTTGGCATATCAATTAAGATTACGTGATTACCCAGTACAAAACAAGATCATTACCTGGCAAAAGTGCATTTTCAGAGAAGTATGTTGCCCCATTAAGGGGCTGATATGCTAGAGCCAGAAACCCAATAACTCCCGACAAGTAGCACAAAACACAGAGCCAATTGTTGTACTTTGAGATCGCTTCCACAATCTTCTTCTGTCGCTTAGGGTCAGTGAGAAGTCCCATGTTGTTTCTATTTGAAACAAAAATCAAATTGAAGTGTGTATCTCATCAGGGCCCCACTCAGCAGGTGCCCTGTAGTGATCAGTCTGTCCGTCCATCCATATGTCCTTCAGTCTGTCTGTCCACTCAATATCACTTATCTGGAGCATATTTTCTCTCTCCTTGGCCCAATCTGACTCGTACTTCACCCACAGAGTGCCTTTGAGCACAGGGTGTGCAGTGACCTTGAACCAAGTTTCGAGGTCTAAGGTTTAGGTCATAGCAAAAATATGTGAAAAAATCCCTGTCTTAATCATATAATCTCTTCTCCAAGTCCATAAGGCTTCACTCTTCACCAACAGAGTGCCTTTTGTCAAAGGGTATGCAATGACTTTTTCTGTAACAGTACTGCTACTGAGATTGATCCCTCTGTATGTATCCAAAATTTCTAGAGGACCAATCTTACAATATATAGACTTATAGGAAAAATTGCTAACAAAAAGTTATTGCATTTGATACTCATTAATGCGGATTTAAATCAAAATTACCAAATCAATTTCTTTTTAAATTTTTAGCGTTTTAAATTTATATCCCATCTGGGCTATTATATCCCAAATATGCTAATATTTCCGAATTAGAAGATTGGTCCAAACCTGTTTAAAGGGGTGGGAAATTCAAATTTCTTAAATTCACATAATAATTTTTTTTTTTTAATCGAAAATAGGTCTCTGACACCCCCTCCCCGGAAAACAGAGATATATAACATGTACCTCGGACACTCCCCCCCCCCCTCCCCAAGGGCCCCCCGAAAATTGTTCTGGATCCGCGCATACTCAAATATATATTGAACATAAACAATATCTAAAATTGCCACAATTTCTTTTAAATAATTGATTAGCTTTATACTGCTAAGTAAGGAATTTAATTTCTATGTTTTTTCTGAAGTCTGGAGATAAAAGAAGCAAATGTCTAAAGGTAAAAATGATCAAAGACCAAACATTGTTGTCTCTATATGTTTACAAATGTTCGGTGGTTGTAGTCATACCGTAAAAACAAGATTAAAACGAAATTTGCTTACAGTTACCGGGTCAATCTCTAGTTCATTGACTATTCTGATCGATTTGTCAATGTCAAACAGGCGCTTGAAGAAAAAATAATGAATTGGCTAATTAACGAAATAATAGGGGTACCCCTTCTCCGATTTAATAGCAAAAATATGATTATAATTTTTTTTTTAAAAATTAATCAATTAAAATGCAAGTATCTGTGTCTGTAATAAATTCGATTATAGGTATCCTCAGAATATATTAAGCATTTGTTAAGAGTAATAAATTTATCTATCTTTAACAGGCATAATGTGTTTTAACCAAAAAAAAGTTTTATTTTAATTTAATTTTATGTGGCAATACTTTTAATTACAATGCTTACTTCAACAATCCTTCCATCCTTCCAACTCATAAATTGAATGGTTTTACGGTTAATTATTCTTTAATCGATTTACAGCTAATCAGTATTCCGGGGGGGGGGGGGGGGACTAGCCCCCCCCCCCGTCACTTTTTTTTTTTTGCAAAGCTAGACATAACGACATAATCTTTTTTTTTTTTTGCTTGTCGGGATTTCTATATAATTTCTAGCGTGGCCCCCTTTCAATTTGCTTACTGGAATTTACATATACATGTGCATTTTACAAATTCTAGATATATATATTTCACGAAAACTGGGATTATATAGAGTATCAATAAAAAGAACTTCATCTTTCACACAATACAGAAATTTCATAAGATTTTTAGGTACGTTTGATCTATAGAAGCACCCAATTTATTGACTAAACATAGGTATTTTTTCATGGCATATATTATATAAATAGTGCCTGTTCAGGAGGGTAAGAGTATCTCTTACCCTCCTGAACAGGCACTATTTATTTCAAGTTATTATACTGAATGTCTTAATTTTAAAGAAAACTTTACTACTTTTATATATGAATGACGTGAATTCTTTCGCTCATACTGAGCTGTTCCCTGCGCCAAGGGAAAAAAATTCGGATCTATTGACTGTTCAGGCATTACATAATTGTTTTATTTATTATATTACCTAATTCCGTTTTTAGTATTTTGTGTTTACAATTATAAACTACAGAAGGTTTTCGTACCACGAAGATAAATTTTAAGAACAATAGTAAAATAAACCTAATAAAGTTATCTTATAATCTTGAAGAAATTTCACTTTTTCTAAAATACGTTGCCGGTCCAATAGATCGCAGTCTATTGACCAGCGGTCCAATAGATCACAGTCTATATTGCCCGGCGGTCTAATAGATCGCAGTCTAGTTCAATAGATCACTTGCAAATCTGAATACACATACAAAATAGACAAAATATTTAAATTTGTAATATAACAACAAAATCCCTTTGATTAGGTAATAAAACGGATTATCAACTGTGTCTTTCAGTATTTAACATGAAAGTATGATAAATAAAATTGTTATACTTTCATGTTAAATACTGAAATCTGATTGGTTAAGACGCAGTTAATAATATTTACTATTACCCTTAGCGTTAGCAACGCACTTGGCAACGGGTAACATTAAAAATTGTTATACTTTCATGTTAAATACTGAAATCTGATTGGTTAAGACGCAGTTAATAATATTTACTATTACCCTTAGCGTTAGCAACGCACTTGGCAACGGGTAACATTAAAAAATGTTACATGCGAGAAAATTATGCGCGTACGGTTCGCTGTAGAATTCACGTTATTCCTATATAAAAGCAGTAAAATTTTCTTAAAATTTTTTAAAAAGACATTCAGTATAACAAAATAAATAGTGCCTGTTTGGGAGGATAACAGTTGAAATTGACACCCCTCGAAAACCATTGTCAACCGACGCGAAGCGGAGGTTGACAATGGTTTTCGAGGGGTGTCAATTTCAACTGTTACCCTCCCAAACAGGCACTATTTATATATTGGCAAAGCTTTTGTAAGAGATTTGAAGGCAACATTCTTTTTTATTATTAAACTGGATACTTGAAAGCATGGTATTTCAATATAGTCTTTCAAATCTGTTCAGCTCACATGAAAAAGTTCAGTTTTCCATCCTAAACTGGTTTTAACCCTACCCAACTATCAAACACAGAGATGATTTAGATTTTTACCTTTTTATCAAATATACGTGTCCGTATTTAAATTAATATTTAAAATACTTCCTGATTATTAATTTGCTGTAATATATAATGGTAGTACTCTAACAAATTCACATATATCACACAAACATCTACATTCTCCCTAAGATTAGTTGCGTAAGTTTATTATTTAACAACCACTTTCAATGTCCTTTGGGAACTAGGTGCCTCAGTAAAATGGCAACGGTGGGAAACCGGGTGGCACGTCAGGCCTTTCTAAAGGCCAAAACTGTCCAAAATTCAACACAGGTAAAAATTAGTCTGCAAGATAAAGTATTGAACCAACCTTTCGTGGATTATTATTGTGTTTTATTCAGTAGATATATCTTGAGCTTTGTAAATTTTCAAGGACAAACCTCATTTGTACAATATTATTTCTTATGTGCTTATATATGTATTTAATGCTAAAAGACATAAGTAGATGTCTTTAAATATTTGTTTTTCAGTAAAAATGCAGAATAGTGTTGAATTGTACAGTCTGTTATCATATTCTGAATAACATTCGTTGTTACGAAATCCGAGGAAATTCGAATCCTCTGCTGCCCTAATTACAGCACAGGCCCCCAAATTCAGAGGCCTGTGATTACAGCAAATTGTTTGTTGTATAATTTGATCATGTATATTAGGTAATGATTGTTACATATATTGAGCAGATTCAAGGTGAATTTATATCCGAGATTCATTGGACAGGTTGGGCACAATTCCCCTGTAGTGAGACAGTCTCGCTAAAGCAAGATTATCCCTCTGTATAGTAAATAAAAACATACGAGATTATCGTGATGTATTTCAAATAAATGAAAAATCTGAATTAAATATAAAAATGCGGGTAAGATATACAATTTGAAGCAATTTTACATTCCAAGACTGACCTTTTTGGCCTTAAATACCAGTGCTCTATTGCTGCAAACAAAAGTAGGATAATTTTTTCATCTTGGAAATCGTGAGTATTCTTGCACTGAACACAAATTTTCCAATTGAAAGTATGTTTTTCCTTCCTTTGAAACGAAAATTATCAGAGTTTGTGTTCATTTTGATGACACTTTTCGACCTTGCAAAGGAAATTAAATAACATGCAACAATTATTGGTTGCTTTTGCTTTTATATTTTGATCTCAGTACGACCATGAAAACTATGGAAGGCTGTACCAGCAATATTACTTACACCTATGGTAAACAAATATTTTTCAGAATTTATTTTTGAAAGAAAAAAATCCATGCAAAATCAAAAATGATGAGAGAAACTTGATGAATTACAGTTTTATATAAAATAAATCAAATTTTGAATGAATAATTCTTGGTACGACTTAACATGTTAACAAAATATTTACATTTATTACCGCTAGAGGCTTCTGTAAGAAATCTGCTGAATAGATTTAGCTTATAACAGGATTTCAGTGAAACGCAGCTGTAAATACATAAGTCTGAAATGAACATGTAGTTAGTGAACCCTTATTATCAATAATGAAAATATTCTTCCGCATATTCCTCTGTTTAAAGAAAACAATATAATAATGAAAAAATGTGTCAAAATCTGGCATTAACGGAATGTTTCTAGTACTGCAAAGAGGGATGATCTCGCTCGGAAGTTTGACAGTTAAATAGATCTTTTTAAAGTTTACACTGAACTGACCAATCAATTTCTCTTTCTTGTTAATTATACTTTACTATCAGTTTTCAAATTGAAAGAAGATTTTCTTCATAAAGGAGTCTCGATTATTTCACACTAATCTTAGTGACCTGGTTTTTGTACAGTCTTTTCATGTTGAATATATTGAGAGCAATTTCCCAAATGGATAAATAAAATGTCCAAAATGGGATATGAATATATACAATACATGTATTAAAAATAAAATTGTACCAGTATTGTAAATTCAGGCAGAGAGTGCCCATGTAAAAGTTTTTGACTGATGAATAGCCAAGATCAGCAGCTACTGTAGTTTATTTCAGTGGTTAGATGGTTACATTTCCGAATGTTTCCCTTACTAGGCCCTATGAACACTATGGGTTATGCTGTAGGTCATAGGCTGCAAATTGTAATCATTGTTTCCATAATGAAAACTACATTTAATTTGTTTTCTTTTGTAGGCGAATTTTGGCAGTTTTAATAACTCTCCTAAAGGATTTAAAATGGTAAGTGCAAAACATTTTATTATTTCGTCTGTCAGGCATATAAAAAAAATTAATTGTGTGTTTAGGGTAACACTGATGAAAAAAAAATAGGTAGGATTAATATCTAATTCACAATCGCATGAAACAGACATCTAAAAATGGTACAGTACCCGCAACATTATTGTTTACAATCCTATCCTATCGTATCGTGTATCAATCCTATCGTATCGTGCGCGTATACTGTTCTATCGTGCGTTAATTCTATCCTATCGTGCATGTATACTGTTCTATCGTGCGTTAATCCTATCCTATCGTGCGTTAATCCTATCAGGTTTATCCTTGAATTTCAACAATTCTTTCGTTTATCCTATCGTGTTATTCGTTTTGTGCCTTTTCATAAGCTAGTAAATTTATTACTAAGTTGCAACTCGTTTGGTACGCCGTATACGAATATTTATCAAACAAGAATTGTAAAATCCTATCCAACATTCCGTCAGGATACTAATTTTTTTAGATCAAAATTAACCAATTTTATATGTAAATCATTTCTGTTAACATTGGAAATGAAAAACGAAGTTCTTAGGAACAAGGTAACATATTTACCTGTATATCGAATATATCAAATCGTACGCAGAGTGTATACCTGCTTAAACATTAACTTTTATGCAATATAATTTTGTTGCATCATATTTTACAGAAACAAAACTATTTATGATATAATTTATATTTAATTAATTATGATATGATTTATATTTAATTAAAAGCCGAGTTGTATTTTGAACCCGTTATTTTCCGTGTGATATTTGATTTCAGGCTGAAATATTCTCAGCAATCAGCTAGGGTGTGTGGTAATAAAAACAATGTTAACAAATCGTACGCGGAATGTGTATCTGCGTAAATACTTGTCTTTAATAATTCGTTTTTAATGCATCATTTTCTTATACAGAAAGAAATGTATTTATGATAGATTTCATATTTACTGTATACAAGAGTTGGATTTATATTATTAAACCCGCTATTTTCTGAGTGATTTAATCTCGGTCTAACATATTCGCGGCAATCGGCTAGGGTGTTCGGTAATTAAAACAATTTAACAATACAGAAAATTTATTGATCATTAAAGCTCATAGTTTTAGTTTAAAAAAAATTAACTGGTCATTTTTATACATTCTATAAATGATGCAGCGATGATTAACAACTCGACAATTGTTACTTGAAAGAAATTCCATGTAAATCTTTATTTGTACATGTTCTCTCTCAAATTCTGCCATTATCAGTTTGTTCGTAAATATCGTTTAAAGTGATCATACGTTTATCGTGAACATCGTTTATCCTTTCCTATCGTGTATCAATCCTATCATATCGTGCATTTATAATGGACTTAATAATTTATAATATCGTGTGTTAATCCTATCCTTTCGTGCGTGTATACTGTTCTATTGTGCATTAATTCTATCCTATTGTGCGTGAATCCTATCCTATCGTTTATCTTGTAAAAAATAACGTTGCGGGTACTGTAGGATTGGGGCATTTTTGTAGGTTAGGTCGGGTTACCCTAAACACACAACTTTTTTTTTTTAGGCCTAAGGGTATGGTTCAATAAACCCAGTAGCTTCTTTTTATGCTCAGTGAGGAAATGAAATTAAATTATAAATTTTGTTATTTCTATGACAGCTTGGTTTAATAGCTGGTACAACTGCAGTGGTAGGAGGCATTGGAACTTACATCGCTGTCAAGGGTGCAGTCAACGCTGGCACAGAACTTATGCTTCACCCTCCCAAGTACCCATGGTGGCACAGGGGCTGGTTTACAGAGATTGACAAGAAAAGGTAAAGCAATATATAAATTACACAGTTAGTTTTCAGGCGATATGAAAAAATTGTGTCTGCCCTCTCCCAGCGTACTAATGAAAAAGTACCTGACTCAAAAATATTTATGTTATCAATCTAAGAATTTGTTTTATTGGAAATCAAGGTATTTGCAGAACTAGTTTCCATCTAATTTTTGCGCACCTATAAAAATAACAATTCCTTACCAATTAACCAACTAAAATTTGAAACACTAAGTCGAAAGAGGACAAACAAATCAATTTTAAAAAGTGGCCTTTAGGAATTTTTTCTTTTGGAAATGACATTTAAAGAAATCAGTCAATATTTTCATAAACAATCATGGTTGTTTGTGGAATGCCTTATTGACTGTTGTATTGTTTTATTGTTGCAGTGCACGCAGAGGATACATGGTCTACAAACAGGTCTGCTCTGCCTGCCACAGTCTGAACCGAGTCCGATTCCGTGAAATGATAGGAATTATCTTCACGGAGGAAGAGGCTAAAGCAGAGGCCGCTGAGGTAAAATAAAAGTGAACTACCATTAATACAGAAAGAGGCTTTGAATAGGATGCGCATCACATGTCATTATTGAAGAAAAATTATTATCACAGGAAAAAAACCTAGAGTAGACTATCTAGGTTCAGCTGTATTGATATAAATTAAAGAATATCTGATGGCATCTGTAGTGGCTTGAGATTATGTTCATGTAAGTTCTTTCGTGAAATTCTCTTTAAATACATCTGCAAGCTCTGACTGTCCTCTTATGGAGAGTTAACTGTTATCTAGTCAAGAATTGCTTCTGGGTCAAATTTGAGCCCTTTAACGAAATTTTCATATTTTAAAAGCATAGGAATGACAAGTCTACTCTACAGATATGTTGCCAAGTCTGTTGTACATCTGGTTTTACAAAGTCTTTTCTGAAACATATTTTGTTTACTGCAACATTGCTTCATTCAGTTTTAAAATTTTAGAATTATGTTTCAAAACTTTGAATCTACAAATCATACTCTAGTCAGAGGGTCAGCAATCCACATATATTCATACAAGATCAAGCCATTACATGTACCTGTTAATACTTTTAATTGTATCTCTGTCATTTAAAAACTAACCTTTTCCTACAAAAAACCTGACATATTCATAAGTTTTTTTGCTCTTAACGAGGCCGGGTCTAATTAGTTCTGCCCTAGATTTTTTAATGAAATTTTTTACCTGAATTTCTACTGATATAATTATTATTTTAAGATTAAAAAATAAGACATTTACCACACCGTTTGTTTAGGGGGTCATCTCAAAGTTTGGTAATCTTTAACATAGGACCCTATGGGATTTCGCTTGAAATGTATCAATTTTGCACATTTTTTTAAACTTCTGCCCTAGGGATTTCTTTTTCTGTTCTACATATTAAAGTTATTGCTAAAAGGCATCAAATGGTCAAACAAAAAAAACCTTTTACCTCCTGGTTTGTTCCAGGGGTCTTATCAAAGTTGATTTTTGTATGCCCAATTTCCCAGATTTGTCAGATAATGGCTATTTTTTATTTGACAAAGGCGGAAAAGGTGATCTTTATAGTATTATTAAAGCCTTCAGACATATTTAAGTAATAAAAAATATATAACATCACATATTAAGGGTCATTAATATAAAATACATGGTTACTGTCTTGAAATATATGAATTAAGCTATATTTAGGCGGGTTAAGAAAACGTGACAGAGGGTTTGGCCTGCTGAACCCTCTTCACTTTTTCGACCCGAGCCCAAATATAGCTTATACTTCGAGACAGTTATGTTTATTCCACAATATAACATTAATTTTACGCATTAAACGAGCCATTTTCAACAAATTTCGCTGAATATCTGCAGATAAAACTATCACGCCATGGCGTCAAACAAGCAAAAAGATGACGTCACAATACAAATGAAACGCTGCGCGAAAGCGTGCGTACTCGTTCTGTACTCGGCCTCGTTAAGATTCATGATAGACCATTTAAAAACTCTTTCAGTATCAAATCATTGATGGATATGATGAGAACAACATGCCAATTAAACGCCCAGGGAAATTATTTGATGCCATCCCAAGTCCATATGATAACCAAATACAGGCTGAGAATGCCAACAATGGAGTTGCTCCCCCTGACCTGTCATATGTTGTCTTGGGACGAGAAGGTGGAGAGGTAAAAAAATAAAACTTAAATGTTTCCAATGGTTTGCAAAATTTGAGTCAAAGTTCCCCAAGAATATTAGAATTTTTGTAAAAGCCAATAATAGGTTTCATTGGAGCTGCAAATTTTGTTTATAGAATAGCATATTTATTTTGATATGTAATTTTAATCTTTATGATACCAGTGTCTGATTTAGTGACTGTAGTTGGTAATTTTTTGAATTTTACTTAGTGAATGAAAGCTTTGCACCTAAGATGCAGAAAATCCAGTTACATGTACCGGTATATGGAATATTGTATATGTAAAGTAATATGTCACTTGGTTAGAATGTGATATGTTTCTGATTGTAGGGCTATATTTTCTCACTAATTACGGGTTATGTTTGTATGACTACATTTTCTCACTATTAACGGGTTATGTTTGTAGGACTACATTTTCTCACTATTAACGGGTTATCATGAACCACCTGCTGGGGTGAAGCTTCCTGAAGGGGTCCACTACAACCCCTACTTCCCAGGGGGACTTATTGCCATGGCTCAAGCCTTGTACGATGAAATCATTGAGTATGAAGATGGTAAGTTTGATGGTGGGACACTTGGTGTGTGAGACTTTTTGTGAGTCTGACTTTGGAATTGTTTTGTTTGGAAGAAGTATTCTAAGAATTCTGATTTGCACAAAATTGAACATGTTTCAAATTCTCTGCATTTTTTTTAGAGCAATGAAATTGTGCAGTAAATTATGATTTAGGAATATTAGGTCAGAAAAATAAAATACTGTAATGTTCAAAATTCTCTTTCTCCACCAAAATTTACCTTCACCCAAACATTTTATTACAAGAAATCCCTAAATTATATTCCCCTTAATATTATCCTTGTTTAGAGTACCTCTTTTACTCAAATTTATCTCTATCATGTATTAAATATAAATTAATCTGCTATTCATTGTTGTAGCTGCAGAAATATTGTTATTTTGAAAAAAAAAATCCATGTAAACCAGCAGATTTTCATTAACTAATGAAATGAATGCACTCATAGTTAAACTAATCACATACATATAAATTAAGGTTCTCAGATATTCAACCCACTAAATTTCGAAGTTTGTAACCTTAGATATTCAACCCACTAAATATCGAAGTTTGTAATCATCTTAAAAATGTTATTTATTTCTCACTGTGAAATCAAAAGAAATTTTAATTATATGGTACCCTGACATTTAACAAGTTTATTCTTTGTTCTCATTTATTATGCAAACCAGTTTGTAATTTAAACACTATTAGATTACTGGATATTTTCAGACATACAAGTTAAATCCATGATATCAAGAAATATTTCCCAGATATTGAAGAGCTGCTGATGATTGGACATCATTAATGACCATGTTTATTACTTGTCAGGTACACCCGCCACTCAGAGTCAGCTAGCTAAGGATGTAACCACTTTCCTTACCTGGGCAGGAGAGCCGTATTATGATTCCAAGAAGGCATTAGAATTTAAGGTAAAGAGCGAGATCGATCTGAAACTTTTAATTTCTTCCGATTTCTTTTTTATTGGTCTGCAAATGCTTTGAACTTTGATTTTCTTTTTACATTGATCAGTTCACATGTGGATTTATTTTCAGGCTTATATACTACTCGGAATGCTGTTTGTTGGATCCTACTACTTCTACAGAAGAACTTGGAGTTCTTTAAAACACAAGCTGGTAGTTCCAAACTACAGCAAGCCTAAAAAGGATGTATTAAGGGCCAAGAGGCCTGGAAAACCTAAAGGAGCACCCCGATCATAACCGTTAATATGGGGGCTGTGACCAACTGGTATCTGTGACTGGACAACTGAGAGAATAGACTTGATGAAAAGGAATATTTATAAAAGCAAGAGAAATTGATTATTGAAGGGTGGCGTTTTTTTTCTGTTTCATTCAGCTGTGTTATTGATAGGGATCTGTGACAGGAAAAATAAATTTTTAAATGTTGAAATTTTGAGTCATTGTTTTTAAGGTTCTTGAAAAGATTGATTTGGAAAAAATACATATTCTCAGCTGCATGAAAAATAATTGATTTCAGAAGTGTTTTATATCAGACATGCTTGAAAAATCCCAGAATCCAAGCCAACATGTCAAAATGTAATACAGTGTACTCTGTAACTTATTCAAATAATCTCTATGAATATAAAATTGTTGATGTGTGTTTCATCACTATTTAACAAGCAAAACAGTTAAACCTAAAACGTGTAATTAAATAAATATAAAATACCAGTATAGAATTTTTTTACTTAAGTTTGTTCTTCATTCATGGTTTTTGGAGCCTGGTCATAGAGAGCCATTTGAAATGGGATAATTTGTGAAGTGCAAAACTGAGTGCATGCTAGTCTGTGGGCCACCTTCTGGCACTGTGTACAAACTTACTGAAGATGCTTCATCTGAAAGGTGATGGACCCTTACAGTTAAAACATTCATAGAAAGGACACTACTCTTAATCTCCATGATTAAATAATTTAGTGCTCTTCGACCAGAAGCGTTATATCAGACCATTACACTTTGACCAATCTACTCAGTTCATGTAGGGCAGGTGTTGCTATTTGCCAAAAAATTGTACCTGCATAAAGCAGAGTGTTTATCAGAAAACAATGATTTTTTTTCAAATTCAAGATTAGAATATCAAGGATGAAAATTCCCTTCAGGACTGGTTATTAAATATTTCATGACCATAGAAAAAATACAACTGACAATGATCAACGAAAAATAATTTATTAACAATTCATATCATATCCAGAATTATCGAGTAACGGATAGGCTGTTTAGCTAGGGACATATATAATATAAATGTACAGTACATGTATACATGTAGGTCCCTACTAATTTACAGTTAATTGAAGCGTTTACATGTTAGAGGTTAAGATACTGGCATAACAGATTCTCCATAAATGTTTTTGGGGTGGGGTACTCTTGTCCCCATATATTATATATATATATATATTATATACATGTATATATATATTTTTTTTTACATGTTTATTGTACTACAATTCATAAAACAATGTTCTATAACAATCCTAGATAAAACACAAGTATACAATGTAACCAGTCTTAACTACAAGCAATAGACCATTAAGTTGAATTCCTTTAAGAAGCACATCTGCATAGGTCTGGTTTTCACTATCGTATGGCAACAAATGTCAGATCAATGGAGAGACAAAGAACAATGCTGTCCAGTATATAAGGACTGTCACGGCTGAATCATCGTAAACAGAATCACATGCTGGCCTTGATGAAGTTGATCAGTCCATTGGTGGAGCCATCATGACTAGAGACAGGGTCTTTTCCTTTCAGCTCAGGTTGAATTTGTTTGGCAAGCTGCTTTCCAAGCTCAACTCTAGTAAAAAATTGTAAATGTTGCAAGTAAATAAATGTTAAAAATATCCTCGTATAAAGGGAAATAACTCTACAAGAACACTTGAGTACTCACCCCCACTGGTCATAGGAGTTGATATCCCATATAATTCCCTGAACAAAGATCTTGTGTTCATACATTGCTAGACAGAAGAAGAACAAATCCATTTTTGAATAATGAATACATTTTAATTGTACCCGGTAATCAAGGACTAAAGAAGACGAGGCATATATTTTACAGAATAAACTTAATTACATTGCATAACATTTGTGTCAAAGCCCCAATATTTTCATGTATTAATATGGACTTACCAATAAGAAGACCTAATGTGAAAGGAGTCAATTTCTGGAACAGAATTGAATTGCTGGGTCTGTTACCCTCAAACACCTGGATAAAAAATATGAAAATTTTAATCATAACTTCATTACAATGCCATATAGAATCTGACTTTACCCAAGTATTGGGTATCAATAATCATCATGATATTTTGTTTTCAATTCTTTCTGTAGTTATATTTTGTATATAAAGGATTTTCTTAATTTTTTCTGATGTAAACATCACTGGTGATATGGGTCATAAGCTGACCTTGTGGGGGAGGATATGATCAATGTCGGCCTGGGACATTCCAGACTTGACCAATTCCGCTCGAGCCACATCGGCGGACTTTCCCCTCATCAGGGCCTCAGTCTGGGCAAGGAAGTTAGCTGACAGAATCTATAAAACAACAACAGAAGTCAGGATCTATAAAACAGCAATAAAAGGTGTGCATTGAGTCATAAGAAGTTAATATTGGTATGTATTCATTGCTACCAAATTTAAACAAATATATCAAGATTTCCAAATCACATCTTGATTAACTTCAAACATATCAAAAGATTATGTTATTTTGATACCAGAACATTTTAATTTAAACTTTTTGTTTGGTAATTGTTCACAACCACTTCATATCATTCTATTGTAGGGGGGGGGGGGGGGTAAGTCATGTATACTTAAATAAAAAATTTAACTGTTTTTTGTAATTGACAGTGGACTGTCAAAGGTAACCTTATACCACTTAACTACATTAAAGTTATGTCCACAGGTATTTTTGTCCCGTATAAAAACTATAAAACATGACAGCTTTTTTACACATATCAATCCCAGCCTCTAACAATGATTCTGAGGTTACCTACGTCTGTACAAAGTTGCTACAAGTTATGGGGTCATTTACCTCATGGTGAAGGCCATTTTGAATTGGATTCTGGGTCTTTACAGGCATTAAAAAGTCACATGGAATTAACCTTGTACCTGAAGAGAGAAAATATGTATAAATTCAATTCAGAGAATGCAATACATGTACAATTAAGAAAAAGGCCTTTTTCCTCGACAAGGCTCCAATAAAAGAATTAAAAGACTGAGATGACACTTGGCTTTTTGAAAAATTTCACTATAAAAACTATAGTAGAGAAACAACTGCGACAGTCTTAATATGAACACTGAATATGGACCTTGGTGAATGAGCTGGTAGAAAGCATGCTGGCCGTTCGTCCCTGGTTCGCCCCAAATGATGGGCCCTGTCTTGTAGGCACACCTCTGACCACTCCTGGTGATGTATTTCCCGTTGCTTTCCATATCTCCCTGCTGGAAGTAGGCAGCAAATCTGTGCATGTACTGCAAGAAAAAGTAAACAGGCTTAGGTTAGGTATTATGCATGTTGTAGGCTTCCGTCAATGTTAAGTACGCAAATGCCAATGCATGAGGTTCATATATGATCCTTTTACATAACTGTGGTGCACACTGTTGTTTTAAGAGTGTTAATGCACTAGTTTGATAGTCGATATGCTGTGGTTTTGAGATACTTAGGTATACAGTAAAGTAAGCTTATACAAAGAGATGATTAGACTGAACATTTTTAAAACAATAACTAAACAAGAAACTGTATGTAACGTACCTGATCATATGGAAGTAAAGTCTGGGTTTCTGACCCAAAGAAGTTATTATACCATACTCCAATCAAAGCCAAAATAATAGGAATCTGAAGAAAAAGTTAGAATACATACATGTACAAAAATCACAGCAGATGAATGACTCGATGAACAGGAGGAATGTCCTTTTCAAAAATTATATTTCAATACTGGGGTATAAATATTGTAAGTATTCATTCAGTTAACACTCTTGAGAGACTGTAAGTGTAAACTCTCAGAATTACATAATTATCGTTGATCTTATTTAAGTGTCAGGCCAATGACCTGAAATATTTTTGGACAAACATTATGCCAATACATTTTTTTTACACTTCAAACTAACTTACATTAGATTCCATTGGAGAGTTAACAAAGTGGTTGTCCATGAAGTGGCCTCCTGCCAGCAAGTCTTCAAAATTGTCCATTCCTGAAAGTAGTAACAAGAGGCCCATGGGCCACATCGCTCACCTGAGGAACAATAGGTATGATAAAATCAGCTTAATGGAGTCATAATACAAACAATCTGGACAATGTACAATAATACATGTAGATCCTGTATAAATAAAATCCATTTTTTCCACCTGGATATTCTTATGTTTATAATCATTAGTCCCTTTTCTAACAGGATGATTTTATAGTCATATCACATGGTGAGTATTGCAGTCCTCAAAAAGATCCCTTACAATTGTTTATATATGGGATATTAAGCTACATCAAACTCTGAACCTTCTTGTGAGGCCAAAGAATTGTCCTGGAGCCAAAGTCTTAACAATTATAAAGAATCATCTGGCTGATTAGTTTCTGAGAAGAAGATTTTAAAAGATTTACTCTATATATTCCTATGTAAAACTTTAACACCCCCCCCCCCAATGTGGGCTCACCCTACCCCCAGGGATCATGTTTTCACAACTACCTGAGGATACTTCCACACAAGTTTCAGCTTTCCTGGCCGATTAGTTTCTGAGAAGAAGATTTTTAAAGATTTACTCTAAAGATTTACTCTAAATATTCCTATGTAAAACTTCGACCACCCCATTGTGGCCCCACCCTACCCCCGGGGGTCATGATTTTCACAACTTTGAATCTGCACTACCTGAAGATACTTCCACACAAGTTTCAGCTTTCCTGGCTGATTAGTTTCTAAGAAGAAGATTTTTAAAGATTTACTCAATATATTCCTATGTAAAACTTCGACGCCCCATTGTGGCCCCACCCTACCCCCGGGGGTCATTATTTTTACAACTTTGAATCTACACTACCTGAGGATGCTTCCACACAAGTTTCAGCTTTCCTGGCTGATTAGTTTCTGAGAAGAAGAATTTTAAAGATTTACTCTATATATTCCTATGAAAAACTTCGACCCCCCATTGTGGCCCCACCCTACCCCAGGGATCATGAATTTCACAACTTTGAATCTACACTCTCTGAGGATGCTTCAACAGAAGTTTCAGCTTTCCTGGCTGATTAATTTCTGAGAAGAAGATTTTTAAAGATTTACTCTATATATTCCTATGTAAAACTTCGACCCCCCATTGTGGCCCCACCTTACCCCCAGGGATCATGAATTTCACAACTTTGAATCTACACTACCTGAGGATGCTTCCACACAAGCTTCAGCTTTCCTGGCTGATTAGTTTCTGAGAAGAAGATTTTTAAAGATTTAATCTATATATTCCTATGTAAAACTTCGACCCCCCATTGTGGCCCCACCCTACCCCCAGGGATCATGAATTTCACAACTTTGAATCTACACTGTCTGAGGATGCTTCCACACGAGTTTCAGCTTTCCTGGCTGATTAGTTTCTGAGAAGAAGATTTTTAAAGATTTACTCAATATATTCCTATGTAAAACTTCGACCCCCCATTGTGGCCCCACCCTACCCCCAGGGGTCATGAATTTCACAACTTTGACTCTACACTACCTGAGGATGCTTCCACACAAGTTTCAGCTTTCCTGGCTGATTAGTTTCTGAGATGAAGATTTTCAAAGATTTACTATATATTCCAATGTAAAACTTTGACCCTCCATTGTGGCCCCACCCTACCCCCAGGGATCATGATTTTCACAACTTTGAATCTACACTGCCTGAGGATACTTCCACACAAGTTTCAGCTTTCCTGGCTGATAAGTTTCTGAGAAGAAGAATTTTAAAGATTTACTCAATATATTCCTATGTAAAACTTTGACCCTCCATTGTGGCCCCACCCTACCCCCTGGTCATGATACTCACAACTTTGAATTTGCAATACCTGAGGATACTTCCACACAAGTTTCAGCTTTCCTGGCCGATTAGTTTCTGAGAAGAAGATTTTTAAAGATTTACTCTAAATATTCCTATGTAAAACTTCGACCACCCCATTGTGGCCCCACCCTACCCCCGGGGGTCATGATTTTCACAACTTTGAATCTGCACTACCTGAAGATACTTCCACACAAGTTTCAGCTTTCCTGGCTGATTAGTTTCTAAGAAGAAGATTTTTAAAGATTTACTCAATATATTCCTATGTAAAACTTCGACGCCCCATTGTGGCCCCACCCTACCCCCGGGGGTCATTATTTTTACAACTTTGAATCTACACTACCTGAGGATGCCTCCACACAAGTTTCAGCTTTCCTGGCTGATTAGTTTCTGAGAAGAAGAATTTTAAAGATTTACTCTATATATTCCTATGAAAAACTTCGACCCCCCATTGTGGCCCCACCCTACCCCCAGGGATCATGAATTTCACAACTTTGAATCTACACTCTCTGAGGATGCTTCAACACAAGTTTCAGCTTTCCTGGCTGATTAATTTCTGAGAAGAAGATTTTTAAAGATTTACTCTATATATTCCTATGTAAAACTTCGACCCCCCATTGTGGCCCCACCTTACCCCCAGGGATCATGAATTTCACAACTTTGAATCTACACTACCTGAGGATGCTTCCACACAAGCTTCAGCTTTCCTGGCTGATTAGTTTCTGAGAAGAAGATTTTTAAAGATTTACTCTATATATTCCTATGTAAAACTTCGACCCCCCATTGTGGCCCCACCCTACCCCCAGGGATCATGAATTTCACAACTTTGAATCTACACTGTCTGAGGATGCTTCCACACGAGTTTCAGCTTTCCTGGCTGATTAGTTTCTGAGAAGAAGATTTTTAAAGATTTACTCTATATATTCCTATGTAAAACTTCGACCCCCCATTGTGGCCCCACCCTACCCCCAGGGGTCATGAATTTCACAACTTTGACTCTACACTACCTGAGGATGCTTCCACACAAGTTTCAGCTTTCCTGGCTGATTAGTTTCTGAGATGAAGATTTTCAAAGATTTACTATATATTCCAATGTAAAACTTTGACCCCCCATTGTGGCCCCACCCTACCCCAGGGATCATGAATTTCACAACTTTGAATCTACACTCTCTGAGGATGCTTCAACACAAGTTTCAGCTTTCCTGGCTGATTAATTTCTGAGAAGAAGATTTTTAAAGATTTACTCAATATATTCCTATGTAAAACTTTGACCCTCCATTGTGGCCCCACCCTACCCCCTGGTCATGATACTCACAACTTTGAATTTGCAATACCTGAGGATACTTCCACACAAGTTTCAGCTTTCCTGGCCGATTAGTTTCTGAGAAGAAGATTTTTAAAGATTTACTCTATATATTCCTTTGTAAAACTTCGACCACCCCATTGTGGCCCCACCCTACCCCCGGGGGTCATGATTTTCACAACTTTGAATCTGCACTACCTGAGGATACTTCCACACAAGTTTCAGCTTTCCTGGCTGATTAGTTTCTGAGAAGAAGATTTTTAAAGATTTACTCTATATATTCCTATGTAAAACTTTGACCCCCCATTGTGGCCCCACCCTACCCCCAGGGATCATGAATTTCACAACTTTGAATCTACACTGTCTGAGGATGCTTCCACACAAGTTTCAGCTTTCCTGGCTGATTAGTGTCTGAGAAGAAGATTTTTAAAGATTTAATCTATATATTCCTATGTAAAACTTTGACCCCCCATTGTGGCCCCACCCTACCCCCAGGGATTATGAATTTCACAAATTTGAATCTACACTACCTGAGGATGCTTCCACACAAGTTTCAGCTTTCCTGGCTGATTAGTTTCTGAGAAGAAGATTTTTAAAGATTTACTCTATATATTCCTATGTAAAACTTTGACCCCCCATTGTGGCCCCACCCTACCCCCGGGGGTCATGAATTTCACAACTTTGAATCTACACTACCTGAGGATGCTTCCACACAAGTTTCAGCTTTCCTGGCTTTCTGGTTCTTGAGAAGAAGATTTTTGAAAATTTCTCGAAATTTTTCATTAATTTTTAATTATCTCCCCTTGAAAACGAGTGTGACCCTTAATTTTCACAACTTTGAATCCCCTTTGCCTAAGGATGATTTGTGCCAAGTTTGGTTGAAATTGGCCCAGTAGTTCTTGAGAAGATGTTGAAAATGTGAAAAGTTTACGGACAGACAGACAGACGGACAGACAGACAGACAGACAGACGGACAGACAGACAGACGGACGACAGACAAAATGTGATCAGAATAGCTCACTTGAGCTTTCAGCTCAGGTGAGCTAAAAACCAGACATATCAGCATCTTGACACCAGATCTTGATGAAATGCCACCAATAAAATTTCATAACAAAAATTCACTAATTGGGTAAATGATAAAATATTTTGATAGATTTACTACATAATTACTGGACTTACCAATAAAAAGCGCGATGGACATTCCAATGGCCGACCACAGGGAATAACGACCTCCAACCCACTACATTATAAAATTGGTTTTATCATGATCTCCACATTACCAAATTTCTTCGGAAATATACCTATAAAACTTATAAATTGCCTATGAAATCATAAGCTATTTAGGAAATATACAGTTGTATACTTACATCCCAAAACTCAAACATATTTTTCTCATCTATTCCGAATTCTTTCACTTTTGTCTGCAAAATACAAGATTGAAAAGATAGCTGAATAACTCAACTAACCTAGATTAAAATTATATGCAATCCAAGAATAAAACTTGACTCAGCTCTAGTAGGTATATATGTACACTATCCTTTAATCATTGATCCAAAACTTACAGCATTTGTAGAGAGAGCGACAAAATGTTTAGCTATGGCACTTTTCTGAAAAAGAAAAAAAAATGTTCCATTATTTGAAGATAACATTATCCATTGTCATGTTGTGAAGTAATTCAGGAATATCAACATGTATGGTAGTTCTTTAACCACAACCCACCTCCTTGGCAGCCTCCAGTAGCCAGGCTTTGGCAGACTCAGCATTGGTGATGGTTTCTTGTGTTGTAAATGTCTGAAAAACAATTATCACAATACTTATAACATTCAATTTCTAAAACAGAATTTGCAATGATCAAGAATAAAGACCATATAACTTTATAAGAAAAGAACTGACCTTGGAAGCAATGATGAACAGGGTGGTTTCTGGGTTCAGTTTTTTCAGAGTTTCAGCCATGTGTGTTCCATCAATGTTAGAGACAAAATGTACACTGGGACCGGTTCTATATGGCTTCAGAGCCTCTGTCACCATCAACGGACCCTATGTCAAACAGATATAAAGTTCATTGATACACTTCATATCAAAAGTACTGGTAAATATTGTCTTTCACAAGATTATTTCCTAGTAAGTATTCAATGTGTTTATATCATTCTATAGTAGGAAAGGGAAAGTTGAGTTTGCTAACATTTTTTATCAGTATACAAAACTACTGTAGATTCCTTATGTTACACAAGTACTTAATTCTGCAATTCAACTATAAAAATTTGGCCTGGTGTTTTTTTAAGGAATCTAAAGAACTGAGTATTAAAATCTATAAATTAAAGCATTATGTATCTGATAATTTAGTTCAGAAATTTAAGAGAGCTTGATGATGATATTGCTATTTTTCACAATATCAGTGACACATGTAATAACATATGAAAATTTCAGCAGTGTTATGAGCTTTTAAACCACTTTCTAGTCTTGATAAAATTAATCAGGGAAATTCAGGCAAACTCTCTACGGATATTATTTGTACATTAACATGTAGAATAAACTAAGAGCTGTGAAAAGATGAAGCCTGATAAATTAACTTCCTGGTTTGTCAGTTAAGATTTGGACTTGTGCACCTGTTCAAACTTGTTTGTTTTGCCCTTTTGTCAGTCCTAACTACTGACTTTCTAAACAACATTACCACAACTTTCTAGTACATCAGAAATCTACTACAAACCAGGTCAGACCCGCCAATGCCGATGTTGACGATGTCAGTGATGGCTTTCCCTGTGTAGCCCTTCCAGCTCCCACCCTGAACAGACTCAGTGAACTCCCGCATGTGTTTCAACACTCCATTGACATCTGGCATCACCTGGGAATAAAGGAAACATTATATCATATAGTAGTCCAGTAGTAAAGTACATTGAAGAAAATGAACATGAATTGAAGTTGATAAAGAGATTACAATGTGAAATTAATAACAATATATGTCATGAAAGTTACATCAAATATAAAGGTGTTTGTCTCACCATAGCTTCGTCTGAAATTTTACAAACAAGAGAGCATAACCATGGATATACATGTACCAGTCAGTATATGAACTGTAATTACAACTATGAAGACATTTTGTCAATGAGGATGATGAGTACCCTGTAATGTGTAAGAGTTGTATGGCTGAATTAGACATGTGCAATTATGTACCCGTTACTCACATCTTTTCCATCAACTGTTACAGGCGTGTTGGATCTATTGCGGAGAGCGACATGTAGGACAGCCCTGTTCTCCGTGAAGTTGATCTTTTCACCAGCAAACATGGCTGCTCTCATCTCTTCAACCTTCCTCTCTTTTGCCTTAAAATGAATAAGTGAAAGCATCTTTCACTAAAGTATAAGCTTTAGGTTAAACTATGAAATAATTTGCAAAATGTCAAAAAGGATTGATTAAACATAATTAACATACCAGTTTAAACAGCAGACCCATAGTTTTACTGTCCACCAAGTTTTTGGAATAATCCAAGAGAAGATCACCATCTTTTGTTGGCAACTTCTGACTGTTTACGACAAATCAATGATTAATAAACACAAATTGTGTGCAAAGTTTACACCATTTATTGATTTAACAAACCATTTTGATTTACACATATAAAAAACATGATATATGTATATATGATATTGTATTTGAAATTGTTTAGATAATGTCTTGTTCTCATTTTTAAACTTTGATCTAGTTCACAAAAGTTTTTAAAATTAATTTAACAATCAGAATGACTTGATACATATGTACCATACATGTACATGTATCAGCAATTTATATATGTTACATTTATTGGCAAAATACCTGTCCCACCCCCTTAAAAATTTTTTCAAAACACCTAATTCAAATGACTGTTCCTTTGTTGAAAATGTTCAATGCATATTACAGTTTCACACAACAGGGGTATCAATATTTCACTTTAAGTGTGGGTATTGAAGCACTGACCCATAGAGAACTTTAACTAAGAGGTAAACAAGATGTTCATTGTCCCTCTTGTGAAGTCAAGTAAATCAATTTGTTAGATATCTAAGATACTATCAACTTTCAACAATAATACCAGATCTAAATCTGACAAAATTTAAATCAATTTCCGAATTTGTAAAGCAGCTTACCATGAAGTTTATACGAAGGCTGGCTTGAGTATGATTTTTTTTAATACATAGGCATTTTATGATATCTTTTATGGTTATAATATTCAAATTTGATTACCATATGCATAAATATAAGTTAATATAATCAGTTAACTTAAAGGTTAATTTAATTGTAGCAACAAATTAATTCATCTATTCTATATAGAAAAACTTAATGTTCTCTCTCTCTCTCTCTCTCAAAGAATAACCTTAGTTAAACTAAAAGAATACATACGTGGAACAGAATGCAACACGAAATTAAATGCTTCATCTTTAAATAATCCAATGCGACCGATTGTAAAATAAATAAAATCCCCAGCTCTTTAAATTGCTGAGATCAAATAATCACATCTCACTGTTTTCATGACCACGATGACTACACATTCACACTTAGTCTTTGTATCCTGTAGCACTTTGCTATAGCGTCATAACATCCCCATTTTAACTTGCTAAAAAACAATGCATTAAAAATGAAATAACCACTAACGTAATATATCTATTCAGCTGTTCAACACTGTAGTCAGTACACATCCCCATTCTCTGTGTAAATTGACTGTCACACTGAATCATTTTATCCTGTGACAATTTGATGTCGCATCACAAAATAAAGTGTATTATTGATATATAGATTTATGTTAGTATGTACGTGCATTATAAAATTACCTGAATTTGTCAAATCTAGAGGCATCATCCTGAAACATTTTCATCATGTTTAATTTGGATCCCTCAGAATCGAAGTAACTTTGCAGTTCTTTCCATGCCGCTTCTTCTGGTAACGGTGCTCTCTTGATATTCGCCATCGCTGTACATGCACAGTCAACCAACAGGCAGGGAAGTCAGTTTCAGTTTGTCACTTGCCGGCTGATATCACCTTGACTCATTCGGAAGTGATTATATGATCGACCGGAAGGCTTCTGATGTTTTCCTCGGTTGTTGTTGTAAGGAGGGGGGTGATATTCTGGACTTAGCAATGAAACCAAAGAAGCTATTCTGCACTAAGAATTCAGTATAGTCGATATGGAAATGGATACGAAAAGCAAAACAACAACAATATTCACTATAACAATTTTATAATCACATACATCATTCCACACCATTCCATGTACAAGTTACTAAAATTAATATGGATGTACATAGGCGGATCCAGCAATATGGGAAGGATGGGGATGGGGCCCAATCGATGAATATTAATTAATTATCTAGGTATTTGTGTAAAATTCAGTGCTTGTTAAGTTGGTATGGGACCCCTGTCGATATTAATGTGGATAAAGGTTATAAAGAAACAAAACACTTTCACCGGTTAGGCCTTAAATTTTCAAATTTTATAATATTTGACTATTCCGAGGCTCTTTTGAGAAGTGGACAGGCATAGCCTACATCCACTCCACTTCTCAAAAGAGAATAAATGTTTGACCACAGGCAGCTGACGTTATAAATTTTTCTCATAATGAAAATAAATACCCTATCTACCTGTAGTATTAGGTAGATAGGGTATTTATTTTTTATATGAGAAAAAAAATCAAAACTTTTAACGTCAGGTGCACGTGTATTTGACCAAAAAATGAATTTCAAATTTTTTTGGAAAGGTAAAAATCATAAAAGCACCAGCGAGATTCGAACTTAGGACTTACATTCTTAAACATCCCTCCGACCCATTGCGCTACGCTGTTATCAGTTATATATAGGTATCAATTTTGGAAAAGAAATCTTTAATCAAATTATCCGTGATTTTACTATTTATTTCGATAAGGAGGTGCATCATAATATGGAGGTGTCCATACCACCTTAAACTTTTATTCGCCAAAGAGAAAAAAAATGAAAAAAAAAATAAACAAAAACAAAAAACCGTAATACGTTTTGAACATTTTCCGTGGATAAAATTCAACAAACATTTATCATGTTTATCTCCTCAATATCTATATCAATATCAGAGTGTACAAGTCCTGCCAATCGATCTTTATTTATCCATTGTTGTTGGGCGTGTTGGATCTGGTAAGGGTGATTTGTATAATAGCAGCTTTAATTGACAAGTCGCCAGCATTAAGAACACGCGAACGTGCTTTTGAAAAGGTCAACTCAGAAACAAAACAAAAACAAAACAAAAAACAATATGCAAATTCCGAAAAGCTATGATAATACATGTACTTGGGGTTTTTTTTTTTTATCTCTGAGAAATTCCTATAGTTATTCTAAAGCCATTTTTTATTTTTGATAGGCTATCAATTGACCTGCTAAATAAAGGTCTAAATGATCGGACACGAAAAAAGTGTGGACAAATTTATCTCTAATTAAAAAGACTGTACATATGTAAAACATCTTGTACAGGCAATTGTCGTGATAAGTTGGATAACAGCAGAAACATGGGAAATAGTAAAAATAAGGAAACAGTAGAATTAACCAGTGTAAGGATGCTCAACAAAAATAGGAACTGAATAAAGAATATAGGGAAGCCAACAAACAAGTTAAAAAAGTGCTAGAAAAGACAGGAGACAATTTGTCCATGACGTGAATGAAGAGGCAGAGGCAGCAGCCAGGCAGAACAACATAAAAAAGCTGTACGAAATAATAAGAACGCTGTCGGGAAAGAATGTGAACACATACACCCCAGTGAGAGACAACCAGGGATGGATAATAGGACAAAGAGCTAGAGGGGGAGAGCACTCCAAGGGAGTTCTTAATCGGCCACCACCACCCAGTACTGCAAGCATTTTAAAAATATAGAATGAACTTCACATCACTACTGGACCCCCATTTAGAAAAAAACATTGAAAAATGGAAAAGCAGCTAGTACAGATGGCATTCCTCCAGAGGCTCTTATAAAGCTACCCCATCAAAGTCTGCAGCGATGTTACAACCTCTACTACAAAAGATATTGGAAGAAGAAAAAGTTTCAGGTGCTTGGGAAAACAGGATACCTGGTTAAACTTCCAAAGAAAGACTGTCGCAATGTGGAAATTGGCGAGGTATCATGCTTTTATTCATTGCCAGCAAGGTTCTAACAATAGTAATCTTGGAAAGAATAAAAGAAGCATTGGACAAGGAACTAACTAAAGACCAGAACAAGCAGGGTTTTGCCAAAACAGATCATGCACAGACCACATTGCCACCCTTCGAATCATCATAGAGCAGTCTATTGAGTGACAGTCTTCACTATATTCAACATTTCTGGACTTTGGAAAACTTTTTAGTTTTGACAGTATGAATAGGTCAATCATCTTGAAGCTAATGGAACATTATGGAATACCTCCAAAGTTCATTAGCATCATTAGCAACTTGTATGACGATGCCACATGTCACATAATTCACAATGGAAAACTCACATCCATTTAAAGTAGAAACAGGAGTAAGACAGGGTTGCATTCTTTTACCAACGCAATTTCTAATTGTAATTGACAAGATCATGATGGAAACAATACTGGAATCCAGAGGACCTTTACCAAACACCTCGAACACCTTGATTTTGCAGATGACATTGACCTGCTATCCCACAAACAAAACATGTACAGGAGAAATTGTCGCGCCCTGCAGCCGAAGCAGAAAAGACCGTCCTTAAAATAAATATAAAAAGACAGAGTTGATGAGAATGAACAACAAACAGAATGCACTAATCCAGTTAAATGGAGAGAATAACAAGGAAACCGATAAATTTACCTATCTCGGGAGCATTGTCAGCAAGGACGGGGGCGCTGACGACGACGATAAAGCCCTACCAACAAGGCAAAACATGCATTCAACACCCTCCGCCCAATTGGGAATTCTAAAGCACTCTCCATCAACACCAAAGCAAAACAATATAAAAGTATGTAGATGCATCTGGTATTTAAATACTTTTTATGTGGTAAATGCCCCTTACATTCAGTTTACAATCACTTCAAATCACGCTATGGGGTGTAATCGTGTCATCAAACTTAGACAGCAATGTAACTGATATTTGAATAAACGTAGGTCTGACAAAAGTAACCCGATACAAGTAAACCACAGGAAATCATGTGAACATATATTAATGATTACTGTAGGACTACAAAACATGACAGCTTTTTATTAAGGTTTCTATCCCAGCTTCAAAAAATGATCCAGCAGAGGTTCCTTAACCCTGTACAGAGCGTTGCTACAGAGTAATGGGGTCATTTACCTCATGGTGAAGGCCATTTTGAATTGGATTCTGTGTCTTTACAGGCATAAGAAAGTCACATGGAATTAACCTTGTACCTAAAAAGAGGAACATAAATACACGGTTATAGCGAACCCGCTTATAATGAATTGACGCTTACAGCGAAGTGAATTTCATTCCCTAAGACTCTATTTCATGTTGTGACGGATATAACGAATTACGCTTATAACGAAGTTAAATTGTCCGTCCCTGGGACTTCGTTATAAGCGTGTTTTACTGTATACCAGTAATATCCTATTCAGAGAGTATAATAATAAGAAGGAAATCATTTCTCAGCATGGCTCCAGTAAAAGAATTTAAATAGGTGACGCTCAGCTTTTAAAAGTTTTCACAATAAAAACTTTAGTTCAGAACAACTGAACTTTAGTATGAACACTGAGTGTGGACCTTGGTGAATGAGCTGGTAGAAAGCATGCTGGCCGTTCGTCCCTGGTTCACCCCAAATGATAGGCCCTGTCTTGTAGGCACACCTCTGACCACTCCTGGTGATGTATTTCCCGTTGCTCTCCATATCTCCCTGCTGGAAGTAGGCAGCAAATCTGTGCATGTACTGCAAGAAAAAGTAAACAGGCTTAGGTTAGGTATTATTCATGTTGTAAGAGGGTCAATCAAAAAATACAATACAAAGACAACGTGGCTGTCTATCATATTTATATTTTCAGCAAAGTCAAAACTAACAGATTAATTAATGCAACAACTTTTATTTAATTGTTATAGAAAGTTTCATTCCATTTGATGAAAAAGGTATTTTTGTTACCCGTTTTTAAAATGATTAACATGATTTGTCACCACGGCGCACGTTAACGATGAAAACATAATGTTAAGATGACGCACGCGCAATTAATAGAAATATCCATTCTTTATATCACCCTGTATCTTTTGTGTTTATCAGTATACAATTTAAATTGGCAATATTTCACTTGACATCTAATTTGTCATAATCATAAGTTAGTTTCTCGAAGTTTTCTTATTTTTTACCCCATGTCTTTTCGTTTACAGGAAGGAAATCCCTGAATGTCAGATGACGTTGTTTATTTTTTTTATCAAATATTTACAGATATTCTACTCTCTTTTGTGTTGTTTGATGTTCAAAATACAGATATCACAACCCCACAAGATGTGTTAGAGTTAAACACAATTGTGCAAATAATTTTTGACTTATTTTTTCCACCATTGGGCATTTTCAGTTTTATTTCGCTTCCCCAGTTAGATCCATATGGTTTACACTTTTCGTTGCGTCGATCGCCGTGACGTCTGGCGACGTCAATTTTTTTAGTCAATTTCAAAGAAAACTGTATGTCTTAAATTACTGATATCAAAGCTATATATCCTGTCATTACTTGGTACATAAAATATTTCTTGATTGACCTCGTATGCTTCTGTTAGATATGCAATTGCAAATGCATGAGGGTCATATATGATCCTTTTACATAACTGTGATGCACACTGTTGTTTGAAGAATGTTTATGTACCAGTTATATTGTTGATATGATGTGGTTTTGAGATACCTGAGTACGTATAGTGTGCTTATATAAAGAGACGATGAGCTTGAACATTTTCAAAACAATAACTAAACAAGAAACTGTATGCAAGGTACCTGGTCATATGGAAGTAAAGCCTGGGTTTCTGCTTCGAAGAAGTTATTATACCATACTCCAATCAAAGCCAAAATAACAGGAATCTAGAGAAAACGTTGTAATGCATACAAAATTCACAGCAGACTGATTGACGATGATCAGGAGGAATGCCATTTTCTAAAATTATATTTCAATGCTAGGGTATAAATAACAGGTATTCCTTTATTCCTTTGGCACTCTTTTGGCAAGTGTAAACTCTCAGAATATTATCACTAATATTATTGAAGTCTCAAGCCACTGACCCGAAATGTTTTTGGACTAACATTACGCCAATACATTTTATTTTACACCACAAATAAATTTACATTAGATTCCAGTGGAGCATTAACAAAATGGTTGTCCATAAAGTGGCCTCCTGCTAGCAAGTCTTCAAAATTGTCCATTCCTGAAAGTATTGAAAACCAGACATATCGGAACATTGACACCAAATCTTAATGAAATGCTACACACAAATCTATTACATAATGATTTTTAAAAATTGTGAACTGGTTATATGTTACGATAATTATAATGCAGGACTAACCGATGTAAAGCGCAATGGACATTCCAATGGCTGACCACAAGGAAAAACAACCTCCAACCCACTGAATCATAAAAATACATTTGCATCAGATACCCCATAACCATTGTCATTGGGTGTGTGTGTGTGTGTGTGTGTATATATATATATATATATATATATATATATATATATATATATATATATATATATATATATATATATATATATATATATATGTGTGTGTGTGTGTGTGTGTGTGTGTGTGTGTGCGTGTGTGTGTGTGTGTATAATTTCCCAATACAACAAAAAATGAATCGGCACAGTTTTAAATAATTTAAAAATAGTAAATATCCAGAATAAAATCACAAATTGATCCTATTTACTGCAAACGTTTTCGCCATTCGTGGCTCTTCAGGATCAATATGTGATTTTATTCTGGATATTTATTATTTTTAAATTATTTAAAACTGTGCCGATTCATTAAAAAGAAATGTCTGTAAAAGCATACGCTATTTAAGAAATATTAGTTGTATACTTACATCCCACAGCTCAAACATATCTTTCTCATCAATTCCAAATTCCTTTACTTTTGTCTGCAAAATGTAAGTTAATTTGCTAAAATAACTTATTCAGCAAATCCAAATAAACGTAATCAGTAGAACACGAGCTGTATTTGAAAACGTTTTTCTAACGAGCTTTAGCTGGTAAGGTACGGACTAATCTAAAACTTACTGCATTTGTAGAAAGAGCTACAAAATGTTTGGCTATGGCACTTTTCTAAAAAGGAAAAAAAAATGATGATATCATTATCCATTGTCATGATATGTGGAGTAATTAAGGAATAACAACATGTTCGGTAATCTTTCCCCACAACCCACCTCCTTGGCAGCCTTCAGTAGCCAGGCTTTGGCAAACTCAGCATTGGTGATGGTTTCTTGTGTTGTAAATGACTGAAAAACCAATCAACATTTTACGTTCACAATTTCTGCAGTAAGAACTTCTAATGTTTCTACATATCAAAGATATGGTCCAGACAAAATTTTTGCAATTTTCCTTCATTAACATTGAAATTGCCGAAAATGAACTTGGGTCAAAATTACGACACACCCTCAGGATATGAGCAGTTTTGTGCGAGGTAGGAACTTTTAATGTTCTGCCATAAAGAAGATGTGGACAATACACGATTGCAGAGATAGACGGACGGACAGATAGACGGACAAGGTGATTTCAATATACCTTCTAAACTTTGTTTGCGGGGGGAGAGGGTAATAATTAACTTCATGTTTGGTCACTTAAGATCTCTTCGAACCGGCTTATTTTGTCATCATCTCAGTCCTAACTACTGATTTCCCCAACTCAGAAATCTACTACAAACCAGGTCTGACCCGCCGATGCCGATGTTGACGACGTTAGTGATGGCTTTCCCTGTGTAGCCCTTCCAGGTCCCACCCTGAACAGACTCAGTGAACTCCCACATGTGTTTCAACACTCCGTTGACATCTGGCATCACCTGGAGATAAAGGATTTCTAACAACTTATCATTGTACAATAGTATTTTTGGTAATGGTATATTGAAAAAATGAATATGAGTGAAGGCTCATAAAGAGAATACAATGTGAAACTGGTTACCGGTACATTTTATGAAAGTTACATCAAATGTAATGGCGTTTGTACAATGTACCACCCTAGCTTTATGCCTGAAATTTTATACGCAAGAGAACATAATCATGGATATACCAGTCGGTACATGTTCAGTAGTATTGATTATCAAGTCATTTGGTCAATGAGCATGATGAGCATCTGTAAAAGCAAGAGGAGTTGTATGGTTGAATTAGGGATGTGCAATAATGTACTCACATCTTTTCCGTCAAACATGACAGGCGTGTTAGATCTATTGCGGAGAGCGACATGTAACTCAGCTCTGTCTTGTGTGAAGTTGATTTTTTCACCAGCAAACATGGCTGCTCTCATCTCTTCAACCTTCGTCTCTTTTGCCTTAGATAAAATACATGTAAATTGAAACATATATCACCGATTTATATACTTAAGGCTAGACTAAGACACAAAATAAGGGTACTTCACTAAATTTGCAAAAATATTTATTTGATTCGTCGTTAAACATTACCATACCAGTTTAAACAGCAGACCCATAGTTTTACTGTCCACCAAGTTTTTGGAATAATCCAAGAGAAAATCGCCATCTTTTGTTGGTAGCTTCTGACTGTATAGGACAAATTAATAATAAAAATCACTAATCGTCTGCAAAATTTATTTCATTAAACAACCTACTTTGATATACATGTACATGTAATGTAGAAAAAAATCTGACCAATATCCAACCTTTAAATTTTTTAACGTGCCTTGTTCTCATAAAACGTTGATTAATCTTAAAAAAAATCGTTAATTTGATCATTATATTGACTTGATACTTATGTACCACACATTTACATATGGGTTTATATTTTATTGGGGAAATATCTATCCCACCCCTTACAAAATGTTTTTCTATACAACCTTAATTAAATGAATGTTCCTTTTTGCAAATGTTTGATGCATATATAGTTTCACAAAATATAGGTATAAGTATATCTTTTATGTGTAGGTGTGGATATTTTATTACTAACCCATAGAGAACTGTAAGAAGTAAACAAGGTATTAATTATTATACTTTCATGTTAAATATTGAAATCGGATTAGTTTAGACGCAGTTTATAATCAGTTCTATTGCCCTAAGCGTAAGCAACACATTTGGCAATGGGTAACACTATATAAATAGTGCCTGTTTGGGAGGGTAACAGTTGAAATTGACACCCCGAGAAAACCATTTCAACTGTTATCCTCCCAAACAGGCACTATTTATTTTATTATACTGAATGTCTTAATTTTTAAGAAAATTTTACTGCTTTTATATAGGAATAACGTGAATTCTACAGCGAACCTTACGCGCATAAATTTCGCGCATGTAACAATTTTTAATGTTACCCGTTGCTAAGTGCGTTGCTAACGCTGAGGGTAATAGAAAGGATTATGAACTGCGTCTTAACCAATCAGATTTCAGTATTTAACATGAAAGTATAACAAAACGAATTGTTACATGCTCGTAAACTATGCCCGTACAGTTCGCCGTAGAATTTACGTCAAAAAATTTTAAGCAGTAAAGATTTAATTACAATTAAGATATTTGGTATAATAAGATGAATAATGCCTGTAAGAGGGAGGGGGGTTAGTTAGTTAGTTAAATAATTGATTAAAGAAATTAACCAAAAAATGAAAAGAACCAAAGAAAAAGAAAGAAAAAGTGAACTTATTTCAGAGGAAGGAAAACATGAAATTGAGAAAAGGAGTTCAGCTTGTGCAATACTTTAAAACCTATATACAAGAACTAAAATGTAAAGCTGATAATTTTATTGCTGAAAAAGATAATGTGGTAGAAGATGAAATTGATTAAGTACATTTTAAGAGGCTTTTATATTTGAAGGAAAGGTTGTCCATATAATTATAAATTAAGAAATTTGTATTATGTTTTTACAGGCACGTAGCATCAGGGGGGGCCCTCCCACTTTTTCTCGCAGCAACAATTTTTTTTAAAATTTACATATAAAAAATGGAATTATCATGGAGTTGCCCCCCCCCCCCAATTTTTTGGAGTATGTAAAAAATTGATATGAAAATAAGGAAATGAGGAGTGAAATTGAAGTTATATAGTTCGCTAGCCCCCCCCCCCCCCCCCGGATTAGGATTTTGAAGATTTTGGAAACTTAAATTTTTTATTTTTTTTTGCTTGTCAAGTTTTTTGGATGAGTCTGGCCCCCCTTCTTTCAAAAACGATGCTACGTGCCTGTTTTAGAAATATATATTTTGGTGTTCATCATATTGATCTTGTTTTCGAAGATATTTTAGATATTTTGAATATTACTGTAAACAATTAACCAAGGAAAAGCACTGCTTTTATTCTAACAAGTGAAATGGGTGTTTTGAGTAGAAGTCATTTAAATGAGTAACTCTTAAATAGAAGTGATCTTACTATGCATAGAGATGAAACTAAACAAAAAAGTACATAATTTTTATGCTGTTCAAGTTAGCAAAGACTGGAAGAAAGTTTTAAAGGGGCATGAACACGATGTGGGTCAAATTCTATTTTCTGTTCTTATTATTTACAATGCTTTAGGAATGCATTTCGAATGATGAAATGATATTTGAGAGTTAGTCATAGTTATAAGCAAGATACAGGGCTCACAATTCTTTGTCATGTAAACAAGGCTCGTGTGCCCTGTTTTTGTTTACAATGCTTACATCAAACAATACTGTTCAAAGTAAAAATTTAAATAACAAAGCATTCGAAAAAACCCCAGAACAAAACAAAAGTATCAATAAGCAGCTCAATACGCCAAATATTGAAAAATTATTAAATTTGTCGATATTTGCATGGTTAATTGAGTGACTGGTTGATAAAAATTCAGGGTGCCCGTGTAATACATTATCGCACTAAATAATTTTGGCCTGTGACAATATAATGTCACATCACATCATGTGCATTAACCATGTTATGCATTGGTCTAGGTCTAGGTGCATTACTAATTACCTGAATTTGTCAAATCTAGTGGCATCATCCTGAAACATTTTCATCATGTTTAGTTTAGATCCCTCAGAATCGAAATAACTTTGCAGTTCTTTCCATGCCGCTTCTTCTGGTAAAGGTGCTCTTTTGAAATTCGCCATCTCTTAAATGCGCAATCAAGCAAGAGACAGAAGAGTCAGCTTTAGTTTGTTACTTTGAAATCAAATTGACTCCTTTGGAAGTGATCAAAAGCGTTTTCTCCTGTAACTCGAGTTTTTACTCTAGATACCAACCTCTTGATGCAAAGTCAAAGGAGTGCATAAATACACTGTTCTCGGACTGTTCTTTCTGTCTACGTGAGGTAGTGCAGTCAGAATGGAATTGAAGAATTTACAGGTTATGCATGCGATGAAATTGTTATACAATATGTTTTAGGGCGCAACCGTTGGGGCGAGCGCAGAATAAATTAGAATTGAATACACACAAGTACATATGTTTCATAATGATAAATACCAAATTTATGCATCAACCTGATAAAAAAGGAACAATATATTTTACGTTCCATTTCACATGTATAAGCATTTATGTTTTATGGTGCTTTAGGATGTCTTGACTGCCTTAACTCTTCTTTCTGCACTTTCAAAATCCATACAACTGTTCGCTTCAATGAATACCATGAGGAGTAATGTTGCTTCAACTTCTTTACACACTTTGTAGAATTTTCTTAATCCTGATGTCCTACGATGACTGTTCTGACAGCAACTCTTTTCACCTCTCAGCCATTGTCCAGCAATTATCTATCAGAGATCTCCGTTGGTTGTGTACGATCAAGCAGTTGGCTGGTATACCTCTATGCGTTATCAGCTGGGTTGATTTTCATGTTGATGATCTCCATTTGCTTGGTTGTGATCCTTCATGTATCACTGCTAACGTAATACTAGTACTGCCAGACTGTCGGTCCAGAATACGACACAATGAATGGACATGTCTATCTTGGTCAGTAACATCGTGTTGGTTTTGTCAACTCCAGTCTTTGTACGATTGTCTACCTGAGTGGGGCAAAACGATAATTTTCCATGAAGTAGGAACAATGACGTTTACTGTCTGCATTCTCTAGTCGTAACAAAGACACTGTGTCGTGTCCAGTTTCGCTTGCGTCTGCAAAGTGATGTAACTGCGCAATGACTGGATAGAAACTGATACATCAGTCCACTTTGAAGTCTTTTTGTTTATGGACATCCTAGTTTGAATGATTCCACTGTTCATCTAGAATTCCGTCAAATATCCTAATGGGCCGTACACACTACTGACCATCGATAGAATTCCTTGTCTTGTAAGTGGTTGTTTCTTCAATTCCCGTTTAAATTCAAAGAAATCAAACTCGACGAACCACTGGACTCCAAAGGCTCTTTTAATCGGCGAAGTGTCATGTTTTAGATTAGCTCTCTCTCTCTCTCTCTCTCTCTCTCTCTCTCTCTCTCTGACACGGGTATAATGTTGATGGCATCTCGACTGTTGGTTATCAAGTTTGTAATGTGAAAACCACCTTTAATTGTCTAAAGGTCTTTTAAAGTCTTTCACTAAAGTAATAGCCTCTGTCATTGATTTTAAAGACTGGATCACCATCTTTCCACCATAGAAATCCAAAAAGGAAGCATCTCGGAGAGGAACACACACACTTGGTAGAACATGCTGTCAATATCCACCATATAATAGCTATCTCTTCCTCCCGGAGTTTGATCAGAGTTCCAATAAGTGTGTTCGGAAAGTTGAGGCCTTGCAACAACTGATGTAGTGAAGTTCCCTTGAACATTGTTGCACAAAGCCTTTTTAGCTTCTTAGCGGACAATGATTACTAAGTTTTGAAATTTAACAGATTTTTTGTCCTTAAGTTTATAAACCACATTGTTGCACAAAGCCTTTTTAGCTTCTTTGCGGACAATGTTTACTAAGTTTTGAATTTAACAGTTTTTTTTTTCCTTAACTTTATAAACCACATTTCGCCACCTTTCTTGTAAGTAGAATGGTATTTACTTCATTAGAAGTTTCATTCATGTTTTAAGAATTTTCTTGCACTCGAGCACTGTCCACTTTATTCACAGCAAATTGACACTCGGTTAAAATTACTCGTACTTCCATATGCGTCTAATGCCTTCGTATTGTCTGGTTTAATAGTTCGCCAAATCAACGCCTTTTTGACATAAGTTTAAGCCACCACATCCTTGTCACCGTATCGATCCTTAAGTTCCTCTTAAGCTCGTAAGTATCCTCCTTCTGCATCCCATCCCAATGTGAATATCCAATAACTGTTCTGTAATCTTCACCATTGATAATTAAACTGGAGAAGAGAACCAAAATGTTCTTTATATGGACTGGTGTTGGCACACACGTAAGTTTTCAAATCTCAGATGATTATTTGCTAGACCATTTGATTTCCTTCGAACTTCTGAATGTCTTCTCTGGGTTTGCTGAGCTCTCTTGAAACTGTAAGTGGATTACCTGTGTTGTTACGATTTTCTGCAGTTGTAAACGTTGGTTCTGACAAATGAAATAAAAACTTGTGCTTGTGGCTGACGACTTGTTGTTAGATAGCTTGAAACAGGCACATATGCTGTACTGTGACGTGTTATTGTTGGCACGTGTGGAATACTGGGTGTCATTTTACATCAAAAAGACTCAATTTTGACTGCTGTATAGATGTAGACACCTGCACGATGGGATTCTGTATTGATGTTGGCACTGTTAATAAAGGCAAAATGCAGATGCTCCACTCACAGTTCGGTTTCTTCAAGTTCCTCGATTATTTCAGTTCTCACAACACATATTTTTATAGCTGTTTGTATATATTCAGTTCTTCTTTCAGCTTAAGGTCAGACGACACGTTCCTCAATTTTATATAACTTTTTCCAGGAATTTGTTGATCGTTTACTACTATTTTGACAAGCTTTCTTGCAAAAAATTAGGGTACCTTACCAGGCATTTCTGCAAAATACTAGAGTATGCAATTTCCTATATAATATCTTCTTGAAAATACACTTGAAATGCTGATATAAAAACAAATACAAATACAGCTCAGCAAAATTCACTATGTTGGAACTCTATCTCGGCCGGGCGGGGCTTTGAACTCACGACCTCTAGAACCTATATGATACTGGCAGTGAGCGGCCACGGTTCTAACCACTCGGCCATCTAGGCACATAGCCTCTTCCAATTAAATTTTAATCATTTTTAAAATAATTATAAAATTAAAATTTTTATTTAAACTCTTTAGGACGAGGAGATACAAAAAAGATTCTCGAGGAACGTGTCGTCTGACCTTGAACTGTAACTTGGCTTCTCTCCGTTTTTTCTCCAGAAGCAATGCTAATTAAGGCTGTAATATAGCTTTTCTCCGACCTCTAACTTTGCTTGCGAATAACTACTTCTCATACTTGTGCTGAAAGTAACTGAACTGCTATCCAGTATAACACTGTGAACCAATCCTCTACTGACTGTTTTATATAAATTCGTGAGGTGTTCGTCTCTCTTTTGAATTTTTTCTTCATCGGAGACAACCTTATCTTGAGACAGAGGAAACTCTTCATATTTGTCGAAGCATTCACTGGAGACTCCTTTAACCGTTTCTTTGACCTCTGATGAGAATAACAATTTTCCAAAGTGAATTCAGAACCTTTGTGGGTAATGTTTCTATTTCGTTCACTCCTACCTGTTCTATCTTCTCGTCCTCCATCATCTTCCATTATCTACTGAATTGTTAATAATTTGTAGTGGTCGATGAAAACGAAACTGTATTCTTGTAAGTAGGGCATTGTGGCAGCTTTCCTGACCATCGCGACAAATCTAAGGACCTCTCTGAAGTCCTTGCAATATTATTAAAAGTTGAGAAAAAAACTTTTTTACTGACATAAGTTTCTGAATGCTTTTAGGGGCTTTTATGGCAATATGGGTAACACCTATAGCACCGAATACATTTGGAAAATTTTGTTTTTGCTCAAACTTGTCCATTACTTCGTGACTTTTATAAGATTATTAACAAAAAAGTCTTTGATTCTTGTGGAACATCTGATTACAGAGGACTCGTTGACATTGAATGTGCCAGATATGTTGTGAATGCTGTCCTGGGTTGCTAAATACCATGGAGTAATTCACAAATGTTTATCTATTGAAATAAATTATCTTCCTTCCGTCAAACCAGGTTGTAATTCTTGAAAGTGGGCTATATTTCTACATGTGCATTCAAATGTTGCTCTTGAAACCGGAAAGAAACGCCGAAAATCGCCCAGGTTGTAGAAGGGTACAGTTTCTTCCACATATATTACTTTACTAGTTTTATCATCCCTTGTCCTACAATAAATTATATATTACTTAGAGTCATTTATCAACAATTTTTAAAATTTTATGTTCCATAAAATGTTTTATATACAAACTTTCTTCGCTAATTAGCTATTTAATTTTTCAAATCTTCCGATTTCTGGGTATTGTTTGTATTATCAAGCTGCGGAAAAGGCATTCAACATTGTACTGCTTTTAGAATTCTCAGTATGAAAAAGTTGTGAATATAAATATATAATTATGTAAACAAATTTATCGCAATTATTATTTTTTATGAATAAAATATATTTCACATTTTTAAAAAACATATTACAATTGGGTTACTTTTTCATGTAAAGTAAAACACATATACGATTTAACGTCCGCAATAATCAACATTTACAAAGCCTGGTATTGTACTGACGTGTATTTATTAATAAAAGTAACAAAAGAACATTTAATATTTCGCTGTCAAAATCATCTAGAATCCGGAACACAAACAACTATTTTGGACCCCACACTCGGGAACAATTCAAAGTGAAAAATAATAAACTTACAGAAAATATAGAACCCGAACCGACCCTCCTCCCCGACTATGACATGCAAAATTCACAAAATGAAAACCATAGTTAACGCGAACATCTATGTTTCAGAAGTGTAAACTATAATTAAAAACAACCAAATGCAAAACATAGTTTATCTGCATGTTAAATATTCTAGTAGTTTTACGATTGTGAAACTATAAATAACAACTCTTAGCTGATGTAAATTAAAGTTTATAGATATAAATCAACACTTATCAGCAAATACTATCGTTAACGTTAAATTAAAGACAGAAAAACTTAGATTAGAATTTGTAAACTATAGTTTGCAACCGTTAAATATGGTTTTACAGATGAAAAATATAACCAACTAATTGTTAACTATAGTTTGCAGTGCGTAAACTAGTGTTAAAAGTCGATAAACCTAATTTTTGAACTGTGAAACTATGTTTAATTTAGCTCATTTTTTGTGAATGTGGCGTTTCATATGTTTGCGATTGCAAAATATAGTTTATCTGATAAATTTAGTTTCATGAATGTGAAACTTTGTTTGATTAACAAGTCTTAACTATAGCTAACGAACATTAATATGTTTTACAGATGAAAACTATAGTAAAAGAGGCGATAACTATATAGCTTACGGTTCGTATCATAACAAAAATGAAGACTACGTTCATTAATCATGATTGTAACTCACATAGTGAATTGATTAAAAACATAACTCAATAAGGTTGACATACAAAAAATAAAAACTTATCTGACATCTTGATGACTTGGAGATCAGCAAATATAATTTGGGAAAGAGAATTCTCCTTTTATGACACTGACGCCAATTATCTTCTCTTCATTTGTGTCTTAATTTTCAATTTTAATTTTTTGGCCATATCTCTTCATTGAATCTTTAACAAATCTTTAAGGGGCATGACCACTGACGATTTTGGTGAAAATTTATTTTTCTATTTCTATTGTTCACAAAGCTTATATAGTGCATTTCTAATCAACCAAAATATGAGTGTAAATCGTAGAGTTACAAGCAAGATCATAGCTTACAATTCTTTGTTATGTAAACAGGCCTCCTGCCACGTTGTTTTTGTTTTTTGTTTTTTTTTGACATTGGTTCAGTAAACCAGTTAAGTTCTTTGTAAGCCGATTTTTCTATCTGCTTATTTATAATTTTGCCAATATATTTTTAACATGAATAAACAGTTCCTAGAATTTGTCACATTCATTTTCGGTCTTAACCTGGAAATTCAAAATGTTAAGAAAAACATGACCTGAGCTTTGTTTTTTTTCATAACAAAGAACTGTGAGGTATGTATCTCGCTTATAACTCGACAATTGACAATCAAATTTTGGTTGACGATTAGAAATGACCTATCGAAGCATTGTATATTAAAAACGGAAAAACAAATTATGACCCAATTCGTGACCAAATGCCCCTTTAATAATTTTAATAGGCGGAATCTTAAATATGATGATTGGATGGGAACAAACTCCATTTCAAAAAACAAAACACATGAAATGAAACACCATTTATATATCATGTCCAGCCAAAAAGACTAGGTATCTAATGCGAAACCGACGAATATTCTAACATAGCCCGGGCCGAACAAACCACGATCCGAATTGAGAAAAGGCCGAAACGACTTGCTACCCGCCATTTCATGTACAAGTTACTAAAATTAAAAGGGATGTCTCTACTTCCGGTACAGAAACCTAGCATCCAAAGATGATTCAGATTTCAATAGGTGAATAAGGCAACATAAAGAGGTATTGTAAAGGATACTATTATGTGTTCATTATGTATCAATATATTCCCAGGTCAATTGATTTATTATTTTTGATATTCTTATTTCAGCGATGAACCATTTGTTTGACACCTTTAGGTGTTGACTGAACCTGTTATCAAGAAGATCATATTGGAAATTCAATGATATTTTTAGGGTCAAATGATGCATTATTTATCCTGATTTGTCTTGCACAAACACAATTATAGAATAAGTGATGCTTTCATTATTGTTATATCGTTGTGTTACAGTGCACAACAAATAAATGAGGCAGGAATTATATAATCCTAGGCTTCCCTGACCCCAGCTTGTATGATTTAATGAAATTTGACGGTGAGAGAGAGGTGGTGACAAAATTAGTTTGCATAAGATGTTACCACTTGTACTGTGATTGATGTAAAATGGCCTACAAAATGAAGCGTCCCATTGAATTAGGCTGCCTGTGAATGTCATTCAATTTCTTTGCGCATATCAGCATACCAATACACAGAAATAAAACACAAAAATTCTGAAGATACTGATTTTTTCATTTAAAACTTTTAGGATGTCGTTTTTAATCTGCAAATATAGCATGCAGTGAAAATGTGTTACTAACAGTTTAAGTCAATACTTATTGTAAATTATGGTAATTGCTTGAGGAGGCAAATGAATGCATGATTAGCTTTAATGTTATCATTGCATTAAAGGTAGGACAGTTTCAGTGAGATTTCATTAAAGTGTTTTAGAAGTGTTAGCACATTTCAAGAAATTTTTATTTTTATATAAACAATGATTAATTTGATTGCTAAGTTGTAAACATGCTAAACTTGGTAAATCCAATTTTGACTTTCTTGGGGCCCGTGTTATCTTGGATATGACTAAGGTCATTAGGAATAAATAAATACTAATGGGCACTTTAGGACAAATGCATCCAATAAATACAGGTATATAATTTGAAGTATAAATAGCCAGTGGGATAATGTTATGGTATTCTGTAGGTTTCTGTTAATTAAATTCTAATCATGCATTTGTCTTATTTTGTAGGAGTGCTGTTGTCTACGCAACAGAGAATTGTTTTAATGCAGATGGTCTTACAATTGGATTGAAAGTGATGAGTTTACGGGAAAATGAGGCCAAGGTTTTTCTATGCCCAGATTTTAGCAGAAAATCCTGAAGATGGACAGTCATAAAAGAAGTCTAAGAAATGGACGTAATTTCTCAGGAGACAACCAACCAAAATTACTTATGCAAAACCCAATGAAAACCATTTTGGAAACTGTGCAAAATTGCTATGAAGGTACAACATTAATTTAACACAAATTAGATTTCTGAAGGCTATACTAAAGGCATTGTGTTGCTCTACTTTACTTTAATGCTTTACTCCCACAACACAATTGTAAATGATATTTTAATTTAAATTTACACAAAATTATCACGTATGGCTATCTGATCTACTCCACTCCCTCTATATGTATGCAGAAGTGACACTGCCACTACAACTCGAGTGCAATACCGCCAATATTCTTTATGGAAATTTGGGATTAATCTTTCATGTAGGACTTTCTTATCTTTGTAATCTCTTATGCCATCTGGGCCCATTCTATGAATGAAATTATTGTACATGTACCTGTACTGTCTTTGTAGGGGTGGTGGAGTACATGGATGTGTGGAAGAAGTTTGATGGGGCAGGCACCCATCTAGTGGACTCCCTCTGTAACAGTCTGTGTGGCTCGGACTATCAGCATCTGGGGCTGGAGACCAGTCAAGCTTTCAATGTCATTTATGCCAGTAGCAATGGGATTGATCCATCAGGAAAACTTAGGGAAATAGAGAAGCTTTTAATTGGCCTCAGAAGTCATTTAGAGTCAGTGGAAAATGTTGAGAAAACGAATTCACATTTACAGGTAAATTTTAACTTCACTTTTACTCATGTTTTACAATTATGCAAAAAATATTATTATTTACTTTTTCTTTTCATTTTATTTATCATGCTTATTGATTTAAAGTCTGGAACACTTTAATGAGTAATACTTACTACAGAAGTTTGTATGGACAAGAAATAAAATTATTCTAGAGTTGTCATACTTTCATTGATTTTAATTAATAGAAGAATTGGGATATTATTTATTTTTTCTGAGCAAGTTAAGAGTTCATAATGAGATATTTACTCTTGGGTTCACATGGTTTAGTTAGGGGAGATCTAGAGATGAGGTGCTAAGAACATATCATGATCATTAACTGTAATAAAACAAGGACATAAGAAGTGTCTTTCAAGTGTTGTAAGAAGTGGTACCATTATTTTTCTTTTACAGGTGCTATGCCAGTGTGTTCTCTTGTTCCTGAAGGTGCAGTCTGATTACCATCAGCTGTGTTCTGTAACCATCTCGTCCTTGCTCAGCAAACTAGTCCAAAATTACAAAACCACAGAAACCAAAGATGTTCTTCAGCAAATGACCGATCTCAACTTGGTGGTCAGAGAATCGCCTCCAAACCTGAATTTTTCACCCCAGAAGAGGAGTCCTTCTGCATCCCCAAAGCTTCAAGCAAAGCAAAATTTGAAATCCTCATTTTTGTCTTTGTTTGATAGAAAGAGTGCAGAAAATGACAGTAACAGTGCCTTCTATGTAGACTTAGATAAACCTAACTTAAAGGCTCCCCAAGGAGATGTTCATGTGCTAAACAAACCAGAAATTCTTGTACACATCGGTCTAGATCCTGTACAAGAAAATGAAAAACCAGACTGTATGCCAGCATCTATAGATGATAGCATTCTCTTGCCAGAAATCACCACACAAAACGTGATAGAAAGAAATCCACTTGCCACGGAAGAAGAGCTGGACTCTGTCGTGAACTTACTTTCAGGGATTGTTGCTCACGGGACCGGTTCTCAGATGCAGACAATCCATGAAAATCACCTGACTGTGCCTTCTCTGTATTCATCCAGGAACTCCTCGCCTGGACTCAGTCTCTCCTCTCGGTTTTCATCGCGCACTCCATCCCCAGGTGGGAGCGATGACAGCACCAGACTCGGCCAGGTAGTGAAAGGACAGCGAAGGTCAGATGGAGCTTTGGATTTTTCTGGGATTCTGCGGGGAAACACTTGGCCTCACCGATCCAGTCTTCCGTCTAGTCAGTTCACTAGTTCCCATGAGTTAGGGGGTCAAAGTGCCACCATTCCTAGGCAGTATACAAAGGATGGAACCATGGGTGGTGGAAGACAATTGATGAACATACATGCAAGCCATCCATCTTCAGGATATCCCTGGGGATACCCTGAACCTAAATATAGACCTTGGGTTACCAAGAGTTTGCCATCCTCTCAAGGGTAAGTTTAAATATGACAAGATGATTTATAAGTTTTGATATGAGAGTTCTTTCCCCCAAAAAGCAAAAATTTCAAGTACATGCAGATTCCCTCAATTATCAAATTTCAATGTGATTTCAATTTTTCCTTTTGTTTCATGATATCTGAATACATTAAATTTTTTTTTATTTGTTAACAGCTCAGACATTTTACACAGCAGCTGGTCTGCCCTTCAGGACTCAGACGATCTTTCTGATGATTCATCTGGTGGGGAGCCATTCTTTGCCATGGGGCTGGACCTTGTGAATGCTTTAGAAGCAAAGTAACTACCATCTTCAACTCTTTATTCATTGCATTTACTGGATAAAATATAATTATAGCTTCTATAATATGTGTACATTTTTTTCCTTTAAATAGTCCAGGAGGGAGCAGTGATGAGGAGACAGACAGTCAGAAAGATTCGAGTAAGTCTGACAAGCATTCAACAAATACTTGGCCCCCAAAACAGACGTGGTCACAAACAGCCCAGGGAGTGAAGCCTCACCCACAGCCCCCAGAGAAGGTCCCTGTTCACCGCCCTGTATCCATGCAGTGGAGTGATCCTTTGGCCAACCGCTCACCCTGGTCTGGTTAGTATTGTTATAATTCTTATTAACACATTAATATTCAAGAGAATTGATTTTTCGGAATGAGTAAAATTCATAGCTTCAAAGATGCATACCGGTAAATTTATAGGGAAAATGGTCTTAGCAGGGTATAGTGTCACATACCTGGTATATTTGATTAAAATTATATTTTGTTGAATAAACCAAAAACAAAATTATTATTGAAAATTGATGTTATATTTATTGAATTTATGGAGATCAATGCAAATCCAACAAGTTACTTACAGGACCAGTATTTGTAATTTTGGCTTTTTAAAATATTTTTTATGCATGCCAAAATTTTTAACATTACATTTGTTTATTCCAGGTCTTGGGCCTTCCCAAAGCTTGCATGGATTTGGTTCATCTAAGTGACAGGAGATCAATCTTGAGATGTCAGATGAGTGCATGAGTAAGAATTTGAACTATTGGGGGAAAACATTTGGATATACCCCTGGTACCAGAAATAACTTCAAACTGTCTTTAATCTTATGTGATTATCAGTATTATTTCAAATGCAGCAGGCAAGTGTATTCTGTTTACAAATGTGTCTTTACAAGTGATGTTTTTGCTGATATTAATTTGTTCAAATACAATGCAGGGCATTTTTTTTATGATTTTTAATGTTCTCCTGAGGGAGAATAACTGCAAGTCAGTGTTGTTCTGGTAAACCAAGATGTAAAAACCCAAAAACCAAGAAAAAGCTTGAATGAGAGAATGCCTTTGCTTTTGCCACATACTAAGCCATGATAATATTTTATATTGCCTCATTATTTGCTCCTGAAAGTTTGTTAGCTCAAAGGTCACACAGCTTACTTTTTGAACCATATTCAAAAAGTAAAAATTCTTCTTCAAATATTATTCTTGTATATCATGTATATGCAAAGGACTATGTGCGGTATGGTCAAATATCTGCCCCCGATTTCAACCAATTTTTAAATAGTATCGTATGAAAATGAAATCTTCACAAATCATTGTAAAGAGGATGCCTATAACTTTAATCTTGATTTTAGTCATCATTGCTCACTCGCTGTTTATCTATGACGTCACTTAAATGACCTAATTCCCGCAAATTTGCAAACAAATGAAGATATTCTCATTTTTTGCTCTATATTTTGCATTCCGAAGTATAGAGCGCAGGTCTGCTCAAGTGTGATTTTAACATATGTTTTTCTTCAGATAGTTATACATATTATACTAAAAAATGGTACTTGAGCAAGCCTGCGCTCGATGTTTCCCAGTCGAAAAACCATCGGAAAACACCCATATTTTGCTACAAAACATCTATTTATCAAAATAATGCAATATTCACGACGTCATTTCTACATTATGACGTCACTGTGGTGATAACCTTTTACACCTTTATTTCCAATATGATTTTAACTATCTTTCACCTTATTTTAAAGCTCTTTCTAAAACTTTGATTTTGGGGGGCAAAAATTGCATAAAACCGCACTTAGTCCTTTATTATAAATAAATTTCCTTCTAGTTGTTTTTAAGAGAAAATATTGAAAGAAATTTTTAGTAGGTTTGTAAACCTAAAAAACTTTGTTTATTCGTATTAGCAGCAAATGCATTGTTCTTGCCAGTCATGCAGTGGTTAGCTAAGTAACTACGAACATTGTGCTTCAGGACTTTGATTATACATTGTGAAAAAGTGTACAATCATGTTGTTATATTTGGTAACAATCGACAATTCTTTTTAAAAGCTTCAGATTAGATAATTATGTACCATATGTTGAAAATAGTCCTTTAAATATGATATACAAATAGAGATCTACATGTATATGTATATAATTTCTGTGAATATAAAATACATTTCATTCATTGTCAAGAACAAAACATGTAAACCATAGTTTACAAAAAAAAAAAAGTACGTTCATTACCTAACATTTAAAAAGTTTAGGTTGACTTTGTAGTGTAATTAAACATTTAAGTAACTTAACAGTTATAATACATGTATATGAAGTTATTTTGAAATGTTAGTTTATCACTTCCAAAAAGTAGTGTATAGATAGAATATTGCATCCAAATCTATGTGATACTTTGGTATAATGTCTGGTAAACCTTGAATTGTATCTGTGATTTTTGATTTGTGAAAAAACCATTGGTTGTGTGCATTTGGGGCTATAGATTTATTTTTACTCTTTTCTCATTTAATTTAAAAGATTTATCTGTATCCATCACAATTCTATGTAGGTACTTGTATTTCTATTTGTAGTGGAAAAATATTGATATAAACAGATTTGAACATTGTGTTTGAGAGTATGCATCAAACTGAAACTGGTTTGTAGGATGCAGATATAATATATCTTGGTAGGAAAATTTGGGTGGTCAGGACTGTCAAGCTAAATGAAATGAATAAGCCAAAGACTGGTACAAGAGAGTTTTTATTAGTGAATTATTTTTAGTTTGTTTATCATTATACATGGGTTGTATTATAAAATATATGCACATTTAATTTGATAGATAATGTATTGTAGTACAATTAGATAGAGTTTCTTAAATTTATAAAATTAAAAGTTATCAAGTTCTCTCTCTCTCTCTCTCTCTCTCTCTCTCTCTCTCTCGGGCTTTGCTATTTAAATCTTCACATAAAATATGTTGGCTCATAAATTCTATTATACATCATTAATTGCCCATATAGATTCAATAGATATTTCGTTTTGAAATTTCCTGTGTATGAATGAACATAAATAAAATAATGAAGTCCATAAATTTTCTCGAGCATTGCAAAGGGGAGAAAAGGGTAATTTTTCCAAACTATTTACTTATGCTATTTAAATTGATGTAGCAATAAACTAACTCCAGAAAGTGATTTACATAAATTAATGCATCATGAATTTTGAGAGTACAAAGAAAGTGCTATAGTTAAGAATGCGGTGCATCAAATTATTTTATTTATAAATAGGTCTTTTTTTAAATGAAAGGGTATATTAAATATGAAATTTTCATATTACCGGTATGCAGTCTCTAAATCAGTCACATTCACATTATGTATTAATTTTTTTTTTTATAATCCTTAAACATGATTCAGTTTTTTGTTTAAATATACATTTATACAATGTTAATGATAGTTTATTTGATTTTACTTTATAGTATCAGGATCAAATTCCATCACTTAATAGTCAATGCAAAACATTTTTTCCAGTTTTCTATTTATGCCATGTTTATGTCATTGATTTTTTTAATCCAGGTAAATATAAGTCAAAAGACAGAGTGGTCGGCTGTCATTGGTTTGAATTGTTTAAGGTGCTCATAAAATCAGCTGTCTCAAACGTTTATATGTATATTGATATTTTTACAAATGTAGCTTCAGCTATATCCAATTACTTGTAGTTCACACCAAGGTGCTGTACACATTCAAATGTTAACACAACTGCATGGTGCCTTTTTGAGTTTCATTTTTCATTGAATTTTGTGACATATTCAGGGTGTATGTACCGGGTGCATGTACAAAGCTTTGCAGTTTCTGTGCATGATATGTACCAAGGGTATTGAATTCTGCCACAAGTGTCAGAGAGTAAAACCTTGTCTTCAGTTTGTGGCTTAGAATAAATCCACAGAACTTATCAATGGTGTATCATTTGAAACCAGATTTTCACAGGTATCAAAATGTAAACTTAATTTAGATTGATATCTTTAGTCAGGTATCTTTAAACCGTGGGCTGATTTGCAGAAGCTTTTACTAAGATGCACGGTGCCATGATTATTGGGTAATTTTTATGCAATCAATCTCTGCTATAAGAGGTAAACCAGGTTGTACCATTTAAAAAGCAATATATGATGTGTCAGTGTGTCATTTAATTAATGTATGTTGAAACCATATGGATATTAATTTTGTAACTCTAACACATTTGATATATGATGCAAGATTAATTTTTATATAATTATGTTATAAGCATTCATTTTTTTTCCCATTAAGATTGTCTCTTCAAAACCACTCAAGAAAGTGGTTTGTGTTATGTTGTGTTTTTTTTAAGGTCTAGATGACTCCACGTTTTTTTTCATTTTTTATTCAAAGATTTGAAAGATCGTCAAAACCTTATTGCTGGTACTTTACTGTCGAGCAAGATCATCTCGATTTTTTTTTTATGTTTATACAGTTATAACATATGCAGGTCATAAGGTCATCATTTTATTTAAGGAGAGTTGAATATACATGTCATTATAAAAATATTAATAAAGTTGCTGTGCAAAACAAGAATGTAATGTTTTTCTTGTTCTTAAACAAACATGATTTTTAGAGAATTTATGAGAGTGAAACTGCTTTCTATTTCCTTTCATCAGACATAATAAACCTACAAGGTTTCTGGGCATTATCAATGCTTAAATTGGAGTTGGCTGCACTGGGAATTGTCAAAACTTCAAAGGGGTAAAAGGAACATATCATTTCAAAAGGAAACTAGTAACAAATACAGGGAAAAATTCATTAAACATGCCCTGACATTAGAGATTGGCAGACAGACTACTCCGACTTTTGTTTCTATATAAACAATATTACATGTATAATGATATCACAAGGCATCTAACTCCTATTTATGTAAAGTAAGTTCCTTCAGTGAATTTCAATTATTTTCATATCAGAGGAGATATAGCGGACGCACAGTATCATTCACCAGACAGTAGTGCATATTCTAATTGGTCCTTCTAATAGCCACAACGAAGCTTTGGTTTTACATAACTGCATTGTATTGTGAATTACAACATAATTTTGGAATAATTTTCAGTTGTGGATATCTTTTAAATACTAATTGCAGGCATCTTTGCAAGCCAAGTGTTTATGATCTATTCAGAATTCATACAAACAAAATTGATTGGCTGAAAGTGATGTTGTTCACATGTACCTAGAATCCCCAATCAAGAGGAGCAGAGCAAGTTTAGCTCTTAGCTAGCAAAGATGTATTGCCTGCTGAGCAGGCTGTAAAATGATACAATTAAGGTCTGTCCATGCACCACACAACCAATACATGTATTAATTGTTAAACTTTGTCGTGATGAAACATGGAGAAAGGTGTTGCAGACAAAATTGCTGGTGAAAACAGCCTCACTCTTGAAATAACTTGGTTGTAATATACATGTATCCAACAAAACACTACTCCAAACCATGAGTAAGTTCCACTGAAATATCTTAAACTGTGTTCATTTTCATTTAAAAAAATGAAATCCCTCTCTTCAATTTAACAAGGTCACATTATCAAATTTACTTCCAAAGTTTTTAAAATTAATGATTTAATATTGTAACAATAGAAACCTTTTAAATGAGTTCATGATACCAAAAAATATGTCCAGGTACATATCATATCAAGGACATGGTCAGAGCAATTGTTTAGGTATACTGTAGTTTCATTAATATTCAAGGGTATCAATTTTCATGGATTAAGTGAAAATCAGTTTCAAGAATATATAAATTCGTGCTCAATGACCCTACCAATACAAAATGTTAATAGAAATTGCAGTTCGATGAACATATAATTTCATGGATCAACTTAACAAAATCCAAGAAAATTGCTTTTCATGAATATTGATAACACCACAGTATACATGTACATAATTTTCTTTCTCTGCTCACTATTGATTTGCTTCTTGTTTTGATATATGTTTGTCTGACCTCATTAAGAAGAATTGTATCCCCTGAACTTTATGGTGCATTATCCTATTCATTTAAAAAATCAACTCAAGACTTGTTTAATGTTATTGCAAATTTACTTGGTCTTTGGTCCAATTTAAGCACTATCAATCATTTTACAAGAAGGAAATGCCCTGACAAATGGTCAATACAAAATAATAGTTAAATAATAAACCTAATGAATGACCATTGAGTCCAAGAACATTCCACTTATAATACGTAAAAAAAATCATTATAACATGTACAAAACTGTTCCGGCGGAGGTTAAATAAATGTTTCATAAAAAGGTGGGAAGGATTGTAGTTTCACTGACTAAATAAAAAAATCATGTATAAATAAAACAACGGAAGAATGGTAAATTGAACTCAATGAAAGTTATCAAAATGACAAGAGCATTGATACAATAATAAAACCCATAACACGTATAAGATCTGTAAATGGCCTTGGCGACTTTTAAAAGTCATAAAATACTTAATACCAACAAAACAACCTACCCATTTATCTTGAAAAAGTGTGTTATTATTACATGTCAACTTGCTGGAAGTGTAAGAATAATCCACAAGTTATCTTAACAAAGAACTGTTTAAAAAATAGCTTGCCGCTTTATTGAAGGTTCTTCAAAAGAAAAAATGTGCCATCTGGCTTGGTCTGCTTCACTTAAACCTAATCAACCAAATATTTTCTTTGCTTTGAAATACAAAACATGCTTGTATTTTCATTTCTCTTGTATTGTAAATATTTTCACTTTTAAGTATCACTTTAACATTATATAAAAAAAACTTTTTTGGATAGTTAATTGACTTATTCATGAGATTAACAAATTAATTTTCAGACTCGACTAAGAACGCAATTGAATTCCATAACTCTGTGTTTTTTTTTTTTTACATGATTAAAAAGCTACAGAGCTGAATATTTCATGGAAAAAATATTGACAGAAGACATGTTTTCAGCATGATTCAGCATCAGTACATACCAGTATGTACTAACAGAAGACTAAGAACAATCAACATCACTGTAGGCAATACTGTATTCATCTAATATAGGTTACAAAAACATTTTATATCGTGATAAATTAACAAAAATCATGTACAAAACATCGTTTAACATAAAAATAATCAATAAGTCTATAAAATGAACAAAGTTCTGTCAAAATTGACATGTTATGTCTCTTCAATAACAACCAATATCTATGACGATCGATGTATCACCCATATTCCCCTATCAAATGTCTGACTATCATTTCTGGTCATTAACCAACTGTTTTCAATTCATTAATTCCCCTGTCCTCTTCTTCCTCCTCCTCCTCCTCATCCAACTCATCTTCATCTTCATCAAATTCTTCATCAAGGTCTTCTTCCTCATCAACAGTATTTTCAATCAACTTGTTCACTTCTTCCAGTTGGTTTTCTGCCTCATCCTCTTGGGGTGGACATTGCAAACATTTGGGACTAAAAAAATACCAGCAATATTTTAATAAGGTTTTGTGCCTGCATAGAACTTTAAAGGAGATATGCTAATGAAAGTGCACAGGTGCACGTCTGCAAAAGTGATAACAGCATCCACATGATTTGGAGCCAGAATGTTCCCAAGAAGATAAGCAGTTAATCTCGTAATGACATAAAGAATTTGCCAGACAAACCAACAGATGAACCATCCCTTCACATAAATATCTTCCTTTGTTTTAATTATACAATGTTGTAAGCATTTATCAGACAAAAGCTATAGGGCACTGTAACAAAACTGAATTATGGCTATGACATCATGATCACAATAACAATCTCTCTTTTTTTGGGATGAGTAAGCTAAGTTCGATTGTTCCATTAGCCAACATTTTCCAATATTCAAAATCCCTACAAAACTCAGTCATGTCTGTGCAATCCAAGTTTCTTGAAATGAAAAAAAAAAATCGAAGGGCAATTAAAAGATTGCTATTTCCTGTTGATTGTGGCTTGATTGAAAATCATTTACTGGCCACAAAGAAGCAAGGTGTAGCTAACACATTTCCTTTCAAACAAAATGAATCAGAATAGTGTCTACTTTACTGACAGAAGTCAAAACCGCCATACTAAGCAAGTGTTCACCTGAATAAGCCAAAAAAACAATGGAACAAGTAACATGCTTTTTTATCATCTATTCTAAGTCTCCTAGTTCAAAAGAAATGAAACGCAATTTATCGATAACTCTTAATCAATTATACAACTACATTTTTGTTAAAACAAAAACATAAAACTGTATACATTATTTGGAGTTTTTTTTTTTTTTTACTAAAAAAACAGAAATAAAAATCATGCTTCTTGTCATTTCACAAAAATCCTCTGAAACACAAAATGCTTGCAATCCTACCTGTTGAGTCCGTAGCTAATGCAGGTGTCTCCGATACACTGACAGCAGCCCTGCTCATGGAACCAGCGGTAGCGGGCGGCCCCCATAGACTTGCACGACTCTTTACATTTCCGTAGGGAGTAACACTGTGACATGAAGGCCACCGTACAGTTAAGGTCGGCCCCATATGTGTCCTTGGTCACTTCCTGTCGCTTGTCTGTAAAACAAATAAAATACTTTGTGATACCGTATACAGAAAAATATTCGTCCCAGTTTTCTTAATTTTCACCCATTTCACCCTTGTTGTCAGCGGGCGAATTTAAGACTGGGCGATCTCCTATGTCTCAAATTATCTCTCTCAAAACTCAACTGCGTTTGAGCGAATTCAAGACGGAGTGAAACTACATGTATTTGCAAGAGTAGAAGGGTGAAAATTACTCTGAGCAAAAATAATCCAATATACAGTACAGAGATTTTTAAAATAAGATGGTACTTCATGCGCAAGGGGGTTAACTAGGGATATTTCTGACAGCCAGCTGTCCAGACAACCCATCCCATCTAAGATCTACGCATGTTCTTTATTTCCCGTAAATTATTAAATTAAAGTAATATTTCCTTCCAGCATTTATGCCTCTCAAAACCCCATATAGTTTGGAACAATGTATGGTACTGTGTTTGCAAATGTTTTCAGTTCATAATGTTGCCAAAGAAGTGATAAATCATTGATGACAGCTTCTCAATTTTCTATAATCAGTCAGTACATGCACTGAATGTTAATGCATACTGAACACAAATCAATGTCTGAAAGTACAAAGACCATATCAGACAGGAGGAAGAAGGGCAGAGGGGTTATGTTTGGGTGAAATATATCCACCTCATAAATACATAATTACTCATATCATTAAATGTTTAAAGTCTGGCAACACTTAACGTACACAATAAAAAATTTTTTTTACCAATGATAATGAATCTTTGAGAAGCCTTATGTGAAGATTTTTCTCAGATTATGTCACTGTAACACCTGTGTGAAATGCACCAGCTTGCTAATTACCATAATAAATAGATTATTTACATTTTTCCTTATTTCCGTGATGGCTAGATCGATGCAACCTTCCATCATTCTTATATTATAGCCTTGATATTTACATTTTTTAATATTTCATCCCTGATTTGTCAATTTTGATTCAATGCATTTCGAAAAATTGTCCCAAAACAAATGAAAGTCTAGCTGAAATTTTTGAAGTGACAGCATATGATTTATGGCTTGTCTTCTTATTATAGCCACAAAAAAATAATTATGGAGTCTTTAAATTTGGAATGACAATATGTCTTCCTGATGGGATCCTCCCTACAACATGATACTGTCATGGGGCATGTTTTAGAAATATTTAGTGTGAAAAGTCGTGTCAAAAAGCTTTTTCTCTCTTCATACTCAAGACCTCTTACTTGTGAGGTGAGAAATTCGGAGAATAATAAACGCGACACCTGCATATTGTTATATGCTTTTAACACCCTCTAATGGTAAAGCATTATACAAGACTAGTGATTAATTATCCAGTTTTGAGTGAAAACTAAATCTTGCATATTTCAATTAAAAGCTTTGTACTGGTTTTGTACACATACTATGAATGTTGCACAATCGTAAATTATGAATCTGCAGGGTGGGGGTAAAGGTTCAACTTTCCTACACAATAAAGGTTTTACATAGGCAAACAAAAAAGAAAAAATTTATCAGATATTGATATGTAGGGTATTTTATATGATCTAACACATAACTGCATGCTATACTATGATTCTTTAAAATTTGTATTTGTCTTTTATTCAACTGGATAATCCATGAAAATAACACAAACAATCCCGAGTGTTGGAGAAAAAAAGAAAGAAAGAAAGAGTTATTCATGTCTTGTGGCTTAAAATTGTGCAAATAATTTCCCTATCTGTGCAGGCACAAGGCCAAATCACTTTTACATGTGTGTTCCCTTTTTCACGGATATCAGAAAAAAAGCTGGCCTGTAATGAATAGAACTGAGAGATCATAATACAATGCAGAGAATTCCTTTCTGCTATCATGTTTAGATGTGAGTCAATCACTTCACTCCAAGATTAAACCAGAAGACTCCACAAAAGTCCAATAAAAAATCAACAAAATCCCCTGTCGAACACCTGTGATTCAGAATTTTCTCTCTGGTGTAAGATTTAGGTAAATACCTCCAGCACACCTGCACGATCTTTAAATCTCGAGATCTTTATCCACCTTTGAAAGCAGTGTTTGACAGAACTACAAACACTGAAGAATACCACTTCCTCTACAAACCCCTGAAAGCGATGTTACCATTTACATCGGGAGATCAGCACTGTACTACTCCCCAGGAATCTTGGCCAATCACGATGATCTTTTCTAAATTTACACAAATGCTACCTCTGCCCTTGCGATCAATCAAAAAATTAATCTTAATGTCACGAAAAAACCCAGATCTGTTGTTTTTATTCCATACTGTGATAAGAATATCAGGCTTGATTCGCCTCTAAACCTTAAAAATATTTTCGGTTAATTCTATCAATGTCAATATAAATGCATTTACAAAGATTAAAAGCTAAAATTATCTTTTGCCACTTTAATCATCCCCCACCTTAAATTAAAAATTACCAGTTAATTGGGAAAATAATGCTTTAGAAAAGGTAGCATAAAAGACACCAAAGTCAAGATAATGGCAAAATTTCACAATAATTCATAGAAAAGCCTGCAGCCTTCATCTAAAATGCTGCTTAACGGGGATAAAGGTTGTTTTATGTTTGAGATGTTGGCAAATTAAGATTTCCTGCCTTGGCAAGTTATTTACAATTAATCCTTCATGTTTAGTCCTGAACCTTATTTCTGAGGAGGAGAGGGAGGATAAGAACATGGACGGAATCCAGAGAACCACTCATGTACACAATCAGCAACATAATTACACCCAAAGATCAAACCAGGCAGCTTAATCAGGTGTTCTGGCCTATCTCTCATTAAACGTGTCTATAATCTACAAGAGGATTGCACAGAGTCTTCAGGGTTCACAGCCTTGTTTTAACATGGAACCTACACAGTCTGAATCATGTCACTGGTGGCAAACTTTTTGAACAATTCAGATTTCTTATGGTTAAAATGGTGTCATGTCCATAGGTGTCTGAGCTATCTTAGAATGTTCTATTGTTAAAATAATACTGTCCTATAGACCTCATTTAGTAACGAGGGCTTGTTCCGGGACACAGATTATTTTAACTAGAGCAATCTCTAAAATAGTAAATTGCAGATATTTCATATTCATACTGTACTGTTATAATTTTTTTTTTTTTAATTTAATTAAGCTTATTGATAGTTTCAATTATGTCATATGTATTATATTTAACTTAAAAATTAATCCTCAGAATTAGTATGGGAATGAAAAATTAAATTCCTTTTTTTCTTAAACAAATGCAACATTGAGTCATTGACTTTCCTTTGATCGATAATATGCCTCTTTGCATTATAAACATTGGATGTGAAATGTCAAAAAAATCCCAAAAGATCTATTATAATCATTTCATTATAACATGCAGTATGAGAGTTATATCTAAGTTACTACACCAATAAAGGAAATTTATACATGCATGTATTTACAATGGTTCAAATAGAGCAGACGTACACAGACCTAGAAGAATCGGAATTATTTGAACTATACACTGTAAGTAGAATTAATGACAAGTCACTCAGCTCAAGAAATCAGGAGGAACAAATAAAACTGACAACTAAACCTAATGAAAAAATAACAAACCATGTCTCTGCCACAAAAGGATACCACAAAAACACGATATATACCTGGGACCCACCAGACCGAAGCCTAAATCAAGTGTTTATCCTGGATCAAATTAGCAGCATGTGATTCATCAGGCAATCCTTAATAAGACAGCTAGGACTTCATTTACTAATGGACAAAGAAGAGCACTAATATACCACAAGTAACCTTTGCTGTTGGAAAAAGAGGAGAAGTTATACTGCGGTACCTCGATCAAGTAACCTTTTCCCTCTGGTGGTCTGCATAGCCCACATATTTAATATCATAGCTCATTCAAAGCTTGATGTACAAAAATAATTGAAGTCAAAACAGGCAGTAGGATATCATGGCTTTTTACTTTGAATTCAACATGAAAATGGTCATGTGGATCAAAATCTATATGTGTGGTCCTCATGGATAATGAATAATCTGAATGATTCAATCATGTAATTATGTAAAGCTCATATTCCAATGCTTTTAATTGCAGTAAAAATTTTAGTCAAAGGGAACTGAAAGTATATGCGTATCCCTTTGAAATTAATCGTTGATCAAAGAGATTGTCAGCTTTTGTGAAAGCTCAAGCAAGAATAATACTTTTTTAAAATAGCTGCATAAACAGATGAACATGAGTACAATCATGTATAATATCTGCAAGTTAACTTAATCATTGGTGAGAAATTTTCCTTCCATGCTATTTTCATTCAATAAAAAAATTCATGCTTTTGTCCTATGTGACATGTAACAAGTAAGGACAATTCAACACCACAATTTAAACAGAGCAATAAACAACAGATTACCAGTACAAACCCTCACCCTAGTTGTTTGGTTGGTTGCATTGCAATATCTTGATTACAATCAAAAGCTGCAATTGTATATCTTTTGAGATGAAACAATTAGTTTGTTAAAAGAGGCACTTGGTCTGACCATGCAATACACAATATTTAGAGATCTCAAGCTCTGACCTGATATGGGAGTCTATACTTATCTTAATACTGCGTCGGTAATCAAAAATTACCGTAATTCCACCCTCTTTCTCAATTTTATAAAACTCCAAATAACTTCTATGGTAACTTATACTAGTTATTGATCAATGTTGCAGAGAATATATATTCAACAAATTTGCTCCCTATAATCTTATAAGAAGCATACGAAATATGCATATCATAAAAATTACTCCATCAAAATTCTCACAATGTGAAGGTTTATGGCTATGTAACATGCTTGTGTAATATGGGTTGTGACAGTCACTGTAAAACTGATAGGTTACTTGTCAGTACCTGGAGAATAGAAAAAGACGGCCACAGAGCATGAAGCAAATGTTCTCAAAAATCGTAACGGAAGTGTCATCCTTAACCCTGGATCAAGGAATATAGACCGCAACAATACGTTTTACCTTGTTATTAAGTTAATGTGGTTATCTGATGACAGGTACATCTTGTTTCAATAAAATAGCAATAAGATTTGTTTCAGCTGAATCACACTTCAGAAAAAATGCCCTACAACAAATTTTCAGTTATTCTGACTCATTTGTTCCAAAATTTATGAATTTCTCATTTTTAGTAAAATATTTGTGGTCTAGCTTACTTATCCTTGATTTAGTTATGTCTTTTGAAAGGCAAACAGAACACTAAAAACCATTCATTTTGTCTATCCATGTTTGATAAACTGTGCTTATGTTTCTTTTCTATGCAGACACATTCGTTTCATTGGTGTCAGGTACGAAAATAAATTTTAAAACAACGGAGAAAACTTCCCAAAATTCTGGGACAAGAGCAGGAAACCAACAAAGGCTTGATAAATTAGCGGGTGGAAACACATTAAAAACTGTGCTGACCTTCAAGTAATTTGGCATGCCACTGAAAGCTTTAAACTCATCTAGAATGTCCGCTTAATTTGGTTCTCTTAAGATATCGTTTTCAATGTTTGACATGCTGCACAACACTGCTGATTGTTCGAAATTGTGCAGATCACGACACAAGGCCTTGTAATACGTAAAAAGATAAGGAGTTACTCAAACAGTATACAGCACATTGTGCTCTGCTTCTGTATGTCAAAACCTCCTTTGTCTTTCTGTCACTCAGAGCTGTCGAATGCATTTCATGAAAAAGTTGGACCCCTTTATTTTTTGGCCATATTTTCCCACAGTCACTCTTTTTTGACAAGAATGTAAAAAAAATTCTGATATATAGAAAAACAACCATTATAATAGTTGATTTAAAAGTACACCAATTGTGGGCAATTCATTTTATGTATTATAGTTTGCTTCTATAAAAAGTATAATTATAAGAGGCCTCACAGGAACATTTAATTGCCTGTTTTTCTAATAGTCCATGAAATATTGCACGATTTTATTCCCTACAGTTGTCTTTGAACTTATAATCATAAATGAACAAATCAAAATAGCTCAAATCTGCAAAATCACACATCACAATGGTTGTTCGTAAATAAATTTTCAATCTACGTAGACCTCAATAAGACATTAAATTTCCAATCTATAAGCTATATCACTTCTTACCCACAAAAAAAAAATTCTCACTTTGCCTGTGGTGAAGAAGTAACGCTCAACCCAATCCTTAATTTTTGGCTTCAAAAGAGATATGTCTGGGAGAAGCAACAATGACTGTCCAATATTAGAAAATTCCACACAGTGATAAATACAGTCTAAAGAGTTTATATCTAACATAACACAACTGGCGACACTGGTACTTCCAGAATGTCGCCAATAGGACAATATCTCTAAATCCAACAAAAGAACTGCACCAGTCGACATTGGATGTCCTGCCATCCCGAGATATCAGTTATTCTGATATAAATGACATGTGGTTATATAATTGTAAGATTTTTAAATAATTTGTCCGATATAGTATCTTCCTTGACAATTGTATCATGGAATTATATTAATGAAAAGTCATTCAACAGCAATAGATTTGTACTCTTAAAGCATGTTTCGGTAAGTGGGAGTTATTTGACAACACACAGCTAAATTAGTAACCTTTTACTTTATGCGAGAAAATGTGGTAACATGATCCAAATGTATTTAAAGTGGAGATTTCTTTTTTAAAATTAAATATCAATGATTTATTACCTTCCATATGATATGTAATGAAATAGAAAAATATACATAACTGTATATAGAAAGTGCGGTTTCATATTCAATCTTGCATTGCATTTTATTTTCGGTCTATAGGTGTTTCAAGAGGAAACCTTTAAAATTCAAGTCAGTTTAAAGAACCAATCAGACTATAGTAAAAATCAAATATTCAAGATTCTGCTATAGGCTGACATCGCTCGTCCAACTAAAATGACCCATTCATCATACAAATTGTATAACATGAAAAGTTCCTCAAGTTTCTCAATTTCTGAAAAATGAGTCATATTGTCCACACATAAACTGACTGAGTGGTCATGTGATGCATGGATAATGATTTTTGTAAAACTTGCCAAAAATCAATTTCTTTACACAAATTAAATTTTTCACATCTAAAAGCTTGAACCTGTATTTAAATGCTGCTCTAACGATTTTCATGAATCTAATATTGCTTTTTAAAGTTTATGCACTGCTGAATTGAGTGTGTGTGGTTTTTCAAAAGGAGAGAGTCTTCTTACTAATTTATAGCCACAGGATTTGAAATTAATGAAAAACTGATAGCTTTGGGAAAACATTTTTGATTACTTGATTTCATTGTAATGTAATACAACATACATGGATAAGCAACTACGGATTTTTTTTTAATTAATGTGTAAGTGACACCCAACTCCACTACAATTTCACTAAAACATCTAAGAACACTAAATCATTTATTAACAAGTAATCTCATCACAGCAATATAAATAGTTAATGTATTCTCGATCCAATTAATAAGCTGTCATTCAAGATTAATGTTTGAATGTGTTTTCATATTTGCTACAAAAGAATGTCTACCGGTATTTCTAAAGACTGCACAGTACAGATGTCAACATGGTACAATATCCCCTTACCATATACAACTTTATCTAACTACCGTCTATTTCAAAAGCAATCCCCTCATCCCGATAACGTACTGATTCCCCGATAACGCAAATTCTCTCGTGAAAAATTTACAACCATCTCCTTGAACTTCTACATATAGCCATTTCACGGATACCTGGGTATTTGCGAAATCTTCCAACGAGATATATGGACCAAGAATCTTGAGCCTTGTTTATAAATCAGCTGTTATCTTCAACACTGATGGATGGCCATTATGTGACACACCTTACCTTTGGAGAGATCAAGAATTCCATGATTAGATTTGTGTGCGAGGACATCAAAGTGCACAGGCAATATGAATGTTGTCCATCTCTTTTCTATATCTTCTTGTTCTGTTAACACATTAAAGAGTTCTGGAATAGGGTCGTGCAAGTCCTCTATCGTGCTGCCATCTTGTAAATCGTCATCTGGATCTGGCTTTGGACACAAACCTATTATTTTCAATAAAAATTCAATTCCTGTTAGATGAACAATATCGTAGGTCTTAGAGAATTTGTTTTGACACAAATTTATATACAAATACTAGACATAATTGATATCTATGTAACATGCATTTTATACAGTAAATTATTACCCCCATAGTATTTGGTTGTATGAACATCCTAGCCAGTAAATAACTAGATTTATCTGGTATATGTATAACTATAACTGCTGAGGCTTGTGCTCTGCATAGAATCTGACCTCTGTCAGAGATTTTAAGATTATCTTACAACTTAAAGAGTTTTACAGAACATGTTAAAGAGAAATAAATTATTTTCAAAGTTTGATTTCCTCCCAGAAAGCATCCACTCCCAAAATCTCACAATAATGTTGATTTCCTCCAACAAAACACACACTCCCCAAAATCCCACAACACTCTATCCCACCTCAAAATTTTTACTGCATGCTAATCCTTTGTAAATTTGGGTGTGTGTTTTTTTAATTTTTAATGTATTCATTGACAAGATTTGGTGTGTCTTTACTGGTAAGTCCTGGCTAACAATGCCTGCTCCGTGCTTCTAGTTATGTAACGTGGGGGATCAAAGGCAGAGAGCATGCCAGTTTCCTCCCCTGGAATGCTCACATGTGCAAGATGTCAAAAGATCTCATCTATAACCATTAACAATACAATGACAAAGATTCTTTTTGTTTTTACTATACTAACCATATCACCATTATAATTATGATTTTCTTCAAGCTATGTGGCTTTTAATATTCATCAAAATTGGTACAATCCTTCACTATGTACAGATAAATCTAATGGTGTGTCTGAGGGAAAATTTGTTCATATGTAATGATTTGCATGTACCAAGAAACAATCGATTTGATATTAAATAAGAAAGGGTAAATCATTTAACGATTCAATAAACAGAATAAAAAAATATGCGCACTATGAAGCAGCATAAAGAAAAAGTGAAAATACCAACCGACACAGGAACAGCATTCCGTGTATAACTTGGACAAGCACAGTTGACAGTCTTTACAACACGTACAGTTCTTTAGACTGGTCATATCACAGTCACATGATTTGATTAAAAGACATTTGCTGACGATACTAACACATACGCCTTCATCACAACACACGGCCCACGAAACACACACCACAAGCACTATTGCACAGGCCAAGAATATTTTATTCCTCATCGTGGGATCTGAAATATTAAAATACACAAGATGTTATTATGCAAAAACAATTAGAAATGTTCGCACTTTGAAAGATGCTACAGTCTAGACTTTGTCATAATTATATACATGGATTGTCAAATTTAATTCATAATTATGCTGATGGTGTTAAAATGGTATGAACGCATATGAATTTTTTGTTTGCTGTGTCTGAAAATAATAATTATACTTATGTATTCTTAAAAATAAAAAAAAATTTTTTTAATGTGTAAGTATAAATTTTTTTAAAAATCACTTAAAATATTCTAATTTTGAAATAAAATTCAACATATGAGCCATGCATGGTCTTCATGCTGATTTTTATTCATTTTTAAAATGATTAAAGATATAATTATTGAACTACTTTGAGGACATTTAGTTATCAATGTTTTTTTTTTTAAATTCAGTATCATACATTTCAAATCAAAATGAATTTATCATCTTGATACAATCATTCATAAATTTGATGGAAGAAAGATAAACATGTTTGAACAACGAAAAGATTGTCATTATTTGTTGAGATTAATTCATTAGTAGGGTGATAAACATTGACACGAGGTTTTTTAATCTGGTGCACTAAAATACGTACATGTTCTGAAATGTTTGTAAACATTAAAAAAAAGTGGATCAGCTTTGTCAACTTCGAAGTTTTCCAGAGATTTGTGATGGGTATGTATTAATCTCCATTCCCAATCTTCAATTAAAGAGCCCCCATTGTTAAGGTGTGAACAGCAAACACACCCTAAACTTTTCTTTGTATCAAGCCACAACAGAGATATTTACTACTATATAAAAAAAAAGTTTCACATAACTCCAAAATCGAAGCTGCTCGGCAGTGCTTACATTTATCAACTATATAATCAACTTAATTATAAATGCTGCGGTGCCAATTTAAAGTGAATTATGAAGCCATAATTACATACCTGTGGCGTTTAAAATCTACATCACACACGCATGTAAAACATATCCCTCCTCGTAGCTCCACTAACAACAAATGTCCCGCACCTGTATCCCTTCCACTTCCGATTAGGCGCACGCAGTTATCTCCCGTACACGCTAAAGACTTTCCCACCTGCGCTGGCCAGCGAGAATAGTTATACGCCTTATCAGTTTCGTCATTACTCGTCCTAATCCTTGTTTATTGTCAGCGGAAAGATTTTTAATAGATTACCTGTGTGTCTCTTGTGAAAAGAACAAAATAGTGTTTTGTGTCCCTTATTTAAAGACTCAGATAGACGATAAGATATGTGCAGCAAAATTAATCTAACGTACCATCACTGCAGCCATTTAAAAAAAAAAATGCTAGTTCTAATTAAAAAACAATGCCAGAACTTTTTCTAAGAAATTATAGAAAGAAAAAAAAAACATTTGAGTGTTGCTTTTTTCTTCCAAAAAGCGTTGGCGCTACATGAATTTGTGCTCAGTAACCGCTTGGGGGGGGGGGGGGGGGGGGGGGGGGGTATTCACCACAGGGGCTTGGTTGTTGGATAGTGAATTTCTTAAGTATTTGTTCCCGAAGAAAAAAATGATTAAAATTGGTAATCTGATGTGTATTTCTGTGTATTGCAATAAATAAATTCACTGAAATCCCCCGTTTCAGTCATGTTAAAAATGTGTATTCAATGTACATTAAAAAAAGTAAAGGGACGACACTCGCCATCTTGGATTTATAGGGGGTCCTCGTTTCAAGCTATGTTTTAAACAAGTTCTTCCATTTCTCCAACGATTTCTGACGAGATCTAGGTTGGAAAATATTCAACTGACTTATTCTTATCGTCTGACTACATCTGTACGCTGCATAATAAACACATCGTTCCAAAATGTACTAGATACTCGCCAAACTTATCGAAAGCAACGGAAGTTGATGCAAACTCTCCATGTAATCACTGAGGAGATCCGAAAGCATTGGATAAACCAAGAGGATAACTTTTCGCGGAATTTTTGCTCTCTCTAGATTTATCTTACATTTTCGGAACATCTCAGTGATTATATGGAGAATTTACGTCACTCAAAAGTAAACTTCCGTTGCTTTCGATAAGTTTGGCAAGTATCTAGTACATTTCGGAACGATGTGTTTATTATGCAGCGTACAGATGTAGTCACACGATAGGAATAAGTCAGTTGAATATTTTCCAACCTAGATCTCGTCAGAAATCGTTGGAGAAATGGAAGAACTTGTTTAAAACACAGCTTGAAACGAGGACCCCCTATAAATCCAAGATGGCGAGTGTCGTCCCTTTACTTTTTTTAATGTACATTGAATACACTTTTTTAACATGACTGAAACGGGGATTTCAGTGAATTTATTTCTTGCAATACACAGAAATACACATTAGATTACCAATTTTAATCATTTTTTTCTTCGGGAATAAATAATTAGGAAATTCATTATCCAACAACCAAGCCCCTGTGGTATTCACGTGTCTAAAACGTTAGCAAAAAATAAATAATATTTTTTAAAGTAACTTTTTGATCCAGCACTATGAATGATCATAGACTTTAAAAGTCAAAAATTTAGTCATACATCAAATATTTATAATTAATCGTAATATACATGTATTAGATTGACACTTTAATTAGTTTTATAATGTGTACATAAAGGTAGCAACAAGACAGGGCAATATATATTTATATTTCTTGATAGCGTTTTACAAAAGAACTTGCGCTTACAATTGTACGACCAAATTTACACATGTATATGAATATGCTTATTCATAAAAAGGTACCAACTATTTGAACTAATCTTAACCGTAGTAAAACATTCTCGCTTACACTAATTGAAATTGTTTGCATATTCTGACCTAAACCTACTAATTGAGACAAACTCACTAGCATGCATGGAATTTGATGACAATCGAGCAAAAAATTAACGAAAAGCTGACATTAAAAAAAGTGGGAAAAGGCACATACAAACTCTTACCCCTTCCGCCACCAAATCTTGAGGTTGATTTTACATTTTTGAAATGTTTATTCTTTAAATTTGATCTGTTTCACCCAAGAGATGTTTTCTTTGTTGAGTTTCCCTTGTAAAAAAAAAAGAGAAGAAAAAAGAGACTTTTAATATTCCAAAATCATAGAGTTGGCGGTTGATGTAGTCCATACGCCAAGCCACGTATTATTCCGGCCAACATCTCCACCAAGAAATTATATATAGAAATTTTTTTTAGATATGAACATCTTATCAACTCATAATATTTTTTTTATTTATCAATGATTTGTATTATTTAGAAGTATACTCATATATGATAATTATTGAAGATATTGTTTAAACTAAAATTAAATCGATGAAGAAAAGTGATTATGTACATTTGTCAAAAAAACCCTATTATGGCATACTTTAATGTTCTTACAAAAATTAATATACACAACCTTCATATTCAAATAATGTTGATATTCAAAAAGAGAAAAAAAAATCATATTACGTATATAACATTGGACAAGCGAGAGAAATGTTATACATGTAGGTTGAGTCCCTTTTGGTATGGGGAGGAAGGGGGTCTAAAAGGATGGCTCCCCCAATTTTTATGAATAGGGGAGGGGGACTAGTACTCTTTGCTTATTTTTCAAAAAGTCTGTCTTTTTACCTAGACAAGGCTTCCACTCTGCAAAATGTTAAGAGTTTTCCCACAAACATATAAAGTGAAATAAAGCTTCAAACGCGTTCTCCGAAATAAATCAAGATTTATTTTTAGCATGAATGATTTAAGAAATGGTGTGAATGCGTTCCCTGTCTTTTACATCTTTTTTGATTGATATATTTATTATAACTTACATTTCTGACACGTTTTAGAGGCTAGCTTTCTACCGACTAAATAAAATATATATATTTTTATTATTTCGATAGGGAGCCAATCTACAGTCCCTTTCCCCAAAATTTATCATCTTGGAGACTAAAAAAAAAAAATAAGAAATCAGAAATTAAGGGGGGGGGGGGGGTAAAACTCTATCATTTGATATATCGTATAATATAGATGAACATTAAAAAAATTATACCGATAAAAATATGAATAAAACATCAAAGGACCCTACCCCTACTTTCACCATACAATTCTGATTTTTTTTTTTGGAGAGAGAGAGAGCCTGAGAGAGAGAGAGAGAGAGAGAGAGAGAGAGTTAGAGTTACTTTTCAGAGTCTTTGATGGATATCAGAGGTGCAAGTATTTCTTCATATGTGTTGATTTAACATCTGCTGGGTTAAGAACCTGCGTTATTAGAAAGTGAACGATATTCACTTCGTAGTTGTTAATGAAGAGGACATACAACATATAGAGGACATACACTGGCATGTACAAATAAAAAATGATGTTCATCTTCAACATCAGTATTACAGAAATTAAGCTTATTGGAAATGGAAAAATTTAAGCATGTTGAATTTCAAACTTGTTAAATTTTTTGTGAACTTATTAATTGGCTGTAGAAAGAAATTTTTTACTTTACCTTTTTTCTTTAATATTTTTGATGAATATGTCCCTGAAAACCATATTTTCAAAATCATAAATAGATACTGTATTAATTAGCACGTGAACCAATAAGCCCCAAAATAACAAAGAATTGCATTCAGCCTAAAATGTAAAAAAAAAATAAAAATAAATGTCGCATTATCTTTTACTATGAATTGTTTATTGTACAACTTAACAAGTAACTGCACTTCCGGACTAGAACGCGCCATCTAGGATATTATCCAAAATTTCTCCAAGAGTTCTCTGGAAAAGGTGCTTCAGGCACAATATACAGCATGAACCCAAATTTTCAAAACATAGGAACAGCTTTTGTTACAGCCTACTATCAGGCTTTTGACAGTTGTGCTAATGGAGATGAAAGGGGAGCCAAAATTTCACAGTTTTATCATGTGAGCACGCACTTCTGTAAAGGATTTACATTTGTGAAACATATACTTCTTAGGGCTCTACGGACAGTTTTTATATAGTTTTATATATTAAGTGGAAATATTTCATACCAGATGACATTTTGTTTTGTAATCAGTATTGATTTTATAGTTACTCCTTTTTCATATCTTTTTTTATATGACTTCTTTCAATGACAACTTCTCATAAAAAAAAGATTGCATTCGCAATTATTTTTATCATGTTAACATACAATATTCCCACTGACTCAAGTGGTTTTTGATATGTCATTTCTTTAGAGATTTCATTGTGGTATTGGTTTGTCAGTATTCAACATTAACTCTTCAATCCACTTGCTTTTAGGGCAAGGGAACCCAAATTCTGACTTGTCTGAATGTAAAATAAAATGGTAGTCAGACAATAAGTAAGAAGATCACCATATTTATTGATTTCATGGAGTTATTCACAATATGATGACCAAATACTTTCTATATGGTAGGCTGAGTTGCTGGTTAAAACATGGATGGACTGTGGTCAACAATGTTAGCGTACAGTGCCCATGTCAATTACAGTTGAACTTCGATATCTTGAGCACCGATATCTCGAATACAATGGATATATCGAAGTGATTTTAAAGTCCCCGCCACTTATTTTTTAAGTATATTACCCTCGATATCTCAAAGTTTTTATATAGTCCCATCTAGTTTGAGATAAAAATTTGACTGTATTTCTTTTAACTCGGGAGGGCTCTTAAACCTTATTGTAATCAATTATAAATCTCTTTAAATGTCTTCCTAAATTTCAAAAATCCAAAATCTCCACTTTAGAAGACTCAAGAGAGACCAAAATCTCCTTGCAAAGCTGCATATTGTAGCCCCCAGATTCCCCCCCACCCCTCCCCCCCCCCTTCCTTCACACACTTACACAAAGAGGAGAGGGCTCTTATTGGATAGAATTGGTAAAGTTGTAAAATCAATTAATAAAAAATAATAATATAACTAAATCTACCCTACTGGTAGATTGTTTTATGAAATCAATTGCTACAGACCATTTTTAAGTCTCCAAAAGATAGTTTAGAATTTATCTACTGGTTCTTTCTATGAGAATTATTCTGTGTTTTCACCTTGACATCTCATGTTTATTTACAGTTAATCTAGATAACAGTGACTTAATATTCCCGTGGAAAATTAAACATTGAATAAACTTGGTACTATAATAATTATTATTTAAGAATGATGAGAGTGTTTATGAGAATGGCTGAGATTATAGTAAACAAATTATTATGATATATTCAGAGGTATAATATGTTATGAGTTGTTTCCACAGATTGTTTTAAGAAATGAGGTTAATAAGCCCAAATCTACAATTTTTGCAAGTTATTTGTTTGTACGGAACACAGGAACAGTAGCTAAATGGGCTTTAATGGTGCATCAACTCATATTTTCCCTGTTCTGCAGCAACAGCATCTAGCAGTGATGTTTTGATCTTGAAGATTACTTTCACAACTGTGAAAATGCAGAACTTTATTAACTACTATAGCATAGGATAAATCTTATGGATTGAAATTTGGTTTTGGATTTGTTTAGTGCCTTCATTCAAGATTGATATTTTGATTTTTTTTTTGTTCAAGCATTGATTACTTCATATATTGTAAAAATGGGGGACTTGGGTTATGAAATATATTTCCTTTGTTTTCTTAAGTATTGTAAAATTGAATCTTTAAAAATGAATTCTTTAGTCTACAGGTTACTGCTCTATAAAACTGTTGATCTCGAATTTTGTTTCCAGCCTGATGCTCTATTAATATTTGAAGATGACCAGAAGCAAGGCAAAGATGCAATTTGTGAAAAAATCAGGGTATATAAATTATGCAATTTTAGATACATGTATTTTATAAGATAACTCAGAATTGTAAACCAGTGACTTGGTATTAGGTTATAAAAAACTGTATTAAACTTAATTTTTTAAATGCGTATTTTGTGTAAAAAATTGCAAAAATTTCAATAACATGTTCTTCATTAGTGTGATTGAATATTTGCAAAGCTTCTTTTGTTATCTTATTAGAATATAATATTCATCATGTCACACGTGATATAATAATTAATAAAAATCTTGATTCCTTGCTAATGTTGGTCACACTGTACTCAGTTTTCTCTGTCTTTTCTTGCAGAATTTACCTTTCCAACAGGTTCAGCATGTGATAACGAAAACAGATTGCCAACCAACATTGGATGGAGGAGTTTTAATAATGGTCTTAGGACAACTTCAGGTTAGCTGATGTTTGAATTTAGTGGACTGATTAAGATAGTAGATACCAGTAGAAAGCTTTTTATCTTTAAAGAAAAAAAACCACATGGATTTTGCATTATTTTTAATATTGACAAGAATGTATCAAAATCTGATGCATCTTGGGGGATATATGGTATGTCATGACCTAAAAGTAGGTCATTTCCATATTTTATGGCTAGTACCAGTACATATATTCAGATCTCAAAATGTGTCAGGATTTCAGCTTGTTCACTGTTAGTAGATGGCGTTTAATAGTGAAAAGAATTTAAAATAGCAACTGTTGACTGTGACAAACCTTGTTATTATTATAGTAGAGGAAATAATCTCTCAATAAAAAGAAATTTTTGTAACGTCAGTTGCCTGTGCATCAAACTTGGTACATATATATATGTATCCTTTAAGTAGTTATGCACCTATATTGATTATGATTTCAGAAGGTCATAGGTTAAAGGTCAAATAACTAGACTTAGATTATTTCTTTCGTCAAGTATAAGACCTGTTTCAATATTGCCTCGTATCTTGTTTTAATGAATCATGTATAAGCTAAAGTATGATTATAGTTAATACTACAGTTTATGCATGTACATGCACAAGTATTTATAAGTTAATGCATGTTTCAATTTAATCATCTAATTAAAAAATGTTAATACATATGTGTTATATTTACAGGCGGATCAAGACAAACCCTTAGGATTTTCTCATGTTTTTCAACTTCGTCCAGAAGCGGGAGGAGCGTTTTTTATCATGCATGAAATTTTCAGGCTAGCGGTCTTCAACTTTGCAGCTTAGAAAATGTAGATAGTAAAAGTAAGAAAAAATCCCAATCAAGTGTAAATGTACCAATTGCAAGAGTGACTTTGTGTATCCATACAGCCTTTGATAACAGTTTTCTTGGTATTCCTGCTTGTATTAGATTGTTTCTATTGTCCACTTTTTTTTGTTGTTGAAAAACTATGAAAGCAGAACTTTTGATTAATTTTTGCAAGAGAAAGAAATTGGAATGATTTTCTTTTATATTTATGGAAAGGTGTATAATGTTGTTAGTCATTGAATTAGATAATACATGTATAATGTTTCCTGCCGTTGGCTGTTTTACATGCCTTCTTCAATTCACAATGTGTCTAATTTGTCAATACACATGTGCTACAATGTGAGTTTGCACATACCAATGCACCACTCAATTTTCTAGATTCAAGATAGTTATATGGAGCGCTTGTACAGAAAACTAGTAACCAATTCCTTAATTTTACTCATGTGTGTTATTGATTATCAGTAACCCAAATTTAGCAAGGTGCCGCTTATGATAGAGACTTGTCGTGCTTCATGGATGATAATTTTTTTTATTTGAATGATAATTTAAATATACCGGTATGTTCCAAGCTTACGTTAATGGGCTGTTTAAGAAATTTAAAATGCTTGCATTGTGTTTAGCATCCTGTAGAGAGTTTCTAACTGAAAGTATTTTTGTCATGATTATTTGTCCAGTTGGCTGTAACAAATGTCCTTAATCCAGTGCTACAACAGGTGCAAGATATTGGTGCAAAGTAAGCTATGAATGAAAAATATCTGCAAGCAATATGTACATGTTCTTTGGTACCAGTTCTCATGTTAATTTTGTTGTTATTTTGTGTTGTACTCAGTTTCTGTAATAATAATTGTAGATAAAAATAAAATTTTACTAAAACTATTTTTTAAAGATACTAAACCCAAAAAGTAAGAAGTAAATGCTGAAAATTTCTTTAGGTAAACTTTCTTTCAAATTCTTCAAAAAACTAAATATGTAAATATTAGAAACCAAATTTACAACAACATCTCATTGGAAAGAAAAATATTAATTACTATGTTTTACTTTCTCTTTTTAAGTTGATATAATTTCATATGTCATATTTGTCAAATAGGCCAATGTTTTCAAGGTACCGTAATATAAAACTGTTTAAAAATTATAGGTTGTACTTTGGCAATTACTCTTTTTTTGGTAAATTAACACTTTGACCTTTGCACTGGTTGTTGATGTATCATTGCTTCCGTTTCATGTTTATTTTTAAAATTAAGAGTAGCTGGGTCATTGATTTTGTCCATCTTGTTCTGTAGATGATAACATTGTAATATAGATCGAATGTTTCTGGTACAAGTTCTGTATGTATTGAGTGCACAGCTAAGTTAATAAACTGTACTAAAGTACCGCTCTGTGTTAGTAATGTATACATTTAATATGTGTTAAAACTCATATTATGATTCCACAAAATGAAATATTCATTGGTGGTTTCCTCATTGTTGCATTGAACACTAAATTTTAGATATTTTATTGAGGAGGCGATCCATGAAATTGACACAATTTTCATTAGATTTTAGCTCACCAAGACTTATGCTATGACCACAGCATCAGTGTTTGGACCAGGTTAAAGTTTTTGGAGCAGGTCTGAATCTAAGTTATTACTTATCCCACCTTCACCAAACTTGCATGGATGGTGCATCTGTAGGAGTTACTTATGGATTTAAAAAACTTGGATGCTGAATCTATGGCCTGAATTTCAGATGCTGGAAGAGGTTCAGTGTTTTGGAGCTGGTTAAAGGTTTTAAAGCAGGTGCCCTTTGATGGCCATATCTTAGTTACTGCTGGTCCTATCTTAAATAAACTTAAATGGATGGTGCATATGATACTTAGATTCATTTTAACAAAAGCTTGAACTTTGTGTAGTTGTGTCAAATAGCAATGTGATGTAGGCTTGTCTATTTCATTGCTGGCCACTCAGCTATGGCTCTTTGAAATCAACAAGATTTGTCTGACTGCTGAGCTAAGACTACCAATCTCTGTATATTTTACTCGAAATTAACATCATTGTAACTTGTTTTGATGCAAGAAAAAGATAGTTAATCCTTCCAAAAGTTTAAGGTCTTGAAAAAATGGTTTTATGCACTTGACAGGCTTGAATCTAAGCCATAGGTGTCGGATGCTTGAGGAGGTTAAGGTTTTTGGAGCTGGTTAAAGTTTGCCCTTTGATGACTTCATGTATATCTTGCTTAGTATTATCTTCACCAAACTTACATGGATGGTGTGTTCTTGACAGGCTTGAATGCTGAATCTGAGCCATAGGTTTCGAATGCTGGAGGAGGTAAAGGTTTTTGGAGCACTGGTTCCCTTTGATGACTATATCTGCCTACTGGTCCTTACTTCAACTTGCATGGATGATGCATCTTATGACTCACTTATGCACCTGACAGCTTGAATGCTGAATCAGAGCCATAGATTTTGGATGCTGAATGAGATTAAGGGTTTTGGAGCTGGTTACAGTTTTTAGAGCAGGTGGTATTTCATTTTGCGTGCCTCGCATATGTTTATACTTGTGTTCAATACTGATGAGCTTTAAATGCTCAAAGTTGAAATAAATAATAATAAATAATTAGATAAAAAATGTTAATTATTATTTGATAAATTTTTACAAAATTTGGATTATGAATTAAGCATCTTGTGATACTGATGCATCACACATGATGGGAAGCTGAATCTAAGCCACAGGTTTCAGATGCTAGAGAGGTAAATGCAGGTTTGAATATTGGTAAAAATGCTGTCCTGACCAACTTTCATTCATGGTTCATGTAACTTTAATTTGGTTTTGAAACACAAGGCTAGCTTCAGATACAGAGCCTAATCTCCATTATCAAGGATGCTAAGAAAAAATGTCCTACCTCACTCAAACTTGCTTGATACATGTAGATGTGATTTTTGATATAACAATTCCTATTAATATTCCTATGGTTTTGAATCATATGATTAATAATATTGTTTAAAATGATATTGTATTGTACAATACGATACTTCAGCATTGTATAATATTGCATTGTATTATATGATATTGTATCATGATATATTATAAAATATTTAATATGATATTATATAAAATCATATGATATAATATTGTATTATATGAGGTGATATTTTTATATGAAATTGTATCACATGATATGATTTAAATTGTATGATAAAATATTGTTTGATGTAATACAATATCATTTAACACAATACCATATGAAACAATATCATATTACATGGTACAATATTGTATCATATAACATGGTACAGTATTTTATCATGTCTTATAATACATTATTGTATCATATAAAACAATATCTTACCATATGATGCAATATCATATAAGATACGATTTCAAATATTATACAATGTCATGACATATGCAATAATCATATATCATGACACTTTATGATATTGGATTAAACCACAATGCAATATACATGTACAAAATGGTAATAAAGATCAGGAACTATGATTACCATAAAATATGAAAAAATCAACATAAATTGATGCCAACAAATATTGATGAAACCACAGTGTATGTCCAAACGCATATACACTGACCAGATAGTTTGATAACATATCATTAACAAAAGATGACGAAAGATGGGTAATGATTACTAAAGGTCATTAGAGTGAATGGTGACCTTTGTCCCAGTTCATGACCTGTTTACGATTTAAGATTTACTGCACCACAAGTCTATAATAGCTCTTCCAGTGGATCAAGAGGAAATTAAAAAACATCAAAGAAGATAAATTAATTTATTTTCATTTCTGGCCTGACAACATAAACAGGAAATCCGAATAAAACTATGAGATACAGTTATGAAACAAGAAATTTATGCTACAAAGTAAATGAAAAAATTCCAGTGTCAGGAAAGAGATTCTTAAAATGTACAAATACTGAACCTTTAAAAGTTATACAAAATTAAAAATTCCTCATATTTGAAAAATTTAAATTTAATGCAACAATTTTGGGATGTATATTAATTTGAACAAAATATTCGATTGGATCTACTGGTAAAGTTGAATAAGACTTACAGATATAATGTGTATATTTCTTCATTTTAATCATACAATTAACTACATTTTAGATCTTGAATAAATAAATAGCAAAGTTTTGTAAAATATCTAAAATAATGTGAACGATACATGATATTTACATGCTGGTATGTGTATACATGCTGTGCAACCTACAATATATATTTCAGTAAAATTAACTGACAATTCAATATGGCAGCTACTGTGGGTTTCCGAAGTTAGCTGACAGAGGTTTTTGTGTCTATTTTGAGAAGTTCAAGATGTTTTGCATATTTTTGTGTCATTGGTGTAAATTTAGTATCAATTGTCCATATGTAATTGTTAAGATTATTCCAAGTTCATACATAAAATTCTTTTGTATAATATTGTAGGCATTACACTTTTTTATCCAGGTACTTTGAGACTCAAACTGCTGAAAACGGTGAAATAAAAAGAACGGAAAACACAAACATGGCATATTTTTAATATATGCCATTCACAAACTATCGGCAATAAAATTCAGATCTACAAAGCCATTAAATTATCCTTGTTGCCTCTGATTTGAGTAGATTTTTAAATAGGATATGATTGTACAATGTACACAGATTGCATCCTGCAGAGAAAAAATAGCCATTTATTCATGATAATGTCTCAATGACATATTTGTATGTACAACAATTAAAATTTCGGTATTGCCTTGGCAAAGAAATGGATATATCACATTTATCAAAAGAATGTACAGAGATTGTAAAGGTATATATGGGTGTCAATAAATGATTCTGATTTGAGAGAAACATGGAGAATATCATATTGTAGGGAACATGACAATACACTTGTAAATGGTCTACTTTGAGTTGTAACATTTGGTGAGGTACATATGATTATTGGCAGTGCTTGGTAAAGCTGTATATTATTACACATAAATACATCAAAAATATCATGCACACAAATTTGTGTGAGCACAAAATTTCTAAAAACCACATTTATTTTGCTCTTACATGAAAAAAAAACCCAACACTGTGTGTGCATGTTTGTATGCATTCCCGTTGTCAAAGAGTCACCAGTTTTTCTAGTGTAAAATAAGGTGGTACAAACCGTGGTATGGTACACCTATCAATATTAATGTGGATAAAAGAATCCGATAATCAAAATACCGGTACTTTCACCGTTTTAGAATATTTAAATTTCACAATAGTTAATGAAAAAATAAGTTTTGAAAAAATTTTTGGAAAGGTAAAAATTGTAAAAGCCCCTTGGATTCCTAATTTGACTCTTAGCTGATTTTACATGTTTTTTGATTTAAATCCCAAATTACGTGCAACCACAAAGTAGAATTTACGATTGTGAAGATTAAAAAGTTTAGAATTTTTACTTTTTTCTTGAATTACCAGGTTTTGGATAAAAAAGACTGGTGAATAACCATTTACTAAATATCAATCATTTAAAAAAAATACAGAAATTTTTTGTTCAATTCTATTCACAGATTAACATATAACTACTATCTATGACTTCAAAATCAAAGCTACAATTTCAGACAGTTTATAAACAAAAATGAATAACCAGGCATCATGTTTATTTTGGTAGCTATGTTGTGATCAAGCTCTGTGTTGGCCGGGACGGTAAATAAATAAAGACTTATACAATAATGGGTACACAAACCGAGTAACACAATTGATACATGTACTATCACAGATTTTGACTAGACTAAACATACATGGACTACTGTAACAGTGAAGAGGAATAAAACAGTAATACAGTTAATGTGTGTAAATATGATTGACAAGTGTTCAGTAAATTAATACAAACAAAACAAACCAAAAAAGTCAAAATACTGCTTTGGAAAAAACACTCTATTGAAATAAAAATCAATGATGGGTCAAATCTAATGAAATTTAATATCATGTAATCCTTAAGTTTGTTTCCCCATTAGAAATTGGTAAAAAGAGGAGAAATACTTTTTAAACACATGCATATGGAATGCAGGGTGAAGGAAGATGAGGGCATCAACTATCCCTCCTTCCATTTTGGTCAGACGAGAGAAATTATAGCCATTTTGACAGTAATAAGTAGGGAACAAAAAGACAAATTACGCTAACATCTGAACTCTTGTTAAAAAAATTACTTTTTAAACCTGAGCTAATTTTTCAGTATTTTGCGTAGTTTCCATAAGTTGCTCATTGAACTGTGTAAACATTTTTCAGTATTTTGCGTAGTTTCCATAAGTTGCTCATTGAACTGTGTAAGCGCTACGTCGGAGAGAAGGTGACATAAAGTTGTTGGGATCAGGCTCTTCCTGTAAAACTTCCACCTTGATCCACTGTTTGGTTTTACTGGACTTGCGGATGGCTTCAACCACAGACTGCACATAGAGAGCATCTTCGAATGACGCTGCAGGTCTTACTGGGTCGGTGCAGTAGCTCTGTCTTTCTTCTTCTTTGTCAAATGCATCTTTTACGGCTTCGATGAACTTTATAATTCCCTTTAGGTAGGGAGTAGGAATAAAAGTGCGTGTTTTTTCAGACACTCCATGTCGCTCCTCCTCTTTAAAGTTTATAGGGTCAAAGTGCAACAACTCTTCTTTTGATTGGTCATTTTTTTGCCCATACAGATCAGCTCCTTTGACAGTCAGTCTGCCTTTATTCCCAATAACCATTATCTCTTGTTGAAATGGCCCTGCAATATGACCATTGATTGTTGCAGTTACACAGGACCCCTGGTCAAGTTCTATTTGGAAAGTACAAAAATCATCACTTGTTATCTCTCGAATTCCTTTTATTTTCTCAGTCTGCTTTGTGTATGTTTTCAGCAAGCCATGTGCTTTTGTTGCCTTCTGTCCTGTTAGATAACCAATCACATCTATGATATCGCTGCCAATCTCATTCAAAAGACCGCCTCCCATGGTGCCATCACACATCCAATCAAATTGATCTCTTTTAATTTTTTCAAAGTGAACTTTGACCTCACAAATACTTATGTCTCCTACATAGCCATCCACAATCAGCTGCCTCATTTTGTCAATAGCAGGCAGGAATCGCAGTCCGTAGATTGTCAGGGACATCAGTCGTGGGTAGTATCTGGCTGCATTGACCATGCGGAGGGAGTCCACTTGGTTTGGCCCTGCTGGCGCACCACAGATAACATGTTTACCTATACCTATAAAAAAATAAAAATAAATCTTAAAAGATCATAGACATAATACATTTTTGATGGGAAGTCTGTATTTAAAATATGATGCGTATACTATTATATATGCTTGTCTGAAACTGAAATACATGTATTTGCATACCAAGGGCTTTGACTGCAATGGGAGCTTGCATATGTGGAGCACACGTCACTGCAACAATATCAACATCTTTGTTTAGCAAGACCTGAAATGATTCAAAGTTGATCACTGTTAATCACATTAAGCTCTAAACAGAAGTATTAAATGACAAAAATAGGGTTTCTTTATGTCCATATACCCCCTCCAAAAAAAACGGTCATTTCAAAGTATTATTCAAGCATTTATTGCTTGTAATATGTTTTTTCCTTATTATTAGATCAGTAGTAAATAAAAGGTTCACCAATAAAGTTTAAAGAAAACCCCTGATCAGCAGTGATCAGGCACGTAGCATCGTTTTTGAAAGTGGGGGGGCCAGACCCATCCAAAAAATCTTGACAAGCAGAAGAGAAAAAAAGGGAAATTTAAAGTTCCCAGAAATCTTCAAAATCCTAATCCGTGGGGGGAGGGGGGGGGGGGGGAGGACTCAACGATACTTCCAAAATAAAATTCTTCCCTACCAAATTTTTTTTTCGTCCAAATCATGGAATTCCTAATCCGTGGGGGGGGGGGGGGGGGGGGGGGGGGGGGGGGGGGGGGGTAATATTCAATTTGACTACTCATTTCCTTATTCTCATATCAAATTTTTACTAACTTCAAAAAAAGTGGGGGGCCAACTCCATTATAACTCATTTTTTTATATGTAAATTTTAAAAAAATTGTTGCTGCGAGAAAAAGTGGGGGGGCCAGGCCCCCCCTGATGCTACGTAAATAAAATCAGAAACTTAAAGGTTACTGTGATCTGGTGATTTCAAGCATATGCGCAACTTGATCTGATTATACTACACCATAAAAAAGATTGTTTACCTCATCAACATTGCTGGAATGAAAAGGAATGTTGAGTTCCGCTGCAACTTTTGCAGCATCTTCTTTAGTTCTGCCCCAAAGAGCTACAACTTTAAAACCGTATGATCTCAAAAGTGGGACATACGCCCTGACCGAATTTGGAGTTCCCACGACACCAAAACCTGGCAGCATTTTCCTCATGTCTGCTGCTTACGCAGTGACCATCAAATCTTGTAGAAAAGACACATTAAAAAGGCCACCAAAATCCATAATATTCAAGGAAGTTTTTCTTAACTCAACGTTTTTAATGTTCTTGAATTTAAGAATGTTAATCGTGTCAGACACAAACGTTCTAGTGATAAAACTTCCGAATAGCTAAACTTTGTTCCGAATGTACTTTCGCTTTATCTTACATTACTGATTACACAACACGGTCGGATTGCAGATAGAGCTCGAGTCACTTTTGATTTGGTAAGATCTTTATAAAATACACGATTTATGCGTGAATTACAGCTTTGCGCATATAAGTACATTTTTATACTTATACATTATATATAGAGAGTGAGAATATATATTTTCTCAATGATCAAGTTTTAATCTTTATAGTACAGTCCCAAGGGAAAAAAAAGATGCCTGGAGGATCAGATATTGGCAGGTTGTCAAGAGCGACTTTCGCCCTCAGCTGATTTTGGTTCCCAGAGTCCCAGTTTGGAGCTTTCCGTGGTGTTCTGAAAACTAGAGTGGGATTCAGTGGGGGAACCACCCAGAATCCTACTTATCGCACCATGTAAGCTATAATTGTTATTGTGTAACCGATACTTTGTAAACATGGTACATGTAATATATAAGGCAATAATCCTTACCTTAAGTTGTATATGGAACATGCATGATACATAGTACGAAGACAAGACAAGAACAGGTAGATGTGAACCGGTACGTGGTAGAGACTGGACTGACCACTCTGGAGTTCCAGTTGGGCATTGGACCAGGGTCAGAGGTCATTTACATATTTAACAGTACATGTATTAACAGAACAATGTAAAATTCATTACATTGATTTATTTAATGTTAAATGTCCACCTCAAGGAAGCACCTGGAATAATAAAAAAAATCTAAGTAATGAAAATTTTGAGATTTAAATAATTTGGTTTAAGGTGACCAAGCATCAGGGATGCATATATACTATATATATACTATGTTACATATGTCTCTGCCAAGCATAATTGATCTTTATTTGGTGATTTCTAGAGGGGATCATACAGAAACTGTGGACCTGGAATTTGACCCAAGTGTTGTTTCTTATGAGGAACTGTTAAACAAGTTCTGGAAAAGTCACAATCCTTGTTCCCAGCGTGGCACTCAGTATATGTCAGCCATCTTCTATCACAGTACCAAACAGAAAATGCTGGCTGAGCAGACTCGAGAGGAACAACAGAAAAACCATGTATCCCCCATTGTCACCCAAATTGTCCAGGCAGGACCTTTTTACAATGCTGAAAAGTGAGTCAATCTTTGATCATTCATGTAATATAAAGTGCAGTTTTACACATAATATATGTATAGTAGTTGGGGCTATATGGACTGTGGATATTGGCCTGGATAGCTAAGTGGTAGAGCTCCTGCTTAGAGTTGCAGGGGTCCTGGGTTCGATTCCCGGTCCAGCATAAGTTTTCAATGTATTTATATGCTCATTCCTCTTTTCCAATTACATATATGCTATATCAGTATCAATCAGCCTTTTTTATACTAGGACATTTCTTTCCCATTAATGAATTAGTTACATGTGATATCAAAAAAGCAGTGATTTATTTTAATCCATGTATTGAATTCATGTCATTGTAGAAAATATTGATGCCATTTGGAAAATTTATAACATGCACAGAAAGTTTGCATCTTTTGTCATTTAAAAAAGACAATATATACCTTCCTCGCATTGATATCACCAAATTTTCTTTTGAACAGTTACCACCAAAAATACATTCTGAGACAGCATAGGGATATTTTGGACACTTTGAACCTATCAGATGAAGAAATCATCTCCTCTGCACTAGCTTGCAAGTTGAATGGGTATCTCGGGGGCTATGGAGACTATGAAGATTTCCTAAAGGTAACAACTGGATTGTCTATCATTTTTATGAAATGGAAGTTGAAAATATACATTTGCCTACTTTAGGCTGACTTAAAGCAATACCCGGTGGATGAGTCTTAAGACATTGTATATGAATTGTTCATTAAAGAGATAATTATAATACATGTACACATAGGAATTAAATATTTAATAGTTTTTTAAGTGAAGTTTGATAGGAAAACGTAATCACTATGATTATTATCTCCCTCATGGCTCAAACTTTCGATGTACCAACTCTTTCTGCGGAGACACAGAGGACTATAGGGAGTATGCCTCATGCCATTGTTGAATGTATGTCTTTGCCCTTATGGGAGATGTCTGATACCTCTTGTACAGAGTTCATTCTTCTCCTGTTTTATTTTACTTGAACTTCAACCACAGATTTTCTTCATGTAAAGGGGTGTGCAGCAACCTCAAACAAATTTTCTGTATCAAATGACATTGTCAAAGATTACTGACAATTTTTAAGGGTGTGCATTGACTTTGAACCAAGATTTGAAGTCAGAACATCTCTATTATCTCTATGATTAAAAATAGTGGAGTATGTACTATGACCTAGATACATGTTTCAAGATCAGAGATCAATATCATTGCAAGACTCTACAAATTTGGGCCGGGTGTTTGAAGCCTTTATTCTCTCCCCTTGGCCTTATTTGAATTTACGGTTTATAGGTAAATAGGTGCATGTTTCAAGATCAGAGATCAATGTCATTGCAGGACTCTACAAAATTTGGGCCGGGTGTTTGAAGCCTATATTCTCTCCACTTGGTCTTATTTGAATTTATGGTTTATAGGCAGTGAACTTGAACAATTTAAGTTTCTGAGCCTGGAGTCAAGGGGTTGGCTGATTTTGTTGCAAACTTCTTGTCCTGACCACATATTTTTTCAATTATCTTATCTGGTTTATACCTAAGACAAAAAATGCCCATGAGAAGAATATTTGCAGTGACTTTTGAACTAATTTTGAGGTCAAGTTAAGGTCAAGGCATGGTCCAATACCTGTCCCTTTCATCCTAATTTTACTTTACAAAATAATCACCATCTCTGTGATGTCTTGTTTCAAAATAAATAATATACTATTTATTGAAGTTATAGAATTGAACAAAAATGTTTATTTTTTGCCTGACATATATATTCTGCAATACAATTTCAGGACACAGAGGGTATGTCACTGACTAGAAAACAACTTGGTTACGTTGAACAGCAGCTGAAGAAAGCTCCACATTTCTAATAAATTCTACCTGAGAAGTTCTCATCATATGTTGACTGTTTTGTTTGTGATATTCTTTTATTCCACTTTTTCCACCCCTGTAGTTTTTAATCAGGTGATATATTTCTGTGATACAGTTTTAATGTTTTTCATGCTTGTGTAGATCAAATTTCGTTTCTTTCTGATGATTTTTCTTGATAAAAGGTAGATGTTTTCATCCTTCAAGAAAATGATGGTTTTAAAAAGAACTGGATTTCTGTACACAAATATAAAAAATTTTGAACTGCATGATATACATATAATTTGTGTTTAAAAAATAATTTAATTAGTTCAAATAAACATGCTAAAAATTTGAAAGAAGTCTGGTGTATTTTCTATGATTGTTTTCAGTGTTAACTATAGTTTACAGATGTGAAACATAGATTATCGCGTGAACTTTAGTTTACAGATGTGAAATATAGATTAACGTCGGTATAACTACCGGTATAGTTTACGATCCGTAAACTACAGTTGACTGTGAAACTATGTTTAGCTCATTTTTGTGAATTTGGCGTACCATACATACGTATTGATGCTCATGTCAGTCATAATCATAAATGCCGCTGTGCAACTCTCATGGTTCATTATTGAATATTTTACAGAATATGCTTACCACATTTTTTATTTCATCATTTCCAGTTGCAATGGGAAACCAAGAGTTGTCATTCGTTTACTCTACGATTTTCGTGGAAAAGAAGTCTTGAGTGCCCAACAGTGCTTTAAGACGGTCGATTACTTAGGCTATTTATTATATTTTCATGTAGTTTAATACAGGGGTTAAATGAAAAGTTTTTTTGATGCTATAAAATATACAGATCTAATAATTTTTATAATTTGTTCCAACGTTTGCCAAAAAAGTCGCTAGGACACATTTAAAAGTTAATAGACATGAATACGTGTTATTTAACGTTATGCCAAAAAAATATAATAAAACACACAAAAAATCCCCATCTTCATGCCCTTCAGATTTAGATGCATTGAAACTGATATCAAAAGTTAAATTGAGTGCGACCGAGACACATTATTTTTATATTGTTTAACTCCAGTTTTTTTTTAACAACACACTGGCGTCGGAAGCAAATTGAAAGTGGGGGGGGGGGGGGGGGGCTAGATGGAAATAGTGAGAGACAAAAACCTAATTCCCAAAATCATGAAAATCCTAATCTGGTGGGGGGGGGGGGGGGTGTATCCTATAGTTCCAATAAAAAAAAAAATCTTGCATACCAAATTTCTCTCTTTTTTCGAAAATAACAATATTCCTAATCCGGGGGGGGGGGGGGGGGGGGGAGCTAATATGCCTTTGACTCCAACTTCACAATCTTTCAAACTTACACTATGGAACAATTATGTTTCCTGCGAAAAAAAGTGGGGGGGGGGGGGGGCTGAACCCTCTATTCTGCTATGTGCCTAATGGTTAGGTCTAACTTAGCAAAAAAAGTGGGGGGGCTAAGCTCCCCCAGTTCAGACGCCTATGCAACAAGAGTCAAGAGCTTATTATTCATTGATATTACTTTCATAAATGAGGACTTATGTCATCTAAGAACGCGCTATTTCAACCAAATAAAAAAAATAATAATAAAAATGAAAAATCCCCCCCCCCAATAATGCAATGTGCATGTCCGTACCCCAGAAAATACATCGCCAAATACAAACAGTACAAAACATGCACCGTAACCCCTCCCCTTTTAAAAACACGATGTGTACTTTTACATAGACATGTGGGAGCGATGCTCCCAAGCATTAGTACAAATTTTCTGGATCCGCGCATGCATTACCGGCATTGAAAGTTATAGTTAATAATAATGTACAATCATTGCTGTAGTTGAAAAGAAAAATCGTTTTAAGCAATGAATGCTTATATCTTGGTACGTCGTTGGTCCCACATGTAATACACCAGGTCATGCAGACAAATTCAATCCCAGTCAAGTTTGGCTGAAATTGGCCTACTGTGGTTCTGGAGAAGAAGACTTTAAAACCATTCTTTTCCAATTATCTACCCTTTGCAAAGAGACTGGCCTTTCATTTGAACAAAATTAAAAGCCCTTCCTACAGGAGAGCTAAAAATGAAACGCAACACAATCAATAAACAAGTCTTAGATTTATTATCTATATTAGGCAACAAAATAAAAGAAGAGCTTTAAAAGCTTTTGCTTAAACAAATTATGAGTTGTCATATGCAATGAATAAAGGAAATGTTTGGCTAAAATATTTTACTCAAGATGTTACAAATCTAAAATTGAAAAATTGTGAATGAAAAAATTATTGTGTGCAGGCCGTAAATTAATTTTGATGATCAATAAGTCATCACCAAAAAATAATTAACACAATATTGCATGTACAAATGATTTAAACTAAATTAAGAAACTGGGTTCACTTGAAATAATTTTTTTGCTAAAATAGAAGCAATTTTAATAATATTAGTATCAACCTGTGTGTATCGATTTTGATGACTATTAACCACTCACTCTTTTAATTAAATTATTATAGATTGTATTAGTTCAGACAGATGGTCCTCAGACAACCTAACTTCATCTAAAATGAGGGACGATGGATCGAATTATTTTTTAATCCTTTGAGTGTGATAAATTAACAGCACATGACAATTTAAGAAATATGCCATACCTGCATAATGTAATGAAAAAGCAAAAAAGACGTAAATTTACAATTTGCAAATTACCGCATGCATTAACTGTTCTTATGGTTCTGTAGAGTGGTTTTACTTTCCTCATCATCAATTTTGCATTGCAAAGCAAAATGCATGCATAAAAATATTCTCAAATTCAAAAGTCTTCCTTAAATGGCACTTTCTAGCAATCTTAAATTATCAATTAATAGAATCAATATTTCTACAGCACCTGGCACATCATATACCAACAGAAACAAATAAAACATGATTACACTTGTATGGTAAAAATGCCCTATTTATGTCACACATATGGTCTAAAGTCTAAAAGTTTAACTGATATGAAAGATAAATTATCCTAGTGTGCACAAAAATGCATGGAGCTACTAACACAGAGTACTATACATTTACAAGTACCAAGATCTAATATATCACATCATTACTTGTAATTAATCTAGCTAGAGCTCAAACATTAACATCAGTTATATTAATATCACAGCTTGAAGTGCCATTTTCCTACAATAGTCAATTTTTTTGCACTTGGAAATCATTCCTTGTTTCAAAATATGCATGAGAAAATCTTAATTTTCCTCGCATTTGTCAAACAAATGAGAAAATCTTAATTTTCCTCGCATTTGACAAACAGATTGTTGTACTTGTTAAACTATGATTATCAAAAGAATTATAATTACTATATCCATGAACATTGTTGATAGTAGGCCAGAAGTTATAGCTCTATGTGTATTAAGTTAGTTCATTAATGCAATACTTTACCTATCATTTAGAACATATCAAGTATTAATTCTAGGATTCACTAACACAAATTTAATTCTCAATTTTAAAAGCTTCCACACTGCCTTGAAAGTTCTTGTAAATGTATTCATTGTCATATCTAACAAGTTTTTTTTATACATGTATAATCAACAATTATTTTTAACAGCAAAATAATTAACTAAAATAATAATAATATGATTATCACAACCTCTATTGATTAAAAAAATCACAACCATAAAATAATGCTAAAATTTGAAGGTAATATTTTGTAAAATAAAATGTACTTCAAGTACAAAAAAAGAAACAAAATACCTACCGGTAATACTTTCACAACCAAAAAAGAATACAGTAAAACACGCTTATAACGAAGTCCCAGGGACGGACAATTTAACTTCGTTATAAGCGTAATTCGTTATATCCGTCAAGTTTACAACATGAAATACAGACTTGGGGAATGAAATTCACTTCGCTGTAAGCATCAATTCATTATAAGCGTGTTCGCTATAACCGTGTTTTACTGTATTTCACTCCAGAAATATGCAACACATCTCACATAAAACTGGATAACAAAACTTGTATAAAGATAAATCTGTCCCCATCTTACTTTCAAAAAAACTCGTGGCATACTAGGCAAGTACCTATATTGAAAATATAGTTATGGTCTTCCACACTATAAAACCCTAAAGGTTTCTTCACAGTTGAATTAGATTCAAGCTAGGTATTATTATATCAGATAATCCTACAAATGTTTTTATCTGTGAAGTCAACATTTTAAATCTCATCAAATAGCACTTTTAATGATTGACAATAATGTTCCTGCTTCCAGCAGAGCCAAGCAATTGGAACTTCTTATCTAAACTACCTAAATACTGTATACTGTAGATTCCTTATTTTACGCGAGTACATAATTCCCCGATTCAATGATTTTCCATCAAATTGCGAGAACATAAAATTGCGAATGCCAAAATTTTATCATAGTTTCATGTAGTTGACATGTGTCCCATAATTAAGAGCGAGATTTTAGAATTCGCAAGAGGGGCTTCTCTCTTCTTCTTTTACGCGGATATTAATTCCTCGCGTTTAATTAGGAATTTACAGTAACAAACCAACAGTTACCCCAATATACATTAGGCAAAATATCATCTCCATTTTGAAGAGCTGAAAATCATTTGGCAGACCCATCCTCTTCCCAAAGTACAATACACGCAATTAATATGCAAATATATATATTTTATATTCAACAATATCAAAACAATTAAAATAAAAAGCATAACATTAATAAAACCAAAAAAAATGTTTGATGTAATTACGTGTACTATCAACATAAAAATAAAATAATCAACAAGTTCTCTATAAATATTTGACACATGGATTTCAGCTGCAATCTTCATGGATTAGATCATATAGCCGTTAAGATTTCATCTGTTAGGCCATTGGCTTCCGCTATTCTGTCCAAGTGCTTCCTGTAGGCGGTCATGTCTTCCATGAAGAAAGGAACCTGGGTATCTTGTAGCTCAGCGTAAGGGCGCAGTATATCGATATCTTGCCAGGCAATCTTCCCTAGTCGGATCAACAACTGGAAGTCTATATGTCTTCTGTGCTTCAACAACTGCAGAGCTCCATCCAGATAAACTTGATCTTTGCAAAATGCACCTGAAAATTCATGTCAACTGAAAATTAATTCTGACTTATCCAAGTTGTCCTAATTTACTTGACATGTGCAGCGCTACATGTTTTTTTGGAAATCCAGATAGTGCAGAGAGGAAAATAATAAATTTCTTATATTTTACTAGTTTTGTCATGCCATTATGTGCATGCATTGATTAATAATTACGTTGTCATAGAACATTTGAATAAAATGATTCAGAAGACTTTATTTTCTCCAAGAGAAACAAATTAATTTACCAAAAGTTATTTCCCTTTGGCTGCAATGTTGCATGCCTATCATACTGCAGAGCTCTAATCAATTGATGGTCTGGAACCAGTAAATTTTAGATTTGGGCCAGGGCTAGAGCACTGCTCTTTTGCTCAGTATTTTTTCCAGTCATTTCGCTATACTGTTATATTGGTCCAGTGTGGTGAAATAGTTGTAGTATAGTTGAAAGTCCAACAGTGTGCCATGACCGACTTAATGATAATTTCTAGCCCTGCATTCTAGCCAACTGTTTGTAATTATTGTTTCCTTATTTTAAACTTCATATATTGCATTCTTCTTTTCAGCATTTTGATTCCTAATAAATTTCTATTCATATTTAACATTTTTAACAATTCCTATTTCATGCGATTATAACATATGCAGTAATTAACTAACTAACTGACATATGTACCATTATATCTGTCAGTTGTCTACATTGTCAGTTTTGTCACCTCTCATATATATTAGTACAAGTTTTGATGTGCAAAAGGAATAAATACTCGCTTATAATCTTTTAATATGGATTTGCAATATGTATACCATGATGCATATAAATAAACAAGTACTGTTGGATTCAGAATTCCTGCTTAACATTTTGAATTTGTTGGTCAAATCCTACGTATCACACATACCGGTACCACACATACCGGTACAAATGATACAACATAGCAGCACAGGGAATAACTTGTTTAAAATCTATTGAATAAGTTTTAAACACTAAAACAAGAGATGTTTGTGAAACACTTATGACCCCCCTCCAAAGGAAACATCTGCAAAGAAAATGACCGGAAACTGCAAATAATTGGAATTTTTCTAAGTCCAAGGTGCATAACTCTGTCAAAAATTGCTCGATCATACCCAAAATAAAACTTGACCTAGATATTATTTAGATAAATCTGTTTTCCATATTTCATTTCAAAATGTGCAACCTCAAATAAGAAACTGAACGGAAACTACAGTACTAGTGAACCAACCAACCAAAAGAGAGACAGAATGACAGCAGCAAAGCAATATGCCCTCCCTTCTTCGAAGAGGGGCATAAATATAAGACAGTATGTACCTGGTCTTGAAGTATCTGTCTGGCCCCTTTTGGCTCGTATACAGTAATCCCAGCGGACGTTCGGATCTTGCACATACTGACCCAGATCTTTGAACACCTCTTTCAGAGACATTTGTGAGGCTTTGTAAACGGTGTAATACAACACTGCCGCCCGCCACAGACATGGGTCTTTACGGAACAGAACACTGTGTAGGGATGCAAGTCCCTCCTCTGTTGGGTTCATGGATCGTAGCCCCATGTCCTTCCGTACCTTACAGTTACTCCATGGTTGATATCTGTTGTTTACACTTCTCAAATGGTGCGTACCTGCCACGTACGATAAAGAAACAGTGTTACCTAATATATACATACACAATTACTTGTATATAAATTATTACTTTTTCTGAAGACTTACCATTTCAGAGATTCTCCTAATTATACATTTATATGCTAGCACCTAACACTGCAAATAAATCTTTTACAAGTGTTGTTGTGTGTGTGTCTGTGACGCAGTGTGTCTAAATTTATGATTATGATGTTTCTAGCTCACATGGAGCAGCATTTCTAAAAAATTTCGGATTAAAATTTAACAACATAAGTTAATGGTTTTCATTGTGATCTTTTTAATATTTGCTAGAACAGGCTGGATATCTACTACATAGACTTACATGAAAAGAGAATGCAGTCTCCCCAATAAAAATTGTTCTCTCTTTTCATCTTTTTTCTTATAAAAGTCACATGTATTTGATTGTGATTGTGTCAATAAAAGATGGAAATCCAATTCATTGTTTCTTTGCCTAATTAAATCTAGATTTTTTTTTTAATCCTTTAGTTAGATACCTCCAAATTTATTTTCGGCCCTAGTTGTTAAGTTTGAGATATTGAGGTTTGACTAACTCACCTAATTCATGGCGTAGTAGTCCCTCCACCCACATTTCTCTCAGGTTGACCGTCCTGACATTAAGCTGAGGTTTCCCCTTGTTTCTGGTCATTGATCCTCGGGACAGCAGCTCATCTGTCAGGTTCAGGATAATGTCATCCTCTAGCTCCTCACGCTTCAGGTACCTCTTGATGATATTCAATATCTGAGGTCTCCCTAAAACTTGTCCCCCTGTCTGCACCTCAAATTCCTCATAGGTTCCATATTTCTCTAGTGCATTTTCCATGATAAATATGGCCTGAAACATCCAAAAATTCCCAAGTTATTAAGTGCAAAACTAGCATACCTGATGTTTGGGTTGACTTAATATGACTGATTTACTTAAAAAAAAATTAAACCAGAAGACAAAAAATAAAATTTGTTACCTCATTTATAAAACGATCAGAGGGTTGACTACACTTTTCTAACACTTCAGGCTCAGCAGGAAACTTATACACAAAGTACGGATTATACAGAAAGTTGGCACGCATGAATCTCTCCTTCTCCGCTTTCTCGTTGTCTGGCTTTATGGCAGCTAAGAGTGGGAGTTTTTTCCTCCGCTCACAGGCGGTGGGGACACTGTTGACAGACAGAGCTGGCGGTGACCGATTTAAAGGAGTCAGTAACCGGGGACTAGGCGGGGTTCTACTGTAAATGAAGGGGAGTTTTGTGGAGCTCAAGCTGTCACATGTATTGGTTCTACTGAAGGACTTGTCCAATTTTAAGCCAATGTCTGATTTGGGTCGATCCAGCGACTTGATGGTGACAGTAACTTGCTGTGCCTTGTTTCTGGCATTCTTTTTCCGTTTCTTCTTCCTTCCTTTATCGTAATGAGAGTTCACAGGAGCAAAGAAGGAAGAATAGGAAGTGGATGTTGCAATCTCTTTCACCAATTTGGTAGGCATTTTTCAGGAATTTGATAAAACAATCTTCAAATCACTTGTCAATTTTCCACACTTTTTTCTGCAAGACACGTCATATCCAGGATTTTTACCTTTAATTCCAGTAATTTTCTTTCACTACAATCCTGAAAGATATAAAAATAATGATATATAAATTGATATACACTGCAGCATATTGATTTTAAAGGATATAGAGACACATGTACCGTAATTGACTTTGATTTACAATCAATAAAACATAAGAAACACGACTTCTTTAGCTTGTGTTGCCACTGTTATGGGGATACAGTCAAGTTGAAATAGAATAAAATCCAAACTTTTATTGATAGTAAATTTCTATTTAAATATTTACTAGGGCGCCACTCAGAATGCACATCAATAAAAGACCTAATGGAAAGCTTTACTAGTACATGTATTTGTATATACAAATCAAAGGCATCTTAGTTGATATAGTTAATCAAATAGTTTAAAAATAATGATTTATTTATATAACAACAGTTAGTAGCTTGTATTTCAGAAAATCTGTTGTGTTTACATAACAGCAATAATAAATACTCTAGGCTTATTCACTTACTTCTACATTTTCGGTAGTTAAATTAACAAAGGATTTTAAATCTACACTATTTAAATTCATTTCTAGACTTCTTATTCAATGAAGAAGTAATTGTTTGAAGAAATACTAATGAAAGGGTAACAATTGTATTTGGTTCAAGGTGATATTTGCTCTTTATAAAAAAGAAGAAACATTGTTATAGGCTCCCTTTTTTCAATCAGAGAATCCCCACACTTATGGCATTATAAATGGATAAATAAATTGACTGTTGAATAACTTATTTGGATCCTACATATTTACTCATTCTACTAAAATTTGTTAGTTTATAGAAGAAATATATGCACTGAATATGCCTTAAAAATGCCAAGAAAATACACCCAACTGTATTAATTTACATCCATGTGCATTTCCCCAAAATCACTTGTAAAACAACCTCAATCAATCTCACAGTACATGTACTGGCATCTATAAGTCTGCTATCAGGAATGTATGGAATATCATATATGTACTATACTCTGTCCTGAGTTTTTGCTTCCTCCATTTTTCTCTTGATTATATTTTGATAATCATTAATACCTTTAATTGTGCTCAAACTACGTTAAACCACTAATATGAAAAATGTCCAGATTATCTGTTTTGAAACTCCTCCTTTCCCTTACCGCTTCAGCTTTCAGTACACATCAAAAAATAGAAAGTCTGCCGGGATTTTGGTTTGCATCAGGCATAAAAAAACAGTAAAACTTTAAAAATTGCACGAGGTATTCCGAGAGAGTTCGGAATGTAGAAAATATGTAAACATATTCCGTTATAAATCTTTGAAAGTAATTTGTTTTCGGTCCTATGAACTTTTATGAGTGAAGAATAATATTTCTTTCACAGGTATGTGTAATTCTATTAAAATTATCAAAAAATGATGGAGGCAATAACTTGGGACAGACTATATATATAGTCATCATCTTTTTACTATATACTAGATTTTCTTGTTAAAAAGTTGCTTAAGGTGGTATGGGACACTTGACGATATATTAATGTGGAGAAAAGTAAACAATATCAAATTAAAATATGTTAAAATTTTATAAAGGTAAAAATTGTAAAAGCACCAGCGGATTTGAATTCATGACTGACAGATTTGTATGTAATGCTCTATAACCCACTGCGCTACGCTGTTAGGTAAGGATTTCAGGAAAGAAGAAACTCTAATTATAAAATTATTCTTGATTTCTATTGTTTTTTTTAATTTCCATCAGAAACACATCAAAATGGAGGCATCCCATATACCACCTTAAGTTACTCATTATTAAGATCAATTAATTCATTACTGACATTTAGGATTTAACGAGGCCGAGTACAGAACGAGTACGCACGCTTTCGCGCAGCATTTCATCTGTATTGTGACGTCATCTTTTTGCTTAGTTGACGCCATGGCGTGATAGTTTCAACTGCAGATATTCAGCGAAATTTGTTAAAAATAGCTCGTTTGATGTGTAAAACTAATGTTATATTGTGGAATAAACATAAATGTCTCGAAGTATAAGCTATATTTGGACTCGGGTCGAAAACGTGAAGAGGGTTCAGCAAGGCTAGCCCTCTGTCACGTTTTCATAACCCGCCTAAATATAGCTTAATTCATATATTTTAAGACAGTAACCATGTATTTTATATTAATGACCCTTAATATGTGATGTTATGTATTTATTTATTACTTAAATACGTCTGAATGTTTAAATAATACTATAAAGATTACCATTTCCGCCTTTGTCAAATAAAAAATAGCCATTATCTGACAAATCTGGGAAATTCGGCATACAAAAAACAACTTTGATAAGACCCCTGGAACAAACCAGGAGGTAAAAGTTTTTTTTTATTTGACCATTTGATGCCTTTTAGCAATAACTTTAATATGTAGAACAGAAAAAGAAATCCCTAGCGCAGAATTTTGTAAAAAATGTAAAAAATTGATATATTTCAAGCAAAATCCCATAGGGTCCTATGTTAAAAATTAACAAACTTTGAGATGACCCCCTAAACAAACGGTGTGGTAAATGTCTTATTTTTTTTATCTTAAAATAATAATTATATCAGTAGAAATTCATGTTAAAAATTTCATTCAAAAATCTAGGGCAGAACAAATTAGACCCGGCCTCGTTAATAGGAATATGCATGACCTATGCAAAATATTTCAAGCACACCTCCAGCATGTCATCATCATAGAGATAAATATATACTGTTAAATCATTAGAATTCGTGGTGGCTCAATTATCGTGGTATTCATGGGAAGCCCCCTCCCACGAATTTACATCCTCAACGAAAACTAATTATTAAAGATTAAGTTTACGTACTGAAACTGAAAACTGACGCATTCATGAAATTACATCCCCACAAATCAGCAAAAAACCCACAATCCACGAATATTGGCCCCCATGAAATTAAATGATTCCACAGTAAGCAAAGTTTTGAAGTGATTGCATAAAATCAATTAATCAAGACAAGATTTTTATCACTGACATAATAGATTGATTTGTAATCTTACTTCATGATATTCTGTACAAGTTTGCGAAGCATTAACAATCACACTAATAGCATTGCATTCTATTTAAAAAGTTCGTGACAATAGAATGGATTAATCCTTAACGAAAGGTTAACATTCTAGCACCTTAAATTAGTCTTAATAATTAAGGTGAAAATTATAGAGGCTTGCTTGCTGTACAAATATGTATCGAAAATAGAAATAAAGTATGATTGTCTTTCAATCCTTTTGAAAATATGGAAGAAACTTCTATACACATTTTTTTGTGGGGGGGGGGGGGGGGGGGGGTGGGTTAAAAGCGATATTAAACAGTTCAGTTTTAAAACGGTAATTGTGATATTATTTGTATAAATGATTTTCCAAATAAATGAATTCAAAGTTCCGATACAGAGAAAATTGTGTGTTAAAGTAGTACCAGAATTGATCTTTACAAAAAAGGGAAATATATGCAGTTTTTATGATAATATTGAGCATGTTGAGGAAAAGAAGAATAACTTTATCACATCAACATTATTGTAATTAGACGATAACAGATGATTTAATTGCTAAATATAAACATAAACTCAATGACAATTCATCTAACCTTGCAGTATTTGAAGACATGAATACACTACATGCTACACTTGAAAACCTGCAAAGTAGGCTATATCCCCCATGACGCTTAACCCTGGCAATAACCCGGAAGTGAATGACTAAAAATCAAACACATTCTACCGCGTAGGCTAAAAAAAGCGACATTAAAATAATGTCATAAACAGGAAATTTTTAATTGAAATTAAATAATTGAATTTTGCAAAGAATGATACATAAATGACAAAATTTAAACGTTTACAATAATTTTCCGGAACATAAACCCAACAGGATTGACTTGTATATTTTATCCAACATGGCAGCCTCCATTGGTTTTTTTTGATTTGTTTCAATGTTTGAGCAGAGACGTATATACGTCCCTGGTTTGAAATTCCGCCGTTGCAATCATCATTTTAGAATACCGGTGATCAGGAATGAGAAAAATCGAACTTTGATGTAGCACGGACAAACACAAACATATAGCACATCTTGAGAAAATTTATGGAGTAACCGTGCAGACAATAAAAAGAACTGAATGTAGCCACATCTTTTCGTCAGTTCATATTTTATACAACGATATTTCATCAAGACTCAAATGTTTCTTTTAATCAATATGTAGCCATGGGTTGGATTATTGTTCAGATACCAGAACTATTCTGTTTCCTTTTGCGAACCCGAAGACTTTTTCGCTTTTTCTTTTTATTCATTTGTTTGTTGCTTTATTGTGAATTCTTCCATTACTTCATTGTCTTGTTATTCTGCAAATGGCCAATATTAGACGTGGATACTCTACAAGCTCCGTCAAAATCAAACCCACTGAAAGTTATGATAATAGCTGACACTCACATACTTGGATGGAGAGAAGGACACTGGTTTGACAAGCTAAGAAGGTATGGGGAAACATTTGCCAATGACAGTTAACTGGCTACATTTCTTTCTCTAATCTTTCTATGGTTTTGTAACTTGTACCATCATATATCGGTATTTACACAGCTATATGAAAAGTGTATCAAAAACTAATAATTCCAAGATCATACGAGGGTTGTTCAGAAATTATTGAGACAACTCAGATATTTCCCTTTCTAAGCTGAAATCAACATTATCCTATGGATATTGATTCAGTATGACAGTATCATAAACATGTTGACTTTAGACTTCATGGTATCACATATCCTGGTACTAGATGTAGTATGTATAATAGTTTGTAATTAACAAAAGGTATCTATTAGCTGAAAAATATTTTCCTGCTCCAAGGCCTTACATGCCTTCATGTTGATATCATTGTTTTTGTATTGATATTAATAATTGCTATTACTATCATGTTGCTATATTATTGATATCATTAGTACATAATTTCATACAAAAGTGAGCATATGTTTTTGTCAGTATTGTCTTTCTTTGGCAAGTTATAAAAGATAATCTGATACATATTGCAAGAAATATCAGATCATTTTTGATATGGACTAAGCATTCCAGTGTCAGTCTACCTTACATACTTTATAAAAATGTTAAAGAGTGTAAAAAGCTGGATTATTGTTTCATTACTTGTTGCATGTAATGTATTTACAGAGAATGGCAAATGGAAAGGTCTTTCCAAACCAGCATGACTATACATAGGCCAGATGTAGTTTTTATATTAGGTAATTTGTATTGAGTTTCTATGTTATGTAATACTAATAGACAATAACCTCCCCTAAACTATTTCAAATATTAAAATGATTTTGGGTGTAAATCTTTATAAATGTAATTGTATAATGTTATATTCATATTAAAATATTTGCAGGTGATCTTCTAGATGAAGGGAAATGGTGTTCAAAAGCAGAGTTTAACTATCATGTCAAACGTTTTAAACAAATGTTTGCAACACCACCTGGTGTTGAAACTTATGCAGTCACTGGAAATCATGATGTAGGCTTCCATTACATGTAAGTAAATTTATTTGTAAAATAAAAGTCATACTGATAGAATTTTGTGTACATTTCATTTTGCCATGGATTGCACAAACTTTATATTGTCATACCATTGAGCAAATCTTGTTTCAATTAATATCGTGATGAATGCATGACATTGATTCAATTTTTATTTCACTGTATGCTAATGTGAACTTAATATGTACAATGCATTCATTCTCTTTCCAGGATGACAGAGCAGAAACACAAGAGATTTGAAGAAGCCTTTTCTGCACCCTCTGTACAGATGGTGGAAATTCAGGGCAACATTTTTGTCTTGTTGAACAGCATGGCATTAGAAGGGGATGGCTGTAATCTGTGCTCAGAAGCTGTTTCAAAGCTGGAAAAAATATCCCTTCAGCTTAAGTGTTCCCGGGTAAGAAATAAAAATTGTGATCTTTCCAGTTACCTTCCATAGTTCATGTGCTCTGTTACAAGGGGATACCATGCTGTGTATTGTTTTTGTTATAATTTATTGTTTGATTATATAGTGTTTATAAGAAGATTTATGAATTGATTGCAGTTTCATTTGAAGGATTTTATTTAAAGATGCTCATTTTTGACTTTCACTTGTTTTGTCAGGAGCAACTCACAAAAGAGAAATTGTCTCCTGCTTGCAAGAAAATAAGGAAGATTACTTACACTCAACCCATACTCATGCAGGTGATATAAATATTAATACATCAGCTAACAGGGGGTATTGGCTTACACATATTTATGTGTAGAGCAAGACAAAACATTGGCCTCTTTGCCTAGAAATGTGTATTCATATTCTCTAAACTGTGATTAAATACACTGTATTTTAAAATCTTCCCAAGAAGGTACTCATTCTATCGTTTTCTTAACCAATATTTATTCAGTTTAAATCGTACTTGACATTTGAAAGTGTAAACAAGCCTTCTTGTGTAAAAGCATTAGTATAGCAACAGTTACCAAGTAAATCAATTATATAAAATTTTGCTGTAACAGTAATTCTTTTTTGGGGTAGCATTTTCCCATGTTTCGATCATCAGATCACAACTGCTCAACGCCAGACGCAGCCCCTCCACAGGAGATCGATATTCCATTTCGTCCAAAGTTTGACTGTCTTTCTGAAGAAGCTACAAAGCAGGTACAACATGTGTTTGATTTCTGTAAAGCTACTGCAAACAAATTAAAATAGTAGTATATCCAAAAATTCATTTTTTGACCAATATTTATATCTATCATATGATTTGTTTTTTTCAATTTAAAAAACATTACATAGAGTATTTCCGGTCATATAAATTATAAACTACCGGTACAAAGAAATTTGTTAATTGAATTCCAAGATGTTGTTTTTTCTCTTTTTTGATTTGGACACCTTTGATTTTATTGGCAATGCATGCTTTTCAATATGTATATATGCAAACAATTATGAAATTGAAACATATATATATTATTGTAAAAATGATTCTGTAATATATATATTTCAATTTCACTATTGTTTGCATACTATTATCCTGTATGTATAGCTTGTTATGAGAATGAAGAATATTATTTCTTGACCAACTGTGTTTATTTAAAGAATATTAATGCTTTGCCATCCATTTTATCAGTCACTTTGATAGTTCAACATGTACATGTATAATATACAGACTGACTTTACTTTCATTATCTGCCACAGGTTTTTAAATGGGTCAATCCGAGACTTGTTGTAAGTGGTCATACCCACCATGGATGTCACCGTATCCATGACAACGGTGTACCAGAGTGGACAGTTGCCTCATTCAGTTGGAGAAACAAAAAGGGACCAAGTTTTCTTTTGGTTTGTTTATTTATATCTTGGGTTTCTGCTTTATCTGTGCATAGCAGTACTGCAAAAATGAGACAAATAGGAATACTGCTAACTTTTGGATTTGTTTGATCATTTAGTTGTGTACCTACCAGTACTTATCATTAGCATAAAATCTATGCTAACTTGTTGAAAAAGCATTTTCTGCTTTTTTGAATATCATACATGCAAAACACAGTACATTGAAAATTATATAAATCTATTAACTGTGCCTTCATAGATGTATAAGCAGATTTGTTTATAATGTATTCAATAATCAATCAAATACATGTACATGTAAATGTAATTGTAATTCTGGATGTTTTTCCTTTTCCTTTATTTTCAGGCAGTTGTATCACAGACAGACTTTAGTGTTAACCAATGCTTCCTTCCCAACGAAAACACAGTGTTTTCAGTCTACATCACTGGGTTCATTATAATCATTCTGTCGATGTTGTTACCAAGGAAACCTCATCATGTGACCAGCTGTGTTGACCTATCAGATAAATCAAGTTAACAGGAAATGGACTTCTGATTTCCTAAAATTGATTGCAAGTGTCTTCCTACAAGATGAAATTGTCTTTCAAATTCAATGTAGATATAATTCAATCATACATTATTATGTTTAATGAAAGTTTAGACTTATTGTCATGTATTTAAAAATTAAAAGAATGTTTATATAAAGAGCTGTACAGATTTTTTTAATGAAATAATCTATATATTTTTACATAATTTATACATGTGAAAGTATATTATGAATTTTTTGTTTGTAATTCATTAAAATGAGTAACATTAATTTGTAACCTTATATTTAGTTGAAAATCAATAAAAGCAGACATTTTTCTCAATAGACATGATAAAAAACTCCAACACACAACATAGACAACCAATACTCAATCTGGAGATATCTTAATTTACTATGCAATATACTACATCCACTAAGTATGATTCTCTCTATTTTCTCTGAAATTAATTGTTATTCATTGAACTAAAGAAACTGACGGGAATGAAAGCTAAAAAATCCAGTTCTAACAAGTTAACGATTGGTCGAAACCTCAGCAACCTAAGAAAATCGTGGACTGCACGAAATAATTATGATGACGTCAGACTCAAATACCCGTATTATTTAGACGACTTGGCTGTTTCTTTTATCTGACATACTGATGTACATGAACAATAATTTAGCTACTTTTACTAACTCTTTACGATCAGTACACCAATTTGCTAAAAGATGTAAAATTAAATGATTTTTTGATGGTTCATGCGGGTTATGAAGGTAGGGATCACTGCTGAAAAGAAATACATAACCCGCTAACACAGATTATGTATTTTTTCTGCAATGTCGCTACCTTCATATTCCGCACGCCATGAATCACAAAAGAAAGAATTTTATTGTTTAACATACCAATAACTATTGAATTGACATTGTTGCTTTCCTTCATATAAATAAGATCTATTTCATAAGTTTGAAGCAACTCGTAATAATTCCATAATGCCTGATAATGGCAAGTCGTTTATTTGTTATTTATCTCAAACAAAGGACCCTCTAATATTCAACGAGCAAGTGTTTATATATACAATTATATATATTAACACGTTCATGTTGACAATGCAAGCGTTGTGAAATACTGTCAATGTATTTTGTCTGCCTGGTGTTAGGAGGGGATACATATTCGAATTCTTATAATCAATTTAGACTTATTACATGCATGCAAATTCATTATATGCGCGGAACAACGGTTGCATGGGGGCGGACCCCGCTCAAAAATTCTTAAAATGACATAGTAAAGTTACCGACAATAGGTATTGGATCAAACCCCCAAATCCATCAATAGATAAAAAAAATCCTGGAAAAAAGAATGTGTTTCACGCATGCACAATGCATCATTTTTGGCTAAAGTACTACTATAATAGGCATATAGCCATCTTTTTTTTCTTTTGAGCTAGGTAAATAAATGATAACACCAGGCACAGAGAATCAGACATATTTTTCTTGAATTAGCATAGTAAAAAAATAAAATAAATTTTGAAGGACCCCCCCCCCCCCTTTTTTTTTTTGCTGTCGGGTAAGTCTGCCCCCGACCTTCCAAAAAACCACGATGCTACATGCCTGCATAAACACAATCCACACACAGGATTGGTTGAAGGTTATATCTAAATCTATCTTTAACGAAATTAAAAAAATATCTTATTCGAAGAAACTGTACAGAAAGTAAAAGAAATAAAACCGAAAGAACTTTGCACACATGCATGTCTATGGAAAATCCAAGGGGGACTTTTTATCCAATACAGCTCATAGCCTCATTCTATGTATAATACTCCGCTTGTGTTGGGTATGTGATACATATTACTCAGGTAAGTGTAATGACATATCAGTAAAATACACTGACATAAATTATACATATTTAGATAACTTTGTCCCCCCCCCCCCCTAAACCGTGATTTGACGTTTTGTAAATAATGATATAGTGATATCAGCTTTAATAGTAACCACGATGTAAAGCAATAATTGTTATATAAATTATATAAATTAATTCTAGTAAGAAGTATTTTGCTTTAAACATCCACTTCAAAGGTTATCTTATCAATTGTTATTGATTTTTTTGGAACGTTTTAAAATTAGCTTGTGGTTTTCCCTGTGCATATTCTTAGGCACAATTCATCAGGTTTCCTATTTATAGCTTTGTTAAAAGTTGTTTTATTTATACAGGATGTAAAGCACAAGCAGTTCGGAAACAACACAAGTCCCTGTTTAAAATATTAGCAGTAAGTATTTTTTGTAGATTTGCATGAGTATATAGTTAAAAGATGATGCTCTGTAACTGTTACTATTATTTTCTTTTTTTAAAAATCGATAATATCATTCAGTATAGCGAAAGTACGATCGAGACACAAGAAAATTAACAAATTACTAGCATCTGATTTGATTTCTCTTCATTTAGATGAGAGTTATATTTGAATGGAAATAAATTTTAAAAAAACCCACTGGTATATTAAGATATGGCGGACAGGCATCCCAAGCGTCAAAATGCGGGCAAGGGAAAGGGAAACCAGGGACGGGGGAGAGGTACTGGTAGGAGTTCTGGAGATCCGAGACGGAGGCAGCCAAGACAACCAGACCTGACAGAAAGAGGGGGAAATTCAAAGAAAGAGCTACATCAAAAGAATGAAAGGTTACTTACAAAACCAGGTCCAATATTTAATTTAACAGTCCACCAGCCGTTTAAAGAGGAAAATGAGTTTATGGCTTACTTGCGACAAAGAGAACTACCACCGGATCTGGACTTTGAGATTGACTCTTTTAAACCATCAGGATTTAGTACGTTAATTTCCATTCATTTTCCAAGCAATACTGCGTACAAAGACTTTATTACCTGGATTCGTGAAACCAGAAAAGTTGGATTTCTCACACATATTGAAAGAGTGGAAATCGCCAGAGCAAGTAAAGAATTTATTGAAAAAAATCTTCAGATCATTGAAGAAAAAAGTAATCATATCGTAGCTCTTCATCAAGAAAAAGTTCTGAAAACCAAAGAAGAACTATCCACTTTTTGTGGCACTGAACAAAATAAGAAAAAGACAAAATATATCCCTTTCCAAGAATATGAACGCAAAGAAATGCATAAAAATAAATTGGAAGAAAAGATTTCTGAATTGGAAGCGCAGCAAAGGGAATTTGAAAAGTCGGTTGCAAAAATCAAAAAGGAATTTGAAAAGCTCGAGGATCGCATGGTTAAACAAAAGGAAATCGACCAGTTACTTTTGGAATATGATATAGAGTATTCCCGACTTGAGCAAGCATTGCCAATATATGCACGTCGCACAGATATCGTCGAAACTGTCTTAGAAAACCAAGTATGTGTTCTTCTTGGCGAGACAGGGTCGGGAAAAAGTACACAATTGACCCAGTATCTTTTACAGTCCAAATTAGCCAAAGAGGGCCGGATTGTTTGCACACAACCAAGGAAAGTCGCAGCTGCAAGTCTTGCTCAACGTGTTGCCAGTGAGATGAAGTCAACAGTTGCTGACGTCATTGGTTATCAATGTGGAATTCAAACAAAAGTTTCAGCTGATACAAAGGTTGTGTATATGACTGACCATACACTCCTCAACGAATGTTTGAAAGACCAGTTAATGAAAGAGTACTCTTGCATCATAATCGACGAGGCACACGAGCGAAGCATATATACAGACATTTTGCTTGGAATGATAAAGAAATGCTTGCACCAAAGACCGAAATTGCGTGTCATTGTGACCTCTGCAACAATCAATCCTGACGTCTTTGTACAATATTTCAACGGTTGTCCGGTAATCAGGGTTTCAGGTAGAATGTATCCTGTCGATATTATTTGGAATTCATATTCTGAAGAAGATTTGGAAGATTTTGAAAGAAAAGCAGTTGAGAAAACATTGGAGATTCATGATAAGGAACCACCTGGTGACATTCTTCTTTTTTTAACAGGGCAGTTGGAAATCGAGCGATGCATCGAGACACTGCAGTGGGAACTGAAAGATAGATCGGATCATTGCATTTTACCATTACATGGAAAACTCCAAACAGAAGAACAGAACAAGATTTTTAAAGAAACACCTCAAGGGAAAAGAAAAATTGTTATTTCAACCAATGTGGCAGAGACTTCTGTCACAATTCCTGGAGTAAAGTACGTTGTTGACACGGGACTTGCCAAGGAAATGCGTTATGATCCTGATAAAAAAGTAAATTCATTAAAAGTGGTTAAAATAACCAAAAGCTCTGCTGATCAAAGAAAAGGAAGAGCTGGAAGAACTTCCCCAGGCAAATGTTTTCGGTTTTACTCCATAGAAGATTACAACAATATGACTGCAGCGTCAGTTCCTGAAATTCTTAGAATTCACATAGGCCACGCCATTCTTAAATTATTACAACTTGACGTAAATCCCATTGCCTTTGATTTCGTAGAACCACCTCCAAACAATTCTATGGAAACAGCTTATCAGCAATTGGTAATGTTAGGGGCAGTCAAGGAAGGGAAAATTACTAATCTTGGAAAATGGATTGCAAAGCTTCCTTTGGATCCGAACTTGGGAGTCCTTGTTTATAATGCTATTCAAAAGAAAATTGGGTTGGAAGCAATAATTATTGCGGCATCGTGCACAGTGAGTGGAAATCTTTTCTACAGAGCAGGAACACAGGAACAGAAAGATACGAGCGATAAACTCAAAATACAATTTTGTCACAGCAAAGGAGATCATTTCACGTTTCTTAACGTCTTTAAACGTTGGCATTACGTAGAAGAAAAAGAAAAAAGACAGTGGTGCTTAAATAACTCGATAAACGGAAGGGCTATTCGAAACATTCGAGATACGGTCAACGAAATCAAATTTATTCTTAATAAAGAAATGAAAATACCAATCAAATTTGAACTGAAAGATATTACTAGTAATGAGGAAACGTTACAAAAACTTTTATTCAAAGCTTTTCAAGCAAATCTCTGTTACTTTCTCGGACACGAAAAAGCTGGTTACCATTTTATTGACAAAAATCAACAAATGATTATTCATCCGTCGGCATCTTTTCAATCTCTTGCATTGTATCCAAAATGGGTAATTATAGAGAAAGTTTTGAACACTTCACGAGAATATGCTGTAAATATAACGGAAGTGAATGAAAAAGATGTCGATGAAGCTTTAGAGAAAGGAGAACTAGAATTTGATATCACCGATATTAAGAGGAAACGTCTACAACAAATTCATAAAGAATATGTGGGACAACAACTCCAAAGACAATTTGTTGGTCCAAGATGGAAGCATGCAAAAGACGTTGAGAAGAAATTGAAGACTGAAAACAAAGATTCAGTATTTGTCATTGACGCTGATAGAGACAAAGGGGAAGTTGCGATATATGCACCAGAAGATAAAGTTAACGCCTCAAAGGAGGCACTGAAAAATTCACTGGATCCCATAAGGGAGAAAATACGAAACGAAACGAAAAACATCCCCATTTTCCCAAGATGTTATAATGTTAAAGTATTAATAGGACCAGGTGGGGAAATAAAAGACTTATTGTCAGAAAATGATTTTAATTCCGTTTTTGTTTATTGCTCGGACAATGAATTCGATTGTGATGAAGAAATGTTAGATTGGCTGAATCAGTTTGGTGAGATTGACGAGTTTGTAAAAAAGTCCCCTGCTAATAAAAATAAGAGGTATAGAGGAGAAGTTATTTTTAAAAGTAGTAGTTCTGCGAAAAAGGCAGTTGCAGCTACGCGCGAAAAAACATCAAAACTTCAAGCAAAGCCACCTTTTTGGAAAATCGATGACTCGGGCTTATTTAAAGCCAAACTTCAGTGGTGTCGGAGAAAACCGCAACCGTACGGGTTTGTTCAGATTAAAAACGAAGACACATTGAACACAATTTTGACACTTTGTTCCATGGTTAAAGTGTCAGTGGGTGGAACGCAAGTTAGGATCAGTCAAAGTAGGGAAAAGATCGACGAATTATATGTTCAAGGCATCAATGATCTAGTCAACGAAGATATTTTGCGAGAGGGAATACTTGAAGCTTTTAATATATCAGATGAAGACGTCGGAAGAACTTTTATACCGCGGAAAAGAATATTTACAACTCCAGACATCCTGGATATTCACAGAAGACGTTTAGAACAACAAATTGGTCAATATGTGGATAAAGAGAAGTTCCGAATTTTTCTCCGCGACCCTGGTCCTCGTGACTTTGATTTTACTGGGTATGTCACCTTCAACGACCCAGAGGAAGGTAACGAAACCTGCACAAAACTTCACAATAAAATTACCGTAGGTGATAACGTTGTCTCTGTAATTCCGGAGGTCCATTCACGTTTGTACGTTTTGGAGCGTGTGTTTAAACGTGTTGAAAAGGAAATCAAAGATTTTTGCGGTAAAACAAGAAAAGAAGATAGAGTGACAATTGATATAAAACAAAATTCGACTGGAAATTATATTCTAGGGATAGATGCAGACAATGTTGACAAGATGATAAAAACAAGATATGATATTCAAAGTCTCCTTCAAGGTCAAACTTTAGATATGGAGGCTATTCCATCGCTGAGACGCATGTTTTCATGGGAAGGTAGAAGTAAAATTGATAAAATCATGGGAAAGACCCACACCCTGATAATTCTAAATGACAGAAATACGTCAATCTCCATCCATGGTAAAGAATCCGATCGCTCATTGGCTATTGAAAAAATTGAAAAGCACATCAATAAGCTGGTTTCCTCAAGGTCACGGGTAGTTGACCTTAAAGGCGAGCTGCAACCGCCAGGTTTGATGAAAAGAATAATTCAAATGCATGGTATAAATTTACAAGGATTGAAGAATAGTACACATCTTGTAAGTGTAGAACTTGATCACAGAAAACATAGAATAAAGCTTCTTGGATCGGAAGATGCCTTAGAAGTGGCAGTGAAGGACATTGAAGACATAACAAAAACTTTATTGAAAGCGAATCAAAACAATATGCCATCGAGTGATCCAGAGTGCGGAGTTTGCCTCAGTGTGGTTAGCGAAAGTAACTTATATAGACTAGAATCATGTGGACATCCGTATTGCAGAGAATGTGTAAAACTGCATCTCGATTCGGTACTGAGTACCAAAGATTTCCCTCTCCGATGCTGTCATAAAGGCTGTGAAATGCTATGGACATGGAGTGATATCAACAATATGAAAAACTTTGGATTTTGCACGTTGCAAACCTTGATAAATGCATCCGTTTCTTGTTATGTAGCAAAGAACCCAGACAAAGCAAAATATTGCATCACACCTGATTGCCAAATGGTCTACAAAGTATGCACGGAAGGAGGAAGTAGGTTTGTTTGCTTACTTTGTCAAGCAGTGATATGTAGTAGATGCCATGTAGAGTACCATACAGGTCAATCTTGTACAGTGTACGAAAGAAAGAAGCAAATTGACGAGCATGGGCTTCAAGAATGGCTGGACCGTGATCGCCTAAATCGTGATCTCTGCCCGAAGTGTTACGTGTTAATCGAAAAACATGGTGGCTGTCTGCATATGCATTGCACAAAATGTAATATTCACATCTGTTGGTTGTGTAAGGCTATTTTTGAATCTAGTAATGAGTGCTATGCCCATATGTTGGAGAATCATGGGACTTTTATGTGATTTTAGCGTGTTGTTCTATCGATTGACACATCAGATAGATTTGCGGGAAATTGTCATGAATGAGAAAATGTGTTTTCCTTGGAGACACGTTTTAGTAAAGATTTACACCGATTTTTAAGGTTTTACTGTGAATTGTTTTCATGTATTTAAAAAAATGGGTTTTAAATTTGTTTTGCCAATACCGTGTCTACTTTTTGATTTACTTTTTAACCACATTTTTACACTGAATTTTATCCATAGCAACTGTCAATTTTAATTTATTTTTATTTGTTAAGTGGAACGTTACGGTATATCATATTCTGTATTGTTTAACAGCTCTATTCTATAATGAAGTTTTCAGATGATACACCATGTATATTATGGGTTGAAGTATGTTTTTTTCGTAGTTAAATATAAATGTTAATCCTGGTGTTATCAACTTTTTTTACTCTGTGTTGTTTACTATTTTAATTGTTTCCTGTACCTCATGAAATATTTTATACTTTCTTTATTCTAGACAGTGTATTTTTTGACATTTGTTTTAAATTACATCTATCGATTAATGGTTTATGTAAATTTAACCTTTTTGTACTTTGTTATTGCATTAGAAGTCTTAACTTGTAGCATGTTGCACTCGAACTTTTCAGGAAAAAACACACTCTAGGTCAATTTCGAAAGGATTGACCCATTAATTTTTTTTTTTCGTGTCGATCCTGACAATAATAATTCCACTGATTTGTATATATTGATGACCTATCTAGATCGCATACATTTTTTCCTGCTTCATCGCGATAGACCTTTCACTTTTGGTTTAGTGTCTTGAACATTCTTGGCTATTTCTATGAACTTATTCTGTTCGTTTTTTCATAATATTGAATATATCGTGTACCCAACTGCACTTTTCTTGCTCTGTTGTTCACCATGATGTAATTTTCTTGTGAATTGATAAATAAAACATTAAAAAAAACTATATTCCTATTGTTTCTTCAAGGCGTTGCTGACTTAATTATGTCTAGTGTCCAGTTAAATCATATGGAAACTCAATCGTAACTACTCGGCCATTTCCTTTGGCGAAAAAAAATTATTTTTCGCCAGCGGAAATGGCCGAGTAGTTACGATTGATGAAAACTAAGTACATGTAAATCTTGCTTTGATTACATGAGCAAGACGTTCATTGAGGAAACGATCTCAATAAATGAATATTTTTTATGCCTTAAACTAAGGTTCTACACTAAATTTTTGTCCGCCGACTGTATCATTAAAGACTAGATGCATTGTGGCAACGCACTTTGAAATTTTTTTTTAAAGTGTGTTAAATTTTTGACAAAATCAACGCACTTTGAAATTTTTTTTTCAAAGTGCGTTAAATTTTGGACCAAGTTAACTCACTTTGAATTTTTTTTCAAAGTGCGTTTTGAACGTACCGACACTCTTAAATAATTTTTCTCAACGAAATTTTTCCATAAATATAATACATAAGCATTTCCAAGAGAAACACTTTTATAAAGTTTGCCCAACTTTGAGCTTTGTTGCTACAAGTAATTTACCCAATACAAGTAACTAAATCCAAAATCTTCCAATGAGTCCAAGTTCATTTGCAATGAAATAGAACAACAGATTACGTTAAAGGTCGTTTATTCAATGAACCCAATTTGTATTGTATTAATTGAAAACAATAAATTAAAGAAGAAAAAAACCATTGAATAAATGACAAATTAATTTGCAAAGATGGGGTTAAAAACCGCTAACTCACAATAATTCAAATATACTCAATGAAAGTTAGAATAAAAAACAAATTACTTTGCAAAGGTGGGGTTAAAAACCGCCAACTCACAATAATTCAAAATCAATGAAAGTTAAAACAACATTTGACTATGTATAATGTGCGTGCATATGTAAAAGGTGTAGGTGGGTGGGTAAAACAAAGTTCATGGAAAAATTTACACCCAGCAGCAAAATCAGAGAAAATAAGAATGAGAGAATTTACATGTGCCAGGTTCTGATAAGGCAATAATGTATTACAAAAGATGATTGGATGCTGAACATTGCATGATTGATTGATCCAAGATGTTTAACAATCTTGAAACTACCCCCCATCCCCCCCAGTGAACCTGTTGTGCACAAATGCAAATTACCATCTGTAACATGACAAAGTATTTTGACCATGGTTGTTAATGAGCACCCCCTTACAAACACACAAACATTATTTTACAAGCTTGACTTACAAAGAGATATTAATAAAACACACACAAGTACATTATTACAAAATTTGCTGCCAAAAATGATTTTATTTACAATAAAATTAGTTTTTTGTCAACCAAATTTTTCCATAAATATAATACATAAGCATTTCCAAGAGAAACACTTTTATTAATTTTGCCCAACTTTGAGCTTTGTTGCTACAAGTAATTTACCCAATACAAGTAACTAACACAAATTCTGGAACTGAATTTTTGATTGTATGATGATTTGTTAACACTCGTGAATCTAATTTACCGTATTTAAAACGGGGATGTGGATGGTGTGGGGGTTAACCAAAGATACAGGTCAAATACCAGTGCATCATTTAACTGATTACAAGAAGGTCCCCTTCCCCTCATATTTCCTTTCAAAACATATGATATTCAGCAACTTTGAATAAACATTTTAGATCGGAAAAAGAAATATGCTCTGTATAAGTACATGCAGTGTTATTGAAAAAACAAGCTGGCCGAACAATAATTTCTCCATTGGTATGTTAAAGATTCTATGTGTTTCAACAGTTACTCTCTTTTCGTATTCTAATCAAATATAAATCACTTCAATAAAAGAATATTAACATTAACGAACATTCAGTTATTATAAACTTAAAAACAAGCATTAGGATGTGGGTTAATTTTCTCGCACTGATCTTCTAAAAGATCATGTAGTTTTTGATAAACAGAACTAAGGCATCCTTTTTTCACGTCATATTTGCATTAAGCCAGTTGAAATATATTGTACATTGATCTCCATTATTCATATATATACTAGTATATAAATCATATTCATTCGGGCATAGCCCAATATACCAGATAAGAGGTATAAATTTGCTGCATATTAAAAAAAAAGGGAAAATGCAGTTGCTAAGTGATGAAGTTTATGTCATATTTGGAAAATTCAAACCTCCCGAATATTTTTTTTCTGTGTAAATTGTCGATATTGTACATGTCTTATGAGAAAAGAAAAAAAAATTATCATCTAGAAAATATTTATCAAGTTAGCTGAGAATGCAATGAGTTATTTTATAACTATATCACATTAAGATAAACAAGGTTAAAACAATCATTTATTATATATAAAACTATCAACTATTTTCACAAAACCGTGAACATTTTTATCAAAGTGCGTTAATATCGACGATATAATTTTTTTTTTTCAAAGTGCGTTGACTTGGTCCCAAAATTAACGCACTTTGAATTTTTTTTTTAAAGTGCGTAATTTTTCAAAGTGCGTTGTAACAATGCATGTATATTTTGGTAATTCGGTAATTGATAAAGAAACTTTATTAATGCTATGTAAAAATATTCGTATTCATATCGACAATTAACTTCATCAGGTTGATTTAAAAAATGCCTGTTTGGAGTCATGTAAATTAGTTCATACTATAGTAAATGAAAATAAATTTGAGGCTTTGTATAATTTTTTCAAAGTCAAATACTATGCGAACTCAGTCTGACATTTTGAAAAAGACATAGTTTTTTTTAAACAATTGAAGGTCGAATATATTTGTGATTAAGTTGTCTTTCATGCAAAAACATATTGTTAGAATGATTCAAAATATAGCTATTAAAGATCGTTTTTAAAATTACAACGTGTCCGTAAATATAATTTTTCTCAAATATGAAGAGTGTCTGTCTTACGATTTTTGTCTTTCGTGATACCATACGCATAGCCCCCTAACTCCGTAACTACCCTAACTCCGTCACTTTTGGGAAACTCCTCGTCGTTTGAAATAAAGTACGATAATGACGTCATTTTTTACATGTCAAAAATCTTTAATCAATTGTCAACAATTTGCAACGGTTAAATTTAAGAATGTGTCAAAAAATAACAGAATTAAACCTTGTTCATTTTATGCACCATTAATTGAGTGAAATCAGCTAAAACTTTTTTACGGGTGCACTAAAATATCGATATTTCTGACATGCGGGCCCATTCGATCATTTACGGTCGTCAACCATTTTAAGAGAGGTCAAGATGAAACATTTCACATGTAATACATTTTTGATTAAGGTAATTAATACATTTTTTTCAGTCCGCAATAGCCTTTATGCACTATACTTGATTATAACGTCAAATCGCTCATGCCGATACTTTTGCCTTATACAGGGTATAGATATATCCGGTATATCTCTATTTAGAATATGGTACATTTCTAAAAATGTAATAAATAAATAATAATAAGTAATATATTAATTAATGATATAAAATATTTGAAATATGTAATGACAGAAATCAAACGGCATCCATACATTCTGAAAAGGCCATTGTGATTGTTGTTACATGGACCAATTTTTTATTCTGGTGATCATTTCATTTCGATGAAATGATATACAATTTAAATTGTATACACCGATTTTACTTATTATAACTTGGCCTAGATACAAGTTGAGTTTAAACTATATTGTTAATGTGTCTTCATTCCCTGCCATATCATAGAGCATGTGGGTGACGGAGTCAGGTTCATAAGATATCATAGGCATGCGTGATAAACGTCGTATTCAGAGGGCTTATTTGAATTAAACTAAAAATATTTTTGTCAATAAATTTATAAATTATATTGTTTCAGATTATATTTAGTGATTGCAAATGATAAAAACCACAAAAAATAATTTACAGAGAAACGCGGGAGGTTTTCTGCTTATGGTGACGAAGTTTGGGTACTCGGGGATATATCGCATAGCACCCTAACTCCGTCACTACCCTAACTCCGTCACTTTCGGGAAACTCCTCGCCGTTTGAAATCAAGTGCGATTATGACGTCATTTTTTGCATGTCAAAAATCCTCAATCAAATGTCAACAATTTACAACGTTTAAATTTAAGAATGTGTTCAAATATAACAAAATTACACCCTGTTCATTTTATGCACCAATAATTGTGTGAAATCAGCTAACACCTTTTTACGGGTGCACTAAAATAACGATATTTCTGACATGCGCGCCTATTTGATTATTTACTGTGGTCAGTCATTTTAAGAGAGGTCAAAATGAAACATTCACATGTAATTTATTTTTTATTAAGGTAATTAATACATTTTTTTCAGTCCTCAATAGCCTTTATGCACTACACTAATGATAACGTCAAATCGCTCATGCCGTAATTTTTGCCTTATACAGGGTTACAGATATATACGGTGTGTCGGTAGTTATAGAATACGCTACATTTATTAAAAATGTAATAAATAAATAATATAATCATTAATATATTCATTATTGATATGATATATTTGAAACATGTAAGGACAGAAATCAAACGACATCCATACTTCTGAAAAGGTCATTGTGATTGTTGTTACAAGGACCAATTTTTTTTTATTCGGGCGTTCATTTCACTTTGATGAAATGATATACAATTTAAATTGTATACACCGATTTTACTTATTATAACTTGGCCTAGATACAAGTTGAGTTTAAACTAAATTGTTAATGTGTCTTCATTCCCTGGCGTATCATAGATCATGTGGGTGACGGAGTTAGGTTCATAAGTTATGATTGCACGTGTGATAAACGTCGTATTCAGAGGGCTTATTTGAATAATAATAAAAATATTTTTGTAAATAATTTTATAAATTGTAACGTTTCATGTTATATTTAGTGATTGCAAATGATAAAAACCGCAAAAAATAATTTGCAGAGAAACGCGGACTGTTTTCTGCATATGGTGACGGAGTTTGGGTACTCGCGATCGGGGATACTAGATGTCCCTCTGCGCAACTCAGTTGAAAGTAATAATATAACTGTCATTTCCCGACAAGAAAAAATATTAAGCAAGGGAATTTTTAATTAAGTGAAAGAATAGCGATACTTAGTGTGTGTGTATATATATGAAAACAATCAGATTTCAGTACACGTGTTTTTTACAGAGAATTTCTTGAGAAACGCTAAAGCTTGCAAAGTTATCTTAAAGTGAGTCGAAGTATTCAACGAGTCTTTGTGCAATTCCATTTTATATGTACATGTGACACGATTGATTTATAGGAAGATCTTCTCGTTTTAGCAAGATGAGGGACTTTTCATACATGTACATGTAGCAACACAATGGACAGACCACACTAGTGCTTTTATTAACAGCCTTGATAACCTTGATAACATGTCTAAATGTTATATGAATTATAACATCATTACTAACTCAATTGATTATGCTACAGTTTTTGTAGATTTTCGCAGGGGTCTAATATGTGTACATGTACACAGTACAAAGTACAAAAAAAATTATGCATGTTATTCAGGAAATACAGTTAATGAACTTACAATACGAAGATGAAGAAATATTACAATCTGTAATATCAATCAAGAAATAGTTAATCTAGATAGTCACTCAGTATTTAGCAAAGCAATAAAGTGTAATATGAAAGCTGAAGAATGTTGTAAGCAGTTTGTCTTTCGTGTTACTTCAAGTTTGAAATAAGAAAAGGGACGTACGGTAAAAATAAGTACATTTGTAATTTTTTCTTGGCGTTGATCGGATCGATGACCATGAGAAATATAAGACACGCTATACTGTTGATTTAACATGTTATAGGACCTTTAATTTCTATAATCAGAAATGTCCTTGCTGTTGTCCTCGTTTTTTTTTTTACGAATGTTGACAAACTCTTCGGTCTTCCGATGTAAAATAGTCCGTATCTATGGAATAAAATCGATTAATTGCTTTTCTGATTTTTTGTGCTTTAATGCAGTTTTTACATCAGTCTTTACTCTAAACATGTCTACATCAAAATATACGCATGAAATTATTGAACTCTTTTGGTATGCTTCAGTCAGATTTAGTAATTGTCCCTGAAGTGCCCGAAGAATAATTATTTTTTTCCAAGGAGGCGGTCAGCCTCCCTGAATGACACCCTATGATCCGTGCATTTCAAGGATTCATTGAAGGGGGAGGGGCAAAAGGCTGAGGTTTGGGTCGCCTTGCGATTACCAAGCTACCAGTTTAAAAAAAATGCTTTTTAACTATTCTTGCAAAACTGGACATAATAAGATTTCAAGATCGATATCGATGAATTGAAACACAAAAACTGGATTTCATTTTGATCACAGAGAGGGGGCACTTATCTAATTAAAATTACACGAGCAATGACCATTTACAACAAAGAGCGAGATGAAAGGTCTAATTTTAATTAGATTGAGGTGGCACGCCCCTCTAAATCGGTCCATACCATGTGTGCAAAAGGAGGGTCCGAAGCGGCCGGAGGTCTGAGGGCCGCTTTGAGGCCCCCGGTGGATCCAGGGCAAAGCTCTAGTGGGGGACCAGGGGGCAAAGCCCCCGAAAGCTGCCTGGGTTTCAGGTGCTTAAGACACTTTTATGAGCTATATACATGTACATGTATATTATACATATACTCGACATATTCATAAAGAAAGATAAAAACTACAAAAACTGATTAGACGTTCTCTTTCTAAAGATCTTATATATATATATATTTTTAAATTTGATCACAAAAGGAGGAGCTCTAAAGTCGCCAGTGCAATATCTACATGTATTAAAATACGATGTGTGTCGCACGCATGCACGACCCGATGCCATATCGTATTTTAATGATCAAAACATCAGCCACAAACACACATAGACACTCTAGTTATTCGTATTAACATGAATATTCTCTATTATATAAAATAGAAAATAGCTTATCGATCTTAATTCCTAAAAGACTTTCATTTACTTTAGATCATTTTCTGAAAAACCTTCCATTCGGCTATTCTCGGACGATTCCGTACTACAGGAATAATAAGGAATAATCCGAGGACAACCGAAGGCTAGGGTTTTCCGCCACGGATAAATCGAAAGTAGGTTTTTCAGAATCAAGATAGTCACTGATAGTACAGATAAAAAGATATTTTTGGCAAGGATATGCTACTTGTGTTTTTACAACACAACTATAGAAATCGGCATTAGGATAACACATTAGGATATCACAATTAGAGGGGAAAAGGAAGCGGAAGGAAGGAATGATTCGAAAGGTGAGTATAAAACTTACACTACTTTTTTTAGAAGCATAATTTATGCAGTCATTAAAATAAGACCTTGCATCTCGCTGTTTTGGGTTATAAACCCACTTTTTATTGAATTTTTATTTAAAGACTTATATTAAAGGGACTTGGACACGATTTGACTTAAAATTTTCAAATTTTAGTTTTCCATTTTCAATGTTTATACTGATAAATATAGAAGTTTATAATGCTATATCAAAATTTAAAAGTCAAATATCATGTTATAAGCAAGTTACAGAGTCCATAATTCTTTGTTTTGTAAACAAAGCTCGAATATTGTCATTTTTACATATGTCTTGTATTGGTGTAAGTTTCAATCAAATGTATCTTTTTTTTTGTTGATAATAGTGTTTATGAAGATACTGAATTAGTTTAAATTGTTTTAACATATCATTTTGTCTAAGAAATGGCAATTCTCTACATTACATTTTTTGTAAACAACTATAAGACTCGAGCTTTGTTTACATAACAACCAATTCTTACCTCTGTATCTCTCTCGTAACTTGAATTTAACATTCAATATTTTGGTCAATCATTTAAAATGCACCAGTAAACCATTTTATACATTAAAAATAAAAATAGAATTTTCGATCTCAAATCGTGTCCAAGTCCCTTTAACTGATTAAAATAATTAAAACCACACTGAACCAGTTTCGCTTTTCAAACCCTTTTCTGGTAGCCAGGTAACAGAACAATCAATCCAAGATTCCTCTGACTCTAACCCCAGGGCTGCGTTCAAGATCGTAGCTGCTACGTAAGGCTATGTAGTTCAACGATTAACTAACCTAGCAGCTACGTAGATATTTTTAGCCTAAATATTTTATGCTAAGCATCAAAATACTGTAGTAGTTTGGTCTTTTACACTACTGTATATGAATATATTTTGACTTCGCGTTGTGTTTTTACATAATATTTAACCCAGATAATTTTGAGTCCGCCTGTTAAGGCTATTAACAAGAAGAAAAACAGAAGAATTTGATAAGTTGAAAATATAATTTATTCGTAATTAAACAATAATTAATTACGAGGAGGAGCTAGTGTACCTTAATTAGTGACCAAAGTAAATAACGAAAATTTAAAGAAAAAAAATAATTTCCAAAATAAATATGGAATTTGAGTCAACTTCAAATTGCCACAAGGAGGGCAACTTCGTACCTTGATGCAAGGTTCAGAGAAGAAGCCCCGCACACGAATGTGCTCGGGTTTATATACTTGTTAAACAATAGTGAACATTTTTAACAGAATTGGCCAATAAGAATTTACGTTTTATAATAGATGAAACAGAAAATGAATAACGAACCCGATGAATTTGTAAATAATTTAAGTAGGTACTACTACAATACAATATGGCCACCTTAGTAACCACTTTGTAAGTAAACAAATATGAAATCTATTTACTTAGTGATATTTTGTTCATCTTTTAGGTTGTAATGAATTTAAACATGTATATTTCCGCTTGAAATTATCCAATTATATCGATGTAATAAGTCTTTAGTTGAATATTTCCAACTTCAAATCTGAGACCTAGCGGCTAATTTAACCTATAGTCTGTCCCGAGTTTTTGCTTCCACCACTTTTTGCTTGATATTTCAATAATAGTAAATACCTTTGTGCTCAAACTACATTAGGGATGGGACAATCCACCGATGCACCGGTGCATCGCGGTATTTATTTTGACGATATTTGGATCGATACATTTACCATTAATACAACGATACCTTACCGAACTTTTTTTATTTTTCAAAAATATCCGAGCTTCATATATCGGCTATTTTTAGTCCGCGCGCCTAATATGAAAGTACAAATATGGCGGAAAACCTCGTAAAATTGTCAAAACTGTTAGGAAGCTAAATATGGAGTGTGGAAAACTTTTGGAGTACTTGTTTATGAAAAACTAGTGTAAACGAGACTAAAGTAATTTGTAAATTGTGCAACGCTCATTATGAATATAACAAAATAACTTTGGACATGCGGTAATACATCGGCAGGTTGAATAAATTTTAAACTTTTATTCATGTTTTCATTTAATTGCAATGTATCGTGATATGTATCGTATCGCATCTCATGTATCGTGATATGTACCGAATCGGCTCAGTACAGTATCGTCCCAGCCCTAAACTACGTTCATCCACTAATATGAAAAATGTCCAGATTATCTGTTTTGAAACGCCCCCTCTACAGCTTCAGGTTTCTATACACATCCAAAACTTGAAAGTCTATGGAGATTTTGCATTGCATCAGCCATTAATAAGCCCGGATGATAATGTTAAAAAATTCCCATTACAAATCTCAGTAAGAAAATTGTTTTCGTTCCTGTGAAATTTTTTGAGTGAAAAGGGATAATTGTTCAATGAAGATATCTTGGATATATTCCCTTTCATCGATTTCAATTGTATTTCTTTCACAGGTATGTGTATTTCTATTAAAAATCATCAAAAATTGATTGAAGCAATAACTTGGGACAGACTATAGCAGTCCATTCAATAGACCTAGATATCTACGACTTAGTGGCTAGGATAGCTGCTATGATCTTCAACGCAACCCAGGGCTGCGTTCAAAATCGTATAATATAATGATAATCACAAAAATTATATCATATGATAGTGTAAAATATATGTATTGTATAATATGATTTGATTATGTATAATATGATATTGCTTTATATAATATATAATTTTGTCACATGATATTGTATCATATGATGTTGCATACTATGATTAGATACATTATTGTTTCAAATTATATTGTATCATATGATACAATATCATATATTGTATCATATAATACAATATCACACAAAACATTATTATATGATACAATATCATAATTTAAAACATATTATATTAAATTTACTGACCATGTATAAACCATATTAGGTCAACGACAAACTAACGATTAGGCCTAAGAAAAAAAATTGTTTGTTTCCGCTTTCCCGACCGACCCTAGCTTTTACCCCCCGACTCAAAACTTTTTAAAAGGATTTTTGATGGAAAATCGTTTATTTTCGTTTTTATCCGATTGGAAAAAAAATTACTCAAAATTTTGGTCACAAAAACGCTTGAAGCAGTTACTCTTGTCAAATCAGTGTAACTCAAACGTTTTGTTTCAAAATGGCTGTATGTTTCCATGTGTTGTAGATTTTAATAATGCTCTCATTGTTGGCAGAGGAAGAAACTGATATATAATATCATTTTTGTGTTTTCTTAAGACCAGCTTAATAGTCAGGAATGATATTAAAAGTATTTCTCATTTTATACCATTCAGCAGTGTCAGTACCTAACCGGCATGTATGGATACTGCAATATTTAAGGGGAAAAAAAAAAATTTGAAAAAATAAAAATAATTTCCAACCGACCGACCCTACTTTTTATCAGCATGAAAGCGGAAACAAACTATTTTTTTTGTTAGGCCTTATATTGTAACGATTATATCTTACCGACTGTCTTTTTTTAATGATAAAAGGTAAAATTAAACAATGGAAATCAAGCTTTTGTATTCATATTAAAAGTTTCAATTTGAGTACGAAACTTTACGTCATTATGCTCTAAAATGATGTCATAATGCTCAAAGGGGGTGATATTTTCTACTGACTATGTATGGAATATACATAGTCTCCATGTGACTGCTTTAAGCCAATGATTTTCTTACAATTTAGCCGGAGGTAAGATATAATATCATTCAAAACAATATCATATGATACAATATCATAATTTAAAACATTATATTAAATACAATATAATATTTTATGATACAAAATGTGTTGTTTATGTGATATTGTATCATATGATACTATATAATATAATGTTATGATAATGTATTATGTGATGAAATACAATGATTTTTAACATGATACAATACCATATATTTTATGATACAATAATATATTTTTAGACAGTATCATATAATTGTTTTATTTTAAATTACAGTGCTATATTGTATCATATGATATATCATTTGTCTAAATATTGTATAGTATCATAGGATGCAACATCAAATATTTTATCACTGTTTTGATTAGAATTATAATTTACAAAACCATATGGAAATTAATGTTTGATTATCAAACAATATTTTAACAAATGATTTATGACATTGTGTCAGTGTAAAAACCACACAACAGTATCCATGAATATCCAAGATCATTAATTATGATTTTCATACAATATGATAAAGGTGGTCTCATAAAGGTGCTGCCCCCTTTTCTCTCATATGATTTATTTTGGGGTCAGCTTAAGTCCAGACATTTGGCTATTTTTGTTCAGGTTAGCAATATGGCCCCTGGGCCTCTTTTTTATGGTACAAGGCAAGCATTATTTTTGATATTTCTGTACAAAACTATTTTATGTTTATTGTGAAAAAATAACTACAGTATAGTTTTTTTCCACAATTAACTGCAACAGTTAATATATTAATAATTCTTAACCTTCATGGTTGGATATGAAATTAAATGATTAATGGTATCTCTAATATCTTTATATATGATAAAGTAATAAACATGTCAAACATTTTCAGATATGAAGTCTGATTTATACTGGATAGCTGCAGTATCAAGGATCAAGGCTTGTCTGTGTTTGTATTTAAAATTGGTAAGTAAAGTTCAATGTTTTCCCGTTTAAAACAATGCAAAGTTAAATTTTAATAATACAACAGCAATTCTGGTATACCCTGACTAATTCATATGTTAGTTTTCTCGGACATCACAAATTTTGGTGCATACACAAGCTGACATTTCAACATAGCATTTAGTTTATATGCTATGCATGAACCTCGAAGTACATTCAGTGTTTAAAGAGTTTTATATCAGTCATGTGTTACCAGTGTTTAAGAAAAACAGAAATTGCAATTACTAGTATAGGAGTTAATTATGTTCAGTCTCCCTAAACCTTAACCAAAATCCAGATTGATATTTTATGGTTCCACACTAATCTTAGTTAGTCACAAACTAATAGATTTTATGTCAGACTAACAAAATTTGTCTAGTCAGTTCGGTCTTACTAATTATACCATGACAAACAGAGTTTAGGGGTATATTGGTTTCACCCAGTCCGTCTGTCTGTCTGTAGACACAATTTTGTCTTCCCTATAAATTTTTTTGAGGGTAGACCTATTTGGAGCTAGATATTTTGAGGAAAGGCCGTATCGCTTGCCCTTTTTATTGTGTTAGCTGATGAGATAGGTAACAAATAACATTTTCCCCGAATATTTTGTCATGAGGAATACAAACTGATTTTTAAGAATGTTTTCCCCTCTATAGTGCTATATAGTGAAAACAATTACCGGTGTGATACCTTAAAGAGTGTTGATGTACCGTATTTTTCAAAAATTAGGTTGATACGGTTTATTGGGCGAAGGAGGCCGTTTTTAGCCAGAAAATAAAAAAAAGTAGAAATAGGTCGACTTCAAAGAATTGGTCGAAAAATTACCGCTAGTTCTAATGAATAAATGGTTTAAACCAATAACGTTATCATATAGTAGCCTTTAATCTTATTTCACAGTTTTAAACAAAAGGGAAATAAAATGTATTTCTTTAAAACATCGTAAGAAAATGTCTGAAATTGCATCAAAATTTTCAAACCAATTTATTCAGTACGGCCAGTTTTAATTTAAGATCGTTTTTATTACTTCCGTGCCATGTGTACAAACTGGTGTTAAACGGGGGATAGTAACCTAGCCTGGAGGCATGACTACGGTAGCACATGCCACCCTGTGTCTCTGTGTGACTTTTTACTGTGTATATACACACGAGTCAACCTCTGATCTTATTGAAGCCTGCGGGCATGAGTAGCACGTGCCAAGAGTTCAACTGTGTATAAACAAAGTAGGCGCTACCCAGACTGATTTCAGAGACACCTTGCTAAAATTTCATCAAAAGTTTTATGTTGAATATACAGAAAAAAAACTTGTTCATGTATTCTATTATGAAAACAAATTAGTTTTTTTTTTTTTTCTACCAGACGATATTTTTCCCCCGTAATTACCCTTTGTACGGTTCTCATTATACTTTTACCGCGCAAAATCGATTTCCTGTTTATCGTAAGCACACGATCAAAATGCATGACAGCATATAATAATGATCGAAAGATGATTCAGTCAATGATATAAGTTAGAAATGTAAGAAGAAATAAATCTATTTACATTTAATTTTGTTTAAATGATAAATTACTACAGTAAATTGATTAAAATCCATACGATTTTTACACAGAAATTCAAGCAGTATTAAGTAAACAGTTTTATTAGAGGGTTGCATAAATTTTTGCAAAATTTCATATCAAATTTTCCAACAAAAAAAAAACCCATAAACTGGGCGAAGCAATGAATAGGGCGAGGTCCACGTGTCAGGAAAAAAAAGTATCGACCTAATTTCCGAAAAATACGGTAAATAAAATTCAAAATTATTGATATGATTTTAGTGTTTTGGAAATTTTAAATATTGTTTTCATATAATTTTAAATTTTCCTTTTTACATAGTATGCACTGTGCAAATTATGATAATGTTAACAAGCTAATTAAAGAAAATCATAGTCCTATGGGATCAATTTTCTGAGATATACAGTTGCATTGTGCTATAGGAGAAAGTGAGGATTTAAGTGTCACAAACCTTTATTATTCAATTATATATTTTAGTTTCTTTAATTGAATTCATATTAGTCCCTTTGAAATTAGCCTTGCTGGAGTGTTAGTCCCATTAGGACAGTACTAGTTAAAAGTTCTGTTTAATAAATTTTATAGATTATTAATGTAAAACCATGACTGATTTTTATGGCGTCGAGCGAAGCTCGAAAGCCATCTAGGGATCGTACGTCCGGAAGTTACATTTTTAGGAGCCAAACAACTCAAATGAGTGCAAAGTTTTCGTATGTGTTTGAAGAAAAATAGATGACATACTTCAATTTCGAGCAGAACTGTACGTCAACAAAACAAGTTTGCAGATTCGAAATGGTTGCCGTCTTTAAAAATGTTTACATTTTATTGAAAACAATATGTCTCGGTTTCAGCGGATGAATACACTAGCACCGAGACACATGCGATAGCTGGGCTTACATACTCAATTTGGTTATGAAATGTACTAGCCTGCAAAATAGATTATTTTGTATCCATATCGAAAATTGACAATGCACAAATGTTTGATCTTGTAGAAACAAAACTTCCTAATCGAGCGATAAGTACATCTACAACCAAAAGTTATTTTAAACCAACTAGTGAACTACTTTCACTTTGTAAACAACGTGAATGGGTGCTTTCTTTTATCTACCCCTGATCTTTTCGGCCCGTGTCATTTGGATCCTTGTGAATTTTAGATGAAATTGATAATAAGAGACAGAGTGGTTATCAGCAGTATACAATATATAGAATTAAACACAATAATAATTTTAATATTTATTTCCATATAAATAGAGAAAAAAAATCAAAAAAAAAATTTTAACTCCTAAGATATTTCTATAAACTTAAATTTTCAATTGAAATTCAAAACTTTTTAAGAATTAGGTGAGCAAATTTGTAATGAATTGTAATTTTTTAGTTATGTGATAAGTAACATTTTCTATTTTTTTTTTTTTTTTTTTTCGATAATTTATGGAAAACAAAATACCAGCTTTTGAACTTGGTAATTTTTTGGCAAAATATTGCATATAGGGTACCCTCATTGTACGGATAAGTCCTCCTACAGTTTTCAAAATAGGAAGTTGTTCTTTTGCAGATCAATTATACAAATATTAGAGGTATGCATATTGCTAGGATTTTGATATTCGATAATTTATGAAAAAAATACCAGCTTTTGAACTTGGTCATTTTTTGGCAAAATATTGCATATAGGGTACCCTCATTGTACGGATAGGTCCTCCTACAGTTTTCAAAATAGGAAGTTGTTATTTTGCAGATCAATTACACATATATCAGAGGTATGCATATTGCTAGGATTTTGATTTTCGATAATTTATGAAAATAATACTAGCTTTTGAACTTAGTCATTTTTGGCAAAATATTGCATATAGGGTACCCTATTGTTGTACGGATAACTCCTCTTACAGTTCTCAAGATAGGAATTTTTTCTTTTGCAGATCAGTTATACATATATCAGAGGTGTGCTTATTGCTAGGAGTTTGGTTACTGATAATTTATGAAAAAAAATTGCTTGGATTTTGGTTACTGATAATTTATGAAAAAAAAAAAAAAAAAAAAATAAAGTCATTTTTTGGCAAAATATTGCATATAGGGTACCCTCATTGTACGGATAACTCCTCTTACAGTTTTCAAGATAAGAAGTTGTTCTTTTGCAGATCAATTATACATATATCAGAGGTGTGCATATTGCTAGGATTTTGATTACTGATAATTTGTGAAAAAAATACCAGCTTTTGAAGTTAGTCAATTTTTAGCAAAATATTGCATATAGGGTAACCTCATTGTACGGATAACTATTACTACAGTTTTATAGATAAAAAGTTGTTCTTTTGCAGATTAATTGTACATGTATCAGAGGTGTGAATAGTTTTAGGATTTTTATTTCTGATTATTTATGAAAAAAATGCCAGCTTTTGATTTAAGTCTTTTTTTAGCAAAATATTGCATATGGGGTACTTTATTTCACTGGATATGGGTTGACATGGATTATGGATAAAGTTCGCATATAAAAAGAAAACCCGGTTAGCTGTCACATTAACAGCTTTTCACTTGTTTTGATAATTATTTAGGTTTTTACTCTTCAAATTAACTTTAACTCGACGCCATTGTGGCCCTTCAGGCCTTTGATTTAATTGGGTTTTCCAAAAAAAAAAAGTGGTTATTGAAATGGTGAGAATGTTGGGCAGTCGAGTGGGTGGGCGGCTGCCAAAAGGGTACTCCTATTGTACAGATAACTCCTCCTACAGTTTTCAGGATAGGAAGTTGTTTTGCAGATCAATTGTACAGATATCAGAGATGTGCAAGATGTGCATATTACTTGGATTTTGATTTTTGATAATTTATGGAAAAATAGTTTTTCTTGGCAAAATATTGCAAATAGAGTACCTCATTTCTCTGGATAGGCAGTGTTTATTAATTCAGGGTTGACAAATGGATTATGGATACTGTTCACACAACAGAAAACCTGGTTTGCTGTCACATTGACAGCTTTTCTCTTGTTTATAGTATAGTATCTAGCATGATGCAAATTTATATGATACATTGCGGTGATTCTTGGAACTGCTCAATAGAGTTACTGAGCGAAAACAACAGGGGTATCCAGTATGGTATTGGCGACTTGATGTTTTCTTCGTCAATGGGATGTCCAAGAAAATAGGTGACAAGCGCACATGTTCACAACAATACCTTTAATAGGGACGCTTAGGTGATTAAAAAATAAGGGTCAAACGAATCTTCTGTGAATTGTTTAATTTTAAAAAAAATTGTGTTCAATTTATTTGTCATAGAGCGCTTAATAACATTTTTATAAACTGATTTTTAAAGAATGTTTATAATGAAAAGAACATGGTAGATCAAGGCTTATCTATTGCTCATATCTTTGTATATCGTCTGTAATGGTTGCATACACTGAGATTAAGTGAATACACAGCCCATTGCCATCTCCTAGATAGTATGATACTAAACCAGTGCTACACCTGTAAAAAAAAACATGCCAGAAACCAATTGTGGTGTATAAACCAATTGTGGTGTATAATATGCACCCTTTTCTCACAAAGAATAAATTCTAGTAAAAAAGTGTGTATTAAGAAAAATATGGTGATGCATTTTAGTTTATTTTTGATGGACAAATAAAATTGCCTTTGGACTAGTTAAAGTACACAGGCTTTAGTCCGGCTGGACTGCTGTATAAAAAAGTCAGTGTCAACCCATATTTTCAATGGTCAAATATTTTTACTTCTTTGTTGGCAGATTTACCGATACAATGTTTCATACAACACTGAACAATTATATATCTTACCTCCTGCTAAATTGTAAGAAAATCATTGGGGAATGAAAATCACTTCTCTGTAAGCGTCAATTCATTGTAAGCGTGTTCGCTATAACCATGTTTTACTGTATATTTACCAAAATCTTACTTGTTTGGAAAAGCATCACCTTCCCGATCCTTTAGGTAGCTTTGTTTTTGAAGGGGTACTAATTATAACTCGAAACTTAATCGAAAAAATTTACATAGCCAACTTAAAATATGTACATGAATCTAACCTTGCTCTCCATACGTAATATTATACACAGGGATGGGGTCAATTACAATGGAAAGTAATTAATTAAATTACAATTACTTCCTTAAATTCTTCAATTAAATTACCATTACCATTACAAGAGTTTTCAAATGTAATTAATTAAATTACAATTACTTTGCAAATGTAATTAATTAAATTACAAATTACATTTTGAAATTCATAAAAATTTAATAAAACTGTGATTTATTTACAACACATAAACATCTAAGGACGTATGTCTATAATGTGAATAAAGTTTCATCATTATCAAAATACTTTGAGACACTGTTTGAGAATTTGCTAACTACTTTGATAAGTAACAATTTTTGGAAAGAAAAAATATAAATTTGGTTTTATTGTTTATTTTAAAACGCAGGTACCAGTAGTCACAATATGGAGGTGTCTCATACCACCTTAATATTCAATAAACATTTGAAAGTCATATCCCCTAACCTACACCTATCATGTCAACTCAAGTATTTCCTGCATGCAAAACTATTAAATGAAAACTTTCTCCTTTGCATTTTTATACCCTATTTTTTTTCTTTGTAAATACAATGCCAAATTACAGGTTAATCTCAGGTAGAGGGCAGACTATAATTGTTATCAAAACACAATTCACACCTGTTGTCCTCTACCTAATTATCCAATGTTTGCAATAAGGGAACACACCCTGTGGACATGTTAGGCATCAAAAACTTGGAAGCCATGCATTTGAGCTCTATGCATTTTAGGCTGCATGACTTGATAGTTTATTTAACACTGATTTTGTTCGTAAATTAAACATGATGTTTTAATCTAACTCGATGATGATTGACACCAATTTTTCTAATAAGAAGGGAAATAAGTATTTAAAAAAAAAGAGATCAAGCAAATCATCAAATACATGTTCTTAATTAAATTTGGGAAAATTATGATTAAATATTGAATCACTGAAAAAAATTCATTCTGAAAAATATTTAGTATGATATATATAATAATAGTTTAATGCTTTTTAACTACTCTTCCTAACTTGATCTTGTACCATTGATAGTGTTGGGAACAATGGGTAGTGGACAGCTTCATATTTATATGTACATCAGTGTGTAATTGAAAGTAATTGAAAAGTAATTGGAATTACATGCCTTTTTTTCAAGTAATTAATTAAATTACCATTACATGTAATTGAAAAATTGGTCAATTACACATTACTTTCAATTACATCAAAATTTGTAATTAATTACACTCAATTACCATTACAAATTACCATTACCCCATCCCTGATTATACAATGATTAAACATAATTATAACCATGAAGCTAGAACTTTTTTTTGTCTTCCACAAAAATTAAGGGCTTTTCGACAGCCCCATTATCCTTTTTTTATTCAAATTTTCAAAAAAATTAATCTCCAATTCTTTTTCAATTTTTTTTAACGCCTTGTTATAAACAGTTACTTAGATAGGAACTTATGAGTAGTGCAATGTGTAAAGAAAGATAACTCCAGAACTTTACAGGTAACTACACCTCTAATTTCGAGAGGAATATTTTCAAAAAATCATTTTAAAGTAAGTATTCATTAATCTTTAGGCCTTTCAAACCCCTATAAGGAGTCAAAAAGTGGCCCCTCGGACCATAATTTGTAGATTGCACACTTTATTCTTCACAAGAAACTGAAAAGATTTTTTAAATCGGATAAAAAGTAAAAAAGTTACAGCTAAAGGGCTGTTTTGAACGTTGGCCCCTGCAGATCCCTAATTTTTTCGAATTATCTACCCAAAACTTTTTCCGGTCTGTGCATTGTGTGTGTTATTGTACAGTTGAAATATTGTAGCATTGACTTGAATACCTTTTGAGAAAACGAATGACGCGTGATTTTAATTTAACACTGAAATTCCCATAGACAATTTTCACCGACCTATAAAACCGGAAGTAGTCAACATTTTTAAATGAAACTTGATATATATGTTGATTACCTCTATGTAAATAATATTCAGGCATCATATAAACTTTTAAAGGTCATTTGAATTTTTTTGTTTTTTCATTCCCCCTTTTCTAAAGTTTTGGGCTTTATATCTCAGAAACGGTGAGAGATAAAAAATTGCCTACGCTTACAATTTTGTACAACTAGTTATGATGAAGGTAGTTAAAAAATTTGAATGCTCTACATTAAAAAATAAACAAAACAGTAAAAAGTTTTAAAGATGAAAATAAAAATCAACAACCATAAACTTTTCCTTTTTCTTGTCATTGCAGGGGTAACAGAAGATGGGCCAAAGTCCTACCAAGGAGCCAGATAAGACAGAGAGAGTAGAAACCAGATCTATGACAACAGAAAGACAAAGAAGCTCTGATTATTTCATCAGAGAATTGCAAAGTTCTCAAATAAGTACTCCTATATCTCGCACCTCTGCATCCAGCTCTGGAGAAGCAAATTATAAGAGAAGATACTCTATGGAAGACCAACATTTGGATCAGTTGTTGGTGGAGAAAACCAAATACAAACCGATTGATGTCAATCAAACAAGAGAACACAAATTGATCACTAGTGTACCTTTAGATTTATCAAGCCATGAAAAAGGAAAAAGAGGATCTATGCTTGACAAAGCTGTAGACGTGAGACAGAAAAAAGTTGAAAGAGGTTCTGTGAACTCAAAATACAGTGATGCAGATAAATTATCTTCAGCTAAGCAACTGAATTTTAAACCAGAAGAACATTCAAGTTTATCCCATTCTTCCACTAGTAACAAACAATATGTATTTGAAAAAGGCACAGATCTGAAGCAGAGAAGTATTGCAAGTGTACCTCTAATGAAAAGAACCCCTGTTTCAAGGTACACAACTGTTCCAGATGAGACAATGCACTTGAAACAAAACAATGCAGACTTATTGCATTCTAAAGAACTGAAATCAAAGACTAGTGGACCTTTAGCTGTATCCAACAGTTCAACAGATAGCAAAACTGTGCTTGACAAAAGCACATGTTTAGAGCAGCAAAAGGCTACAAGACAATATACAGAGAAAAGGCTACACATGCAAAGCAATACACATGTTTTAACACAAAAAATGTATCCCAGTCAAAGCAAGACTGATTCATTTCCTGCTCATGAAGTAAAAGTAGAAAATGATGAACGTTTAGTCCTTCTCAACTTGTCTAAAAGGGATCAACTTCAAGCAACAAACAGTAGCAGTGACATTATAATAACAAATGGAAAGGAATACAAAATGCCCCATTATTACAAAGAGGAAGATTGTAAGCCAAAAAATGAAAAAACTGAAGGACCAGCAGTTGATATGAAACTGGCATCAAAAGTTGCATGCAAAGAAAAACCTCCAGAGAAAATTTTAAAGGACTTAACTAACCCTGGCAGTATGAGCAAAGGAAAAACAGTTCTAGTCATACCACCTGTGACTGGTACCTCAAAAAATATGTTGGATACTACTAAGAATAGGAAGATAGTTGAAAAAGGTTATGAAAATATGTTTTGGGCTGAAAATAGCCAAAGAAATGAAAGTAGAGAGGTTTCAGATGTTTTGAAAAAAACTGATTCACAATTTTTTGAGAAAACAAAGGAAATAAAATGTTCTTTTGATCCAACTCAAAGGTGTATAGATGGATTAGACAGTATAAGAGGAACCAGGCAAAGAAGTGAAGATAAAGATGACTGTGTATTTTTATTAAATACACATATGAAGGATCAGAAAGTGTCCGTTGACTCATCAGGGCCAAAAACAAAAACTCTCTCAAAAAAAGAAAGTGACTTGAAGGAAAACCTTAAGAATATTTCCAACCAGCTAGAAGATGTAGCAGTTACGAAAATCATTTTTCGTTCTGAAGGAAGCTCTGTAGTTGGGAAGGAGACAAAAAGACTACCTCTAAAAATGTCGGAAGTTAAACAGGCGAAATCACAAGGTATAAAAGATGAAAAAGGCAAATCAGAAAACAGTGTAGAGTCTAGAACTAATTACTCAACAACAATTAGAAGTGATCTTACCACCCTTAAAACAACAAACGGAGAATCTATAACAATAAGGAGTAAAGATAATACATGCCAGATGCAGAAGCCATTAATGGTAATGGAAAAGGAAGAAAAAAATGCAGACAAGTGCAATGTCGATGACGGGGTCTCTGGTATAAGTAAGGATGAAAAAGATTCAAAGACAGAAAAGTATTATCATAGAATTGGGACAACAATAAGCGCAAGAAAAGTGACAAAATATGAAATTGGAGAGCATGTGAACACTAGCCCAAGAGTTCTTTGTAGAAATGAAATTGGTGGAATTACTTCATCTGAAATGAGAGCTAATCTGTTGGATGATCAGGATCAAAATATCACTGTAAAAGATTTGCGACATGAAACCACTACATATGGAAAAGATGAAAAATGCCTTGGACTCTGTAACATTCCAGAAAATGTAAGAAGCAATCAGTTCCAGCAAACAGCAAACAAACAAGATATCTGCAAAAATACTGGTTCCTTAAATGAAGGATACCCCAAATCGAAGTCCCAAGGAAATAATTCAGAAAAAATGGAGGAACCTTTAATAAAAAACACAATAGTTGAAACCACAGAATATTCTGCTATGAAAAAGGAAAAAAATGATATTGCTGTAAAGAATAAAATATCAAGTATCACAACAAGTTATGAGAAATTTGAAGAAGTAATGAAATGTGAGCTTGACATGTCGCGTTCTGGTAGGAGAGATCTGATATCAAGCAACTATGGACGTAATCCTAGTCAACAAGAAAAAACAGGTTCTGATAATCGGGAAAATCCAAACATGAAAAGCAAGGAGTTTAAAAAAGTTATCTGTGATGCTGTGAAGAAACAGAAAGACTCTTTGACTGCTCAGAACGTAGAATCAAATACTATTACGAATAGCGCAGAGATAAAGGAAATAAAGAAACACGAGACGGAGCCTCCAGAAAGGAAGTCCAAACTGAGCAGCACGCCAAAGAAAGATACAGTGAAATTGCATCAAAATTGTAATGATCAACAAATGACAGATAGCAAAAATATTTCAAGTCAGAAGCAGCTTTTACCAGGAAAAATTACATGTGAAGAAGCCATAGAAGTGGAATCAAATGTGAAATGTGTCAAATCCAAAGTAACTGAAAACCCAAGGAATATTTACAAAGAAAGCAGCAGAAAAAATTCAACTAAATCTAGAAGAATGAAAAAAGAACTTTCAAGCGAAAAGAAAATGGATGGTATGGTGCAGAGAAATATTCCAAAAGTTAAAACGCCATTACCAAAATTGCCACACTCTGCTGATGATGAAAGATACAAGGGAGAGGAAAAGGATTTTGTGACATACACACTGACTGTTTGGAAGCACATAAAGGAGGAAACGGATTTCCTTGCTCATCTTGTTGGTATTGTCGCAGACATACGATTTCAAATCATTTCCCTAAAAAACGATTCCAAGAATGATACAACTACTGCCATGTTTCGTTTTAAAAGTAACGGAGATGCGAAAAAATTTCAGAGTTGTCTTAAAAGTAATAAAGACAATTTACCATATCGATACCATTTTCAAAGAGAAGGATTGTCCACCATGACATTTAAAGTAATAACCAAAAAGTCGCAGTATATTCAGGAAAGAACTTTAGAAGTTTTAGGATCACATCAAGAGAAACAGAGAGATACTGAGAGAAAGTTATCTGCGTTAAGCAGGGCTCCCAAGAAGAAATTTATTGAATTAGCAGCTTATGAGCAAAGGGAGGCACAAAAGAAAGCCTTTAGTGACAAACTAGAAGAACTGAAACGACAACAGACTGAGTTCCAGCTGTGCTTGTCTGATGTAATCCAACAGGTTGAATCATATAAAGCTGGAAATATCGAACCAAAGAAATTTGATTCTGTAATTAACAAATTTGAAGTAGAGTGTTCGCGATTAGAACAGGCATTGCCAATTTATGCTAAAAGAACAGAAATTATCGACACAATTCTTCAAAACCAAGTTTCAATAATATTAGGAGAGACCGGATCCGGAAAAAGTACACAAATTACTCAGTACATCTTAGAGTCTTCTATTAGCTCTTCTGGAAAAGTCATTTGTACGCAGCCTCGCAAAGTAGCAGCAATGAGTCTTGCACAAAGAGTAGCGTCGGAAATGAAATCAAACGTAGGTGATCTTGTTGGATATCAAGTTGGTATGAAATCAAAGCTATGCAACCACACAAAGGTTTTGTACATGACAGACCACATGCTTTTAAATGAGTGTTTAAAAGATCCATCGTTGATGAATTATTCTTGTATAGTGATTGACGAGGCACATGAAAGAAGCGTGTATACAGATCTTTTGCTTGGTATGATAAAGAAATGTTTGCCCCAGCGACCAGAACTCCGTGTTGTAGTTACTTCTGCAACCATTGATCCTGAAGTTTTTGTGCGATACTTTGGTGGACCAGACATATGTCCTGTCCTGAAGGTCTCTGGGCGTATGTTTCCTGTTGAGATTGAGTGGCTTAAGATTTCTTATGGCCCTGAGGTAGCTGATGAATACGAAATAAAAGCCATTGAAAAAGCAGCAGAGATTCATAAATCCGAACCTCCTGGAGATATTTTGGTGTTTTTAACTTCACAAGTTGAAATTGAACAATGTGCTGAGAAACTTGAGACATTGCTCCGAGGAAAGAAAGATCATTGGATACTTCCTTTACATGGGAAACTTCAAACAGATGAACAGAATTTGGTATTTAAGTGTGCTTCAAAGGGAAGACGAAAAATTGTACTGGCTACTAATGTAGCGGAGACATCTGTGACAATTCCAGGAATAAAGTATGTTGTCGATACTGGAGCTGTGAAAGAACTCTCATATGACCCAAAGAAGAAAGTAAGTGCATTGCGCATTGCAAAGGTCACCAAAAGTTCCGCTGACCAAAGAAAAGGAAGGGCAGGAAGAACAGGTCCAGGAAAATGTTACAGGATATATTCTCAAGAAGATTATGATGCAATGTTGCCGACTTCTATTCCAGAAATACAAAAGATACATTTGGGTCATGCGATCCTGAAGCTGTTACAACTAGATGTTGACCCCCTAGAATTTGACTTTGTACAAGCACCAGAAAAAATTTCTATGGAAAATGCTTTTCAGCACCTTACTAAGCTTGGTGCAATCGAAGGGGGGAAAATTGCTCCATTGGGGAGATGGATTGCAAAGCTTCCATTTGAACCTAATTTAAGCGTACTCGTTCATGACTCAATAGACCACAATGTTGGATTAGAGGGAATAATCATTGCAGCGTCATGCACAGTAGCAGGATCCTTGTTTTATCGAGGAGGTACGAAAGAACAAAAAGAAACATCGGACAAACATAAAGTTCCGTTCTGTCATAAACATGGAGATCATTTCACAAATCTTAATGTTTTTAAAGAATGGAACGCAGTTCATGAAAAACAAAAAGGAAAGTGGTGCAGAGATAATTCAATCAACGGGAAAGCTATGCGGAGCATTCGTGATTGTGCAAACGAAATTTTACATATTTTGAAAAAAGATTTGGACATCCACATCAAATTCGAATTTACTGATACTCATGTTGAAAGAATTTTGCAGAGACTATTGTTCAGATCTTTCCAGACCAACCTGTGTCATTATCTTGGTCACGAGAAAGCCGGATACTACTTCATAGACAAAAATCAGCAAGTAATTATGCACCCTTCGTCTGCATTCCAGTCATTAGCATCTTTTCCGAAGTGGGTTATTGTTGAGAGAGTAATGCAAACATCGCGAGATTTTGCTTTAAATATAACAGCCGTTGCTGATGAAGATGTCGAAGAAGCGCTAGTGGATGGTTCATTAGATTTTGACATTGAAGACGTAGAAAGTAGGCGTGTTGCCCCTATCCTAACAGAATACGTTGGCACTCATGGTCATAGAGAATTTGTAGGTCCACGATACAGCAAAGTGAGAGCTATGCAAGAAAATCTTTCAGTGCAGTGTACAAATTCAGTGTTCGTGATTGACGCAGATCGGGATAAAGGAGAAATTTCAATTTATGCACCAGTAAACACTAAGGACATTTCAACGTGTACACTGAAAACTGCCATAGACCCAATCAAAGAAAGAATTCGATCAGAAACCGTAGAGCACCCAGTGTTGCAAGATTTTCAGAATGTACGAATATCCATTGGTGCTGGAGGCCAAACCAAAGAATTACTCTATCAGGATGAATACAAAAATGTTTTTGTTTTTGGCGATCCCTCGTCATTTGGATCAAACGATGAAATGAAACAATGGTTTGAAAAATTTGGGCGTATCCATTCGTATATCCCCAAGTCGCCAAAAAATGACAATGCCCGTTACCTTGGTCAGATTATTTATGAAAAATCTGAATGCGCACGGAATGCAGTTATTGCTACTAGAAGAAACGAATTTGAATTCTCTGCAAAACCCCCAAAAGGAATAGGGAAATCGGAAGAAGCTGATTTACTGAAAGCTAGGCTTACTTGGTGTAGACGGAGATCTCGTGGCTTTGGATTTGTAGAGATTCTTAACAAAGACAAATTAGATGAGATCATAATAACTAGTGCTCTAAACAATATAACTGTAGGTGGAAAACGAGTTAGAGTGAAACCAGCCAGGAACGAAATGAACCCAGATGAGGAAAAAAACGAGTTGCATGTATCAGGTCTTGGTGATCTCGTAAATGAAGACATTTTGCGAGAGAGTTTCTTCCACCACTTCGATATTTCAGAAAATGACATAGGAAAAGTTAATGTCATACGAGAAAGAGTAAATACCACACCAGAGATGATGTTTGCGTTTAAAACGAAACTACAGTCTGCTTTCAGAAAATATATAAAGCAAAACATGTTTTTTGTGTCTGTGGTTGAACCCAAACCTGCTGATTTTACATACCAAGCCTTTGTTTCTTTTAAAGATCCCGAAGAAGGCTTTGATGCGTGTTCCATGCTTAAAAATAACCTTTTTATCGGAGAAAACGCAGTAACAGTTTCTCCTGAGATCAAGACCCGACTCTTTATACTCGCACCAGTCTATGCGCGAGTACAAAAAGAAATTGAGAAATACTGTGAAAAAATAAAAACGGAAGACGGAGGGAGAAGACTCACAATAAAGCAGTTGAAGAATGAAAACTTTGCTATTGATATTGACGCCGATAGCATTGAAAATATGGTTCACACAAGAAACAAGGTACAAAACATGCTTGAAGGTGAAACAGTAGACTTGGAAAGGATTCCGACACTTCGTTATCTTTTCACTGGAGATGGACAGACTAAAGTTGGAAAGATAATGAAGAAGACTAATACACTGATTTTGTTGGATCACAGAAATACTTCCCTGTCAATTCATGGAAAAATGAAAGAGAGAGAGATGGCGATAAGAAAGATTGAAAAGTACGTAGGGAAACTGTCTTCCTCGAAATTGCGAGTGTACGACTTAAAGGGCGAAACAAAGCCACCGGGGTTGATGAAGGTTGTGATAATGATGCACGGGGTGAATCTTAAAGGTCTGAAAGAGTTATCAGAGTTATCGACTGTAGAGTTGGACCACAGAAGTCATAGGATAAGGATGTTAGGGTCTGATGAAGCAGTTGATAAAGCAGTAGCAGAAATCGATGGTTTAATGAACCACCTGCGAGAAAAATGTAATATCCCAAACTCAAATCAGCCCGAATGTGGAATATGTCTTTGTGAAATATCTGAAACAGAAATATATAGGTTGGAATCATGTGGGCATCCTTATTGCAGGGATTGCATAAAGATGAATATAGAATCAGCAATGCAAAACAAAGATTTCCCCCTTAAATGCTGCCACGATGAATGCGAGATGCTTTGGGCATGGAAAGATTTTGTCAATATGACAAAACAAGGGTTCTGCAATCTTCAGAACATCATAACTTCATCGCTGTCTTGTTTTGTGAGAGAAAATAAAGACAAAGCGCGATATTGCATAACTCCAGATTGCCCTATGGTCTACAAGGTCAGTGCAACAGGGGGAAGAATTGTTTGTGGAGTTTGTAGAGTTGGTATGTGTAACAAATGCCATGTCGAATACCATAATGGAATGTCTTGTGCAATGTACCAAATGGAAAATGGAAATGATGGATCGGGTCTGCGGGAATGGATGCGGCGAGATCCAAATAACCGAAAACTGTGTCCAAACTGTTTTGCAGGAATCGAGAAGACTGGTGGTTGTCAGCATATGGAATGTCGAGATTGCAAGGTACACATTTGTTGGACATGCATGAAATTTTTCAGCTCTGGACCACAGTGTTATGGTCATATGGATAAAGAACATGGGAGTTTTATGTAAGGACGGGACTTTATATGTTAATAATGTATATTTAATATTTAAGAATTGCCTAATAACGGTAAATGAAACCAGTGTGATTGCGTGCACATTTAAACTTGTGTGATTTATTTATATATATAATGAATTGTGGTTCAGTATATACATGTATATTTGTTGTGGGAAGAATTACAATATGTGATAGTATATTTATTTTCTTCTTATACACTGTTATTTTGTTTTGAAGATTCTCTGTTCAGTCTAATGAATTTGACGTTTTTGAAAATGTCTGAAAAAATGTGGAATTTGATTCAACCTAGTTGTTTACAGAATGTTCAATTAAATACAACCGTATTTCTGAGTAATTAAAATATGAAATATTCCCTCTTGTGTTAATAATTGCTTGCTGTTAAGTGTTAAATAAAGTTTTGGAAATTTTCATACCTTATCTCTTGTCTAAACATTTATTGGAAAGTAAAAATTCATCGTTTCGAAAGGAAATTTATGTGCACTTATACAATATTCTGTGTGAGTTTCTTATGAATTGTTTTTCACTTCTATGTACGATAAGCAACGTCGTTCCAAATTAATTAGAATACGTTTATCCAAAACATATTTCCACTTTCATAATTATGTACAAACTGTTCATTTAAAAAGTGAAAGAATCCATCAATTAAGGTGGAATAACACATCCTCACATAATGGCTGACCTCTGATCAAAACGACATTTCGTTATATTAAAAGGATTTTATCGACGGCAACATGTACCTTACTTCATAGTCGGGTGTTGGGCATGCTGATCCGTACATCCCGAGTTCGAATTTAATGGGGGGCTTTTGCTGTTACCTACTGAATTGAATATTTTAGATATTTATTTTTTTTATCCCCAAACTGCAAATTTTTCGCTTATTTGACACATGTACAGTTTATTTTTCATAATATATATCATAACCAAATAATTTACTAATAATTCGAGTGACTTTTTCCAGGTGTGTTATTCCACCTTAACTCTGTGCCAGATAGTTATGCCGGTTGTAAAATAGTACCTTTACATCTGTAACGAGGGCTGTGTGATCAATAGATTACCTATTAGATATACCTTAAATTTTAAGTAGTTCTTTTGGCTATATTCAGTTAATTCAGTGAAGAGAAAAAGCTTTAAATTACCTTAAAATTGGATGTTATATGCATTGTACAGAACACTTCTTAAAGGGACATGGGCACGATTTTGGTAAAAAAATATTTTTCAGTTTTTATGTGTACAATGATTCATTACTTGGGCATTAGTAATGGTCAATCAAAATTTGAGTGTCGGTCGTCGTGTTATAAGCAAGATTCAGAGCTCACAATTCTTTGTCATGAAAAAGCTATGGTTACTTTTTACTTTTTGTTTGTAAAAGTGAAAATTCCCGTTTAAGACCCAAAATAAATGTGATAAACACTCCAAAATGGATGTGATAAACGCTCCAAAATGAATGTGATAAACGCTAGAAACATCTATTTATGCTTAAAACGAATTAGAACAAAGATAAACCAGTTTGAAAAGAACATTAACGGTATATTAAACCAATTTAAACAGAAACAGGGCACATGCCTTATTTACGTGATAAAGTATAATGAGTTCTATAACTTGCTTATAACTGTACGACTGATAGAAAAATTTTGGTTGATTATTAGAAATGCATTTCTAAAGCATATTTAAATTTTCTACTGTCTTTGTCTGTGATAACATTGCGAATCAATTTTGATGCCTAAAACCTAATAATTTCATGGAAAATGAGTGACACAAAATGGGCGTGTCTCATAGCATAACCGAAAAACAGTCTTGGCTGCGCCCTTCGGGCTTTATTGGATTTAACCACACCCCGACCAAAATTATCACCTCCTTATACTCGAAGAGTGATTCCTTATTCCTTAAGTAAACACTAAAAGTAGAAAAATGAAATTTGACTAAAATCGTGACCATGTCTCTTAAAGGAGATTTATGGTCTAATAATGTCCACGACCATTCAGTCCTTTTTAAGGTCAGACGACACGTTCCTCGAGAATCTTTTTTGTATCTCCTCGTAATAAAGAGTTCCAATAAAAATATTAATTTTATAATTACTTTAAAAATGATCAAAATTTACTTGAATTTTGTTATATGTGTACATGGTCGAGTGGTTAGAACCGTGGCCGCTCTCTGCCAAAAGCGTATATAGGTTCTAGAGGTCGTGAGTTCAAAGCCCCGCCCCGGCGGAGATAGTTCTGATTTAGTGAATTTTGCTGTGCTGTAGATGTATTTATTTTATATCAGCAATTCAAGTGTATAGACCCCTTCACGATAACTGCGGTACTGCTCTCTTGCAGGGCAAATTGACATACTTTGCCGAAATTTTAGTACGTGGATAATTAAATGACGTAAATGAAACAATTAACGTTACGTCATATTTCACCAAATCATGTCATTTTGCCCTGCAAAAGAGCAGTACCGCAGTTACCGTGAAGGGGTTAATTTTCAAGAAGATTATAAAGGAAATTGCATACTCTAGTATTTTGCAGAAATGCCTGGTAAGGTACCCTATTTTTTTGCAAGAAAGCTTGTCAAAGTAGTAGTAAACCATTAACAAATTCCTGGAAAAAGTTATCTAAAATTGTGGAACGTGTCGTCTGACCTTAATAAAGCCAAAAATATCTTAATAGTCTATTGCCTTTAGAGTATATAAACATATTTCTTCAACCCCCATTAACAAAAGTTTTTAATACTCTACGAAATGATCAAGTATCATATGCCAAAAAAGTGTACCTTAGACGGGTGCCAAATTATTACCTTGGCACCGACATGTTTGATACGAAATTAGAGAAAATCTAGATAAATATTATATTATTGACAAATCATATACATGTAGGAAAAACAAAGCATGAGAAAGCAAGAGCTTTTGGATTTTGAGTCTATAGAAGAAAACATATTTAATATTTGAATGATATAATCATCCACAGAAAGGGAAACATTTGTTAATATATGATTTTATTTATAAATGGCATTTCATGCATTCATTATAATGCATTTATTAAATGCATTATAATGAATGCATGAATTTAGCCGTACCTCTGTATAAAATGTTGGTTTTACTATTTGCTGTTGGACTTTGAATTTTTCTCGATAAGCCTTCAAGTTGAATTATAGACATGGTCATTGCAAATTGCCATTTAGGTATTCCCGGCCAGTAGGTATAGCAGGAACTTATACGTTTTTAGAGCCATTCTCTGTAAGCATTTAAACTTTTTCGGCACGCATAGAAACAGATTTTGTAGAAAATAAAAAGCACATGCCAAATTGTCTATATACTGACAAGTTTCCATGTAAACTCGACCCAAACTTCATTTTTTTTATCAAAATAGGCCATTTTTACTGCAGTGTTATAAAAAAAATGTGGCAAGCTCAATGTTTAACAAGCATAGAATTAAAATCATCAATCCTTCATCTATCTAAAAATGTAAAAACATGATGTGGAAGCTATCTTTATTGTTGTGAAATAATAAGTTCAAAAATGATTAGATTTTTGGAAAATGCATTATCTCCCTTTGCAATTTAGAACTCTTTTGTGCTGAGAGTTCAAAAAGAGAAGTGTTGAAACAGCATGTCAACAAAGTGGTTTTTTCCCCCAAAATCTTGAAGATTTGATCCTTATTTTTGTTAAGACCCATAGATATTGTCACTACACATCTAACATGAACCTCTATTAGTGTTTCTGAAATCCCATCCAATGCCTTATCATGTTTATGTAGTACAGTTGGATTTAATTGATCTTTGTTACTTCAGGTATGTTATGCATATGTATTACTGAGAAAAATCATAAATAATAAATGAAAATACCAGGTATATTAATTTCAATACCACTGGAACTTATTTTACATGCATGTGTTATTAATGTTTCTTTCAATCTAAAATATATGAATTGTTTCCCCTTTTAGTACCTTGAATCCCTGCATGAAAACAAACAAGAAAATCAATACACACAAGAAAACCAAACTAATTAAATCTGTAAGCAAAAAAAAATGTGTGCAAAGATATAGCTTTTAACGTACATATTCTGGTATTCTATTATTAATATGAAAATTAACCCCTCCCTCACCACAAAAGCTTGGAAAATACACACAAAATCACATACGTATTATTTGAAAGTTAGAAAATTGATTGTTAAAACCAAACACTTTTCACATATGCTTATAAGTACATGTATTCATTTTTAAAAAAAAGATGTATTACAACTGTTTGTTGCATGTACATTTATGTAGAATGCATTCATATATGTAGGGGATACAGTCAGAGGTAGTTTCTAAATTTTTGGAGTAGAGAATTTTGTTACTTTCTTATAAGTTTCCTGCTAGCTATTAAGAAAGTTGAAACATGTTACCAAACTAACTGTTATGCTGTTTGAGGGGATTATTTTTCCAAGCATATACTCACATCAATGAATAAAAATGCATGTAGGTAATGTATTGATAGGTATTGTTTTAAATTGGCTTGTATTTACTGGTCTTTATGCCAATAATTGTCATTGGGATATAGGAATAGGACTGTAAATATCAGATTCGCAGATCTTTTAACTTTTTATTTCTTCAAAAATTGGAGTATAAATATATTATAATTTGCCATTACACCCACTGATCTATAGGGGTGTCGGGAGTCAGGGTCACTTCCCCTGTTGTATTTAGAATTACAAATTTTATAAAGAGAACTAAAAATTGACAATGAATGCGGCCTACCCAGGAACACACTTAAAAATCATGTTCATTAAAATGTATTGTGGGGTCCATTGTATTATGATAGGAGTTACCTGAATTTACTTTTATTATCTATTGAAGTTCACATACCTTAAGATTTATAATAATTAAAAACTTTTGAAATCAGCATCAAACTTTATGACATTTGGGATAAGTAATGAATTTATAGCTTACTTGATGAAAGTAATATTTTTTTCTGCTGAGAAATTACATTTCATGCATAACTCCTATGCTGAGTTCTATAAATGAGCCATACTGATTCAGCCAAAACTGTTAATTGGTATGAAACAATGAAAGGAATGAAATATTATGCATTAGGAATGTAAACATAACTTTAAATACAAACTTGCTATTTGGATGAACATGTTAAAAAATTCTCTGCATTGGTAAATTGCAGGAATTGCATATTTGTAAATAATGCATGTAAATTAATAGTTATATAACATCATATCGGGTACTACTACTACTTGTATAATATATATTGTGAAGTGTTAAAGAAGATAATTTGAAAATTCTTGATCCTTGATAACAGTTAAACAGGAAATATGGAATGAAATAAGCAGCTATGCAAATACTTTGATCTAAGGGGAATAGAGTGTTTCAAATACAGTTCTATTACAAGGACTTATTTGGTATTAAAAGTGTATATCTGGTAACTGAAAAATAACCTTGTATGCTGAGTAACGGTTTCCAGATAAATTTTTAAGAATTCTTTAAACTTTTCTTCAAACTGCATGGTTATAAGCATATGGGTTCATCCATGAATTAAAAATTCAAGTTGTTTGAGTGAGTGAATTGGCATTTTTAGCAATGGAGAAATGGAAACTACAACAATTGGGATTCTGACCAGCATATTTATTATTAGAAGTACTTTTATTTTTATTTTGCAGCTAAGAAAAATGCAAGCATTCATAAACATAACATATACTTAATCAACACATGGATTATTACTTGCAAGTACATTTGCATGATTATATATATATATATATATATATATATATATATATATATATATATATATATATATATATATATATATATATATATATACTTGATTTTAAAAAATTTTGCATTTTTTTTAATTCATTAAAGTTATAATTAAATAAAATACAGATGTATGATTTTATTATAGTGCTGCAACAATTACTTGAGGGGTTGAAAAAGAAGATGGCAAAGGTTGTAATGATAATTTATATTAGAATACTTTTTATAACTGGTATGAGTACAGGTAATAATTACCATGATAATATATTTCGATACCTTAATCATTAAATTATTTGAATAAAAATTTAACATCAAGAAAAAAGTCAACTGTTTTTTTTTGCACTAAATGAATACATGTACATGTAGCATTATGATCTTTCTTACAATATAATAAATAATACCAAAGCAATCAGTTATGTAAACAAGAGGCCTGAGGGCCTCATGGCTCACCTAATCGACTGTAGCCATAACTCTGATGAAATTAGAACACTGCATCTTGACATGTTAGTAAAGTAATTCTTGTTTAGAAAAGATCTTTAAAATTGTCTGCGCATATTCTCATTTTAAACGTCAATTTATTTTTTCGAGAAGAACATTTTGAATTTTTTCTTTTTATTTCTATTTTAAAATTCACCCCCTCTGATTGTAGGCTCACCCTACTCCTAAGAATCATAATTTGAACAAAATTGAGTCTACGCTACCCAAGGATGCTTCCACACATGTTTAAGCTTTTTTGGCCAAATGATATTTGAGAAGATTTTTAAATAATGCCAACAAAGTTTTAATAATTATAGATAAGGGTCGTGCTCTGAATGTGATCTATAGTGTACTGTTTATCTGTACATTCATCCGTCCAAACATCTGTCCATATAATGAAGGTCATATCAGATTACTTTAAAAAATTCTAAGCATATACACCCTCCTTTAAGCTCTGTCTGGCTCATACTTGTCATAAACAGAACTTTTTATGTAAAAAGTGTGCAGTGACCTTGAACCAATTTCAATGTCAAATGTTAAGATCATAGCAGATGTTTAGTCCTTTATCACTCCCCCCTGAAAGAGAATGTTACCCTAATTCTAACAAATTTGAACCCCCTTAACTTTTGGATGATTTGTGCTTAGTTTGATTAGAATTGACTTAGTGGTTCTGGAGAAAAAGCTAAAATGTGGAAAGTTCACAGATGGACGGACAGACAGAGACGGATGCCCTCAAAAAAGCTTTCAGCTCAGATAAGCTAAAAAACATAAGTTTGATAAAATATGTTCTCCTTTTTTTTCATCAAAATTTGGTAATGTTACATAATGAAATGAGATACAAAGACATAAACTGTCTATTATACATAGAATTGAACGAAGTTGTTTATTATGTTTCCATGGTAACGATTGTTTATTATCTTACCTAGATTTGATAATTTGTAAACCAATATTACAAACACTTTCAATTTATTGCATATTTAATTCACATATTTTTTTCTTTAAAGGACATAATTTACACATATTTATGAACCATAGTAAGGGTTTTATGAAGTTTGAAAGTTGTAAATTATACACTTTTGTTTCCATGGAAACATCAATTTTGACAATTTTGAAACATCATGTTTTGATTGTTTCTGATAACAGAAGACCCAGTCAATTCAGGATTGGTGTCGGTTTGCATCAACCTGTCCGCAAGAATTTACAGGGCATCACCAAAAATGCCTCATTTCTAGGTTTTTTACAAAATCGTTAACCAAGTACTTTTAAGCCCTTGGTACAATAAAGGAAAATAAATACTTCGATTTGATTAATGTATTATTCAATAGTTAAGATGTGATGCTTTGAGAGTTTGATAAAGATTTATCACAAACTAATCTAATTGAAATAAATATTAAAGCTGAAAAAGTGTGTTCTTCAGTAAAAATCAAGACCATGTTGTGCTAAGAATGATGGGTATGTGTATCCATGGTAACAAAGTTGCCTAGCAACCAACTTTTGGTGTTTTTATGATAGGTATATGATAATATGCATCATATTAAAATTTGAGAAAAATCGGTGACTATGCGTGCCGAACCTCCTATACAAGTGTTTAAATGCTTACAGAGAATGGCTCTTAAATCACAGAAATATCGGGGTTTTTTTTCCAAAACTCGCGGATGATTCTTTACGGGGATTGCAGTAGTGCAGAAATTTAATGACTATAACTTATTTCATTTTATATTCTCATTTTTTTTCTTTGAACAACTTGATAAGACGTGCAGACAAGTCAAAATGCATTTTTCTTTTACTTAATGACATAATATGGACTCGTTATTAGATAATTCTACAGTCCGCGCGATCAATATGCTAATTGTTGCAAATTCCAATTCATGCAGTTTTAATTTTCATGACACAAATATTCATAATTTAAGAAGGGAACGTGTTATAAATTATTGAATACCTCGTTGATTGGCGGAATATTTTTATTGACTGTTGTGCCGTTGGTGAAACCGCAATTTGCACCAGGCAGGTTTAATGATGTTAATGATTGAAATTACATGCTTTAATATGATAGATATGATCATAATTAATTGGGATATTATACGCAACAAAAGAAATTCGAAAGCCTTTATCATAAGTGCATATACTATCACGTGAAAGTTTTTTTTTAAATCAAAATTCTACAATTCAGTGTAGAATGGAACTTGAATCCGTGATTTTAAGTACAAGGAACTTAGCAACCATTTTAATTTGAATTCAGCTCATGGTGGTCAGGAATCAACCCGTACATACAATACTGACAAACTGTCATAAATTACAAGAGGTTATGGTAAAACTATTTTAAAAGTACATCATTAATCAGCCGATTTTGTGATTTATGAACTAATGAGAGTAAATAAACTAAAACGCCTTCATTAGGATTAACCCTTGACGCACTTTATATCGATATCAAGTTATCTATATCATTTCATGCCATATCTGTTTCCTGTTCATGTACAATTTAACGTGTCAGGAATTGATTTATACCATAAAAAGAACAGATTTCGACTCATAAAATACATTCTTCCTTTTCTCAAGCATCATTAAAAGTACACTTTATCAGGTATTTTGCTATATTGTATTTTGTTTTAAATTTAAAAACATATGTTATTGAGAAATCAGATGGATTGTGTAAAAGGCAAAGCCTATGTAAGCCCTTTCCAAAAATGTGCTATATTGTTTTTTTTTTTAAACATTTTTCGTGTATCGTAGTTTGATTTGAATTCAAAAAACCCATTTTAGAATACATATCTAGTTTTTACTCCTGCCTAGATAGTCTAGACTCACCAGGTTTGAATTTCAAGTTTGACAAGGCTTGCCGAACCATGACCTATAATTTAGAACTAATCATACACTGACTAGTCAAATTCCCCTAGTACCCAATACCACGGTGTACGTTTTGTTAAAACCTACTTCTGTCGGTATTTACCGTAGCTTGGTTTGTCAGTAAATTCGTTTTGAAATATAATTTGACCAAAAGATAAAAACGTCCTTGAGTTGCAAATGCAAAAGTGTTTTTATATATCAAATGAATTATTTTCCTGGATGTTAATTCAATATTTTACACTCTTTTTTACATTTTTTGGTCAATCGATCGATGCATATTGCTGGTAATAAATGCTTCACATTTTATTAAATGACACGAGTAAAGTCTTCAGCTAGATGATGCATTGTCGAAAATTGCAATGTAGGGCGTTTTAAGAAATATTTTTGTAAATGTATTTTAGCTTGTTCACTTCAATGATGTTACTAGGTCATGGAATTTTTATATTAGCCAGTCAGCCAAGAATAATTTAACAATGAGACATGTTGAAAAAGGCATGTTGAAAATATTGACAAAACCACAATTTTGTGTCGATGTAATTATCGAAATCGTTTTACTATCGTTTAGCATGTTCATAAGCAATTCTCTTGGACCAAAATGTCGCACCAACATTGTTGGGACTTTCCTATTAACTAAAAATTCATAATTCCAAATTCTTTTGAATATGCATGATTGCTTTATTTTTTGTATGATTTAATATTGAAAATATTTCACTCACTCGGTAAAAAAAAACTCAATGGCAAATACTTATCCTTCGATTTTTCTCCTTTTAGATATAGTTGGAAAGGGGGTGCTACCAACTCAATAAGCGGAAAATATGAAGTCACAACTGCATTTAAGTGTCAAAACATCATTAATTTGGTTAAGTAATAAATTCATTATTCATTTCATTATAATATTTTTATATTATACTCTTTTGAGCATTTTACTCGCCTTCTTCGTGTATAACACGACACAGCATAAACTGATCCCAAAACGCGAATGCTTTTCTTGAAACTTAATTGGGAATACATATGTACATTGTACTTGCATACAGTTAACACACATAAACACACGTTTACATCTGTTGTGAAAATGTTGTATTCAGTAATCTTTTCGTGAAACTAAAATGTTAAACAACTTTTTATAGCTCCAGTCGAATTTGCTTGAAAATAATTCGAACTTTATTTTTTTTATCATTGTGTATCTGAATTCCTTTTAAAAGAAGTGGTTTTTCCACCTTGCTTTTGAACGAAAAAATATTTTGGTCTGATCCTTTATACCAAAGTGTCATATTTATATAAATTCTATTATACGTCCATTTTTAAACCTTTTTCCTGTTTGACTAAATTATGTATGCCTATTTGTATCTATGTTTATTCTGTATATAAGTTCCTCATGTACCAAATCATTTGGTTTGAGTAAATAAACTGAACTTGAACCTAGATAGTCTCTGTTACGTAATTTTTAAAACTATTGATCATGTTAACGATGAACCTATTTGGCAACAAACACTTTATTGTTATTGATACGACCAATCACGCAGTGGCGTATGTGCAAATGCAGCATGCATGCACGTTCACTATGGATGAGTTAGCAAAAACACTGTATAAATGCAACAAAATTGTCCAATCACCGCGCGAGTTCAAAGAAACATTTCCCCGATACTTTTGTCTTAAAGAACGCATGAACCTACAATATCCAACTCATTCTACGGCGTTCAAGTTAAGTTGATCAATATTGTTGTTTTAGTAGTTCAACTACAATTCATTTGAGAACCGCACGCAGCATTCTTATATCAAACTATATCACAGGGTACTAGTATAGTGCTTTATGAAATGTACATTGGAAGATCATTAAAAAAAATGTATGTTTTGTTGCAGAGGGTGTATGAACCTTAATACAAAAGGAAGTCCCTTACCGGTAAACCCAGAGGTGGTGGTTGGGAAAGGAATTATGATAGTCTTGATCGCTGTCATTTAAGTCTGTCTTATTCCCTTTATTTGGTCCTTACTTTGTTTACCAGAGTTTGCGTTATGGCTTCAAATTAAGGAGGCCGATTGTTTGGTTTTTTTGGGGGGGAAAACTACATTAGTAAAATACTTAATTTTTTAACCATATGTAATTTACACCAACTCTAGTTTATTAGCGAAGTTTCAAGAAAATAGACCATCTGGTTCTTTTAAAGGATCATCTGTGTTTTTAGAATGCGCAAAAACATTTGCTATCAAAACTAAAGTCGGTCTCCTTACTAACGATGTAATTTGCTACACGTATGCAGCTTTACAATAAAAAACTATAAGTAAAGTCTGAGTGTTGGTAAGATTGAGTATAGACGATGGAAAATTTCATTCAAATGTATGGATCATGGTAATCACTATTTATCACCATTGTGCATGGTACTGCAAACAACATTTTCTTCAACAGAGCAATAATCATTGCAATGGATGTTTTAGCAAGATAGCTTGCAATGAAATAAAATGAGAATTGAAAATGTTTAATGCAAACAATCATTAAACTTAATTTGATATGCTTCTAAATCGCACAGCCAGGTAACGTGCAATTGTACATTTACATGCTATGCAAACGTATATTTCTGTTAGAAATAATATTTACTCGTTAATTATGGATTATATGTTTTTGAGTTTTAGGCATACATATTATTTCTATTATACTGCTTTCATTTTGTTTAAAACACGAATAAAAATTTACAATGTTTTAGTGAAAAGGAAAGATTAGTGGAGGTTAAACGATACTAAACATCATCGTACATCCTCCTTTCTTAAAGTGAGTGAAATTTGTTTTCACGTGACAAAATAATTTTAATATATAAAAAGAAATGTACAAATATCCCTCCGAATTTTGTTAAAAACTATCTAGCACACAAAACGACATTTCTTAAAAACTTTTTGAAGTATCTGTAGGGTACATGTACATGAATTTCTTATAAAATACTCTCAAAATACTCTTTTTATGTTGGAACTTTCTCGCGATTACGTAGTTCATGATAATATGCAGATGAAGAGTCGTATTTTTATCATATTATCTAGAATCTATTGTTAACAGTAAATCAATTCCGCTTGTCAATCAAAGTCATAATCAAACTTTAATGATCGAAACTGTCAGAATTACTCCAAGTTCATCATTGCGGGCGTTAAATTTCATTAATCAAATTCATTAACGTGCGTCCTCTGAGAAAAATGTTTATTCCGTATAATCTATATTGTTCTTGCATGGCAGTGATGTCTGACGACTACACATTCAGAACTGCGCACGCCGTTGCAAACAACTAACCACAGAATCAATCAAGTACACAAAAAGTTGACACCACTTTTTTTCCGGAAAAATCATTTGGAAAAATTATAACCAATTCACAAATAAGCTTTTTAACAATTTATCAGTCTCAGTTCATGAACTGTTGACCGTACAGAATATATTTTTGAAGAGATGAAAATTAATAACTTTTTTTTTTTTTTTACAGAATTGCTTTGGAGTTAAATAGTATTCATTTTATTTTATAGTTACTTTTTTAAAAAAATAACAGGAGTTTTAGTATATTTTTTTTACCAACTTTGCCCAACTACCAGATTGAAAACCTCTTTTGACTATACTATCCTTCTTGATACATGTATGCATATGAATTAAAGACAAACCAAAAATATATACATACATTGTAAATCAATTTCCTCAAGCGAGGGAAATACAAATTACACTTAATAGCGCAATCTTGATGTTAATAATTTTTTTATGATATTTGTGTCGGTAATAATTTATGATATTCGACCGACATTTGAAATATAAACACAATTACAACAATTCAATGATTTTGATCTTATATATTGCAAAGAAAAAAAGAAATACTAAGGTTGATCCAAAAGTAATGTCACACTATTCCCCAAATTTCAATATTCATAAAATTGATAATTTTTTTTGAAATGGATAAATATGTAATATATACATGTATTTGTGTTGTCTCAGGTTCCGTGGATTATGTGTGCACCCCTGTCCTAGGACTTTAAATTCTCAAAGATTATGAAACTTGATTTTGAGACAATACTAACAATGATATTTTAATTTTATATTTAATTGATGTAAATGACTAAGATAGATGAATACCTTACAATATAACATTATTAATCTATATTTATTTTAATAAAAATTTGATGAAAATAAGTGCGTCTTTTCTAGTTCTTTCGTTCAGTATCATTATGACACGTCGTTTAATGAGGTGTATTCAACAATGAATTCATTAATTACATTTTAAGAGTCAATGACTGTCAGTCACACTTTCTGTAAATAGTATTCATTTTTGACCCCAAACACGGAGTGTATTTATTCACTTCGACCCCGGACATCTAATGTGTCATAATTGATAATGAAATTTTGATAGACACGCAGAGGACTTTAATTCTCAAAATGCATAGACATTGCACAACAGTTCTAATCAGGAATTTCTCCTGAATAATTCCATAGTTTATATTGATATCGATAGGCATTTCTATGTAAAGTTTTAGAAGGAAGCACGCTTATAATTACCAGGGTAATTTACACATACAGGCTTATTCATTTTTTTTCAGTATTGAGATACATAGAGTAAGAAAGTATTGGTGGGATTTGTTCATGTTCTTCATGTTCCGAGGGATACATGTATACATAGAAACTCTTTCCATGTTTTTCCAACAATAAACGTAGAGCTAGTTTTATGTAAATAATAATTCATCGTACCTGTCTAAGATGTCTGACTCTAATGAATAAAATATCGGACACAAAACTGAAGGGCCATTTTATTTTAACTTGAAAAAAAGAATACATTCATGTTTTTCTGCCTCGGACCCGTATAAAATCAAATCCATTTGATATATTCCGTCTGTGCAAATAATCAAACGGACCAAAAAAGAGGTATCAAAGATCTTGTGTTTTGTTTCTGAATACTTTTTACATTATTAGCATTGTTACATTGTTCTGGATGTAGACCTATTTCATTATATGAAGCGAAGTGGTTCATAGTTACATGAACGAGAGATATCGGTATCCAATAATAATTGTTGTGATAGTAATGCTCATGGAAAAAGACAATTTATATTTCTCAAAAGCTGTAGTTCAATGTTTACGCAAAGACAAAATTTTCTGGAAATATATCCAAACCTTGTGCATGAACATATGTTTGTTTTTTTTGTTTGTTTGTTTGTTTTTTTTGTGTTTTTTTTGTTTTTTGCTTCTTCTTTTTTTTTTTTGCCAAAATGGGATCTTTTAATTAAATATCAAATAAAAATGGTATATATAATTAAAACCGATATTCCATTCCGTCATTGTAAATCCTATTTAAACATTTCTATATCGAAATTCTTTAGCTTAACGATTTTCTGTAAATTGTTCCTTCGATTTATGTCAAACAGGAAAATGCACTTCTCTGCGTATTGGTTTACAAATGTTTCGAACCTTTTCCTTCTGCAATGTCTGAATTTTCAGGGTATATTTCAAAATGTGTACACTATTATATTGTAAAATAGTATCTAGAAACAAGATGCAAGCACAGATCTACGTATGCCAGATTAATATGTCAATTAATAGGTAATGCATGGTCATGATGAAGCAACTTTTCATTCAGTCGATTTATTCTTTATTTATTTATTCTTATAACTTCAGTCGAGTCATTGTAAAAAAAAAGAGATACGGTAAATGTATATAGAATCTTATCCAAGGAAGAATTTAAGACGAGCAAAATAAAGAAAATCTTTCACGTCTTGCATGAAAACATTTCCAAGTAAGCCCAAAAAATGAGAAAAAATTCAGAATTGGAAAAATAACAATGTTGAAACATTCATTTCAACATGGATATATATCATCCCGGGTTCCGGGCTCGTCCTTTGTTATACAAGGACCGTGACAAGACCTTTTTCATTTCCTAGTGCGTATTTACAGGTTTTCTTTCTTCTTTGTTACATGCATATTGCGTTCATTACTGGATGAACCTCCCGGCTGATCAAGTAGAGACAGGTGTATACCTGTGTGTACACATCGATACGACCTGCCCAACATCACCTGTACATCACCTGTACATAGACTGACCCTGTTGTAAATCTAGTGTCACTCAGGGTAGATATGTTACTAATGTTTGATAAATTTAGAAAGTCTCGACATTGCTTGCAAAATAAAGAAATAGATCCACGCATTTTTTCTAGCTATTTATATACATGTTTTCTTAAAATAGAATGAAAATGTCTTTCTTGGTTGTTTCCATATCAAAAACAATGCATTCAGGTTTATTTTAATTCAAATTTAAATATATAGAAAAAAAGTTAGCATTGTCAAGAAATTGAAAATAAAAACTTATACATGCTTGATGTTCATACACTGTAATAATAAATAAATCTTTCCAACTTCTAACTGAAAAGCTAAATTATATTTGATTCAAATAAATTATTGTTTTTTTATGATTAAGAGTAACATTTGCCGAGGATATGAGAAACTCCAGTAAAACTCAATATCTTTAATATATTTTGTTTTGTAAAAATCAAAACATGTTCTCAAACGGCCTGTCCAGTCAAAGTCTAGATGCTTGTGTAAATAAATTAAAATACATATATCTCAATAATATGTTTGCCAGAAAATATGTAACTGGGGTCATGTAATCAAAATATGTATATTAACGTAAATGAAATTTTATCATTTTAATAGTAAAGTAGTGAATTTTTTTTCCGTGTATATTCAATTTCAATTTACAAAAAAACATAGTTTGTTACTTCCACCAATAAAAGAATTTGTGAATCTGTGAGTGTTCGATTTGTAAGGCAAACTAACGTAAATAACGCACATATGCACGAACGCACGCGTCCCTACCTCTCTCTCTCTCTCTCTCTCTCTCTCTCTCTCTCTCTCTCTCTCTCTCTCTCTCTCTCTCTCTTTCTCTGGCAAAATTGAAGAGACCATTCGGCTGAATATCGAAAAACCGTTATCATTTATCAAAACAAAGGTTTTCCACAAAAATTTTTGGAAAACACGAGCAAAAATAATTGCGGAATGTTCTTTTTTTCCTAATAAATTTATTCAATGTCAAATGAAATCGAACGTGATCAGACAATTTTAAAACATGCATCAATAAAATTAAGCTGAACACAAAGCAAAAAATGAGCGATTTTGCAAATTTTATTAGATCTTCAAAGTCTGACCACTAAAAACAGCGATCAGGTTTTGAAGAGGTATAAATTTAGACAAGACATGTCTTCTTCCCAACTCATTTGACAGGTGTGATGACAAATGCGTTTAGGAGGATCACAGGCAAATGCTAGCTCTACCTGTAGCGCACTGGGCAGACGACACTACTACCGTTTAGGGGCTCTCTTGGCATGCAGTGGACTCGCTAGGACCAGTGCCGGCATGATGATATAAGGAATATTAACTCTACCCCCGACAAACCAAAAGTTTTTTGCACCGAATTTGTTGTAGAAACTTTTCTAAGGATTTACTTTTAAGGAATACGCTTATAAAGACTTTAAGGTCGGTGGTTTTTTTTTACTAATGATATTAACATAAATGTATTCTCATTCATAAACTGTTGCGAGTTGGGTTTTTTCTTGCGAACGCAACGTAAACGAAAATTATTCCCTTCTCTTAAATTAGGTATGGAAACATGGCAACGTGAATTACATAAAAAATACAATGTTTTTAGAAGAAAAAAATGAGGTGAAAACACCTTTAAAATGGAATCGCCTGAAAGTAGGGAACGTTTGTCAAGACCCAAACACCTGATTTATAGGCAGTAGTGCTAACAAATGTTTGCCTGTTGAAATATCAATTATTGTTTCAAATAAAGAGCAATCAATCATGTTTAACTTCAGTTTTTAATATAAACTCTCACAATAACACACTACAATTAATCAAAATTCACCAAAATGTCGTTAAGTGCTGTATCCAAGATGATTAATTTTTTATGTTTAGATCTTGTTTTTGAATTATTGTTTTGATGAAACATTTAAACGTGCATGCTAAATTACAGCAAGTTTTTTTTTAAAACACCTCTTTTAAAAAGCCCTCATCGTAACTATATGCTTTTCTGTCTTTTGTGTTATTTAATTTCCTGAAAATCGTTCATATCTCTATCATACCATTAAATATGTTTGCAAACTACTCGGCATCATATAGGTCACATCCATATTCATAACGTATTCTTACGAACCAGGTCATGAAAAATTTATGAATATTATTTTGATAAGTGAATTGGGTAATGGAAAAGAAAAATAGGAGACGGATTCATAGCAATGGAAGATAGTGATAACTACTTAGTGAAACCATCACCGGGTGATAACCGAAATGACATCACTACATTCAAACCTCAAAGAAGCCGTATGTAAACCATTATTGTTGGTCGTCTGCATTACGACATTGCGACACAATTAATCATTCAGGTGGACAAAACATGTGCTTTCTAAGCTCTAGACATTTCATTGTGTGTTTGACAACAATTTGGTCAGCAGAAACAAAAGTGACCGAGGTATAAATAACGGACAAAAATTCCCCCTAATTTCTTATTCACTAGGAACAAATATTTGCTGACTCACAGAAATGGCTATCATTTTTGCCAAACTTAGTCTTGGAGTCTATCACAGAATTCTTCATATAGAAAAAGACCCATTTCTTCTGGATTAATAAGGAAAAACATTTTGTTGCAACACTTAGTTGAAGTCAAAAAACCTACATCTGTGTACCAATAACAGAATATGCTAACATATTCCTATAATTTCCTATCATTCCTTTTTGTGTCTACTCCATACGGTCTTTATGTAAGGTTTATTGCAATCAGCCGGGGAAATAAGAATATAGCATGATATCGCAGGTATATCAATTGTCATTAAGACATAGAGAGTTTATGGTATATAATTTACAGGGAATTTTGCCTTCTTTTACATGTACTTTATTGTAAATAGCTACATGTACCTATATACCTACAATATGTACATTATAAAAAAAATGGAAAAAATGTATTAAGGACCAGAACATATCAACAAAATCCATACCTTTTCAAGAAATATATATTTTCTAGAACAAAAAAAAATGGACTATGTTTAAGATTGTCTGTAGATTGTTTTTTTTTTAATACAGTAATCTACAAACTTGATAAAATGGGAATTGATTATTCGTAACTTTTGAATTATTTCTTTATCACTTGTCGTATCCGACTATGAGTCCCCGATTGATAATTTTGATTTAATAGTTTGCAGTATCTTGCAAATTCCAAAAAGAGCACATAAGCCCATTGGAATTTCTTTATTTTTACGGACGATTGCGCAATGCTAATCACGTGAAAATAGTTTATCCCGACCCTCCGATCCTACAATACACATTGTTCTGCAATATTGCGTTTTTATGGCGATATAACTCATACTGCACAATATCTCCGTTCTTCTGTTCAAGAAGGTAATAAAGGTGTCAAGAAATCAGTAGTGAAGGGTTTATCGGCGACTCGTACACGGCCACAATCCGGATCGCTCGGACGACTCCTAATCATAAAACACAACACACATACATCACTATTTCTTTGGCCACTTTTCTGTTCAACAAACTTGTTTTTTCACTTATAAGTTCATCGAACAAATCTGAGAAAAATTTCCCCAAATTTCCCGTCCGTGTTGCCACGAATTTTGTGACAGCCGAATGAAGATTTTAAAGAAAATTAGTTGATCAAGGCATTAAATTTTTTTACGATATCGATAAATAATTCTTCAATGTAATTAACATGTTAAAATGTCATTAGTTGTCACTTTAATAACTGAAATAGTAATTTTGTGTTGAAATTGACACATTAAGCTGTTCATCTATTAACATTTGCACTAAAACACGTGAAAAACCCCTGCGGACCTTGTTATAACGAAAAACATCCTGACGAGCGCCAGAAACAAGCGAACAGTGTGGGGGTTATTGGGAATACAGTGGTAGCTTGTCTTCTATTTTTATTGATACGTATTACATGTTATTATGATTTGACATAAGTTCCTCTCCCGTAATCGAACTCTTGTGACGTTGTTTTATTTGTTCACACTATTGGATCTATAATATTTGATTTGAATATTCATTGAGAGGAGGGTGTAGAATATGGTCAATACCATAATGATATCCACATTAAAAAAAACAGCAAATTAAATTGCCAAATTTTATAAAAGGCCAGTGACTTAGATTTGACTCATCTTAGCGCATTGACTACACTTAATGCCCTTTTGAAGTATCTAAACTTTAACCAGACAAAACCAAAACAAATATCAAAGCCAGAGAAATTCGCACTCGTCAGGTAGTTCCATGAACTTGTTCCTTGGGATTTCTTCTCTGTCAATGATCTAAGTGGCAAAAAAAATATGACAGATAAATTATGAAAAACGATAGCAAACGACAAGTGTCAAACCCATTACTGCATTCCTAGCCACGGGACTTTAAAGCGATATGCTTGTTTAGTTTTATATCATTTTTATCACCTATCATCACCGGAATTACGTATGAATTGGGGGATTTAATAAAGTAGAATAAAATAAACAAACAAGCGATGATACAAAGAAACCCACGGGGCATTTTTGTTCTTTTGTCTGTTTTTTTTAATTCAATTTGTTTCTTTCAACGAGCATTGTTTCACTTGTAATACAAACTGGAATCTGATTAACAAGGAAATCTATCAATCCATTGATCCCACAACGGCATTCTGGGTAACAACTTTTATTTATACAACAATTAAGAAGTTTGTTATGTTAATTTCATTTAATAGGGTTATTTATTTATCAAAAGATTTTTAATGGTTAATAAATATATGATGAGATTATCATGTTCATCAGCTGAAAAATAAACATCGAGTTTCCATAAAATAAGTTAAAGAAAAAAACGGGGCGGAAAAGATGGCTATGTTTAACTTAATCAATATTGAAAGACTGCAAGAGACACCGATTTTGTGTAACTCAAACTTTAACTTTTAAGATGATAAAAAATCAACGTATGAACAATGGGTGGTCCACTAACTACATTGTACAAGTACAGTACCTATCTACCTAAGTATTTCGAATACGATTTTGCTGGCCATAATACAGTTTGAGAAATAAAAAGTCAACATTTTAGCTCTTTTCAGGGAGGTTAAAATGGTCCAAAATATCACGTGCCTATAATTTGAATCACCATGCTCCGATGTGTAGGGCTTGTTCTCGGCATCTAGTGAATGAAATGACAAATGTTGCCCTTGTTTTCGCCATTGCTTTGAAGTGATAAACTTGTGCCTATAAACTGTAGTATCTGAAGCGCAAGTAATGCAACAGACACGAAGGTTAAGGGGTTGGAGACAGGAAATTGCTGACTTTAGTTTCAAGCTATCATGTGCAGATCGTTGCCCATATCTTCTGTTCTTGTCAATTCTGTTAGTCCTTATTCCCTAACTGTTGAACATGCTCTAGGATACATTTGTAATCAGATGACTTCATATCAATTTTTTCTTCATCAAAAGATCTGCTTAAGCATTCGATGAATCATGAAATCTCTATGATACTTTCAGATAGAAACATTGGTGGTTTTATAATTCAATTATTCGCACTTCTCTCACCACGGGCATACATTATTCATATAAACAAGGTGTTTTTCTTCATAAGTTGCAGGATGGACAACGTAATATTCCCGTGACGTCCGATTGTTAAAACCAAAAAAAACCACGTTGTTTATTGAATAAAAAATACAAATCAGAAGATCATATTCAAAGCAAATCTGACAGAACATGGAATAACAAGTTCTCGTGTGAATTATGATTGTGAGGTGTCTAAGGAGCTTCTCTGTTTTTTGAAGCCTCGTCTGTGATTTCTGATGATAACTTCCGGTAGCTGTCAGGGCTAAAGTTAATATAATTATATTGTACATGAAATGGGAGAGGACTAACCTTTGTCGTAATGAATGGATTATAGATCACATTATACATGTTTAATATTAGATAACTCACGATCTACGGTCTTGTAAGACCCATTTTGATAAACTTTAAAGTGTCTTTTATTTAATGCTATGATGTCTAAAACGATTGGTTTGGTCAACACTGTACAATGTCATAAATAAACCTTGACCAGTTTCTAAAGTACAGTGTATGTCAATCGTAAAACCTGCTAAATTGCAGACTTGGAGAAGAGAGAGATTTAGAGACTATTTATTGGTATTTTCTCATTAGAAGATGATAAAAAATGAGAGAAATTCTCATCAATAGAACATATCCTGATCTGCTGGTCTGCCAGTATTTCTGTGGGGGTCTCATTTATCGTGACCAATCTGGTCTTCTTATAGTCTATTAGTCATCATTAATTGTTGGTTAACTCTTTTAAGGCGCACCTGTTCTATGGCTTAGAGTTTCCATGTTGATACCTTATCCTCTCCTTTTATCTATGATTCTAACCAAAAGTTGAAGAACCTTGATAACACACCACAGACCGAAAATAATTGAGTACAATTTATATGACTGATATCTAAACTATCTCAGACTTATGTGATATTGAACTCAATTATGTGTTTTTTATACATCATATCAGATTTATTAGAAAGCAAACTAAGCTCTTGATTCGAAATTTGGTAATTTTCACCATTTCATTTTGATATTTTCAACAGCCTCTCTTATCGTATAATGGACGACACAAACGATACCATTAATAAACCCAGCCCCCCCCCCCCCCCCCCACACACACACAGTACTAGCATTAGTATAATATTTCTTGAATAAGCCTCTGAAGATTCAAGATACAATAATTTCTTTTCTTGAACAATCATAAAGTATTGAACTCAGCTTGACAACACAGCAGTTGATGACTTTGAAAGTTAATTCATTGTATGTTTATGATCTTAAGTTAACAGGTTACACCAGATACAGTTTAAGTAGGAGACGGCCTTATGAAAATTTTGGTTTGCTAACAGAAACAAGCTTTATCCTTGACCTGCTTCAATAAACAATGCGTCATCTTTTTAACGCAAGAACTTAATATGAAGATGGTTTGCTACTTATAGATATCATGAAATCTTGTTGGTGTTTCCAAAATAATTGGTGAGCCGTCAACTTTTCAGTTCAGAGGAATACATTGTGACTTCCGTGCCTTTACTTATTAAAGATATGATAATTTAAAAAGTTGTGGTGCATTATTTATCAACCTGGTTTTGATGAGAACAACGGCATATGCGTAATGGTTTTATGTTAATGAAATTTTAAATACAGCTAGGGAAGAATTGCCAAGTATCATTAAAAAAATAATGATCCTTCCATTATTCTAAAACCAAGAAGGTTGAAACACCCTTTGTAATTTTCAGTGTATTCCTTTCTGGCGCAACCGTAGGTCGTAAACCACATACAGTACAAGTGTTTTGGACACAGAACAATGTACATGTCAGATTTGTCAGAGTCGTATTTTTATTGTTTTCTTAGTGGCTACATTAATGAACTTCTCATCATAAGACGAAAAGCGTGTCCAACCATGAAAATGTAATGTCTGTACACGCGCACGTAAATCTCGAGCCTGCCAGCGGATGTATTTTTTGTTGTTGCTTGCAGTAATTTTTTTTTGTGAAACTCTGAAGTCCATGCATTAAGTTTGTGAATTTATGATACACGAGTCATAAAACAATAACTTATTTTTTGTTTTTGCTATTTACAGTTTCAGACCATGCCGTCACTAATGTCCGTGCTGCACGTGCTTGTCCTGTTTCTGGCGATTTTCCCCATCAGTCGTCTGCAAATCAGAACGCAAACTAACGCCAACTCAAGATTTGTTCAATGGATGAATGGCCTTTTCTACCTTCCAAGAGGAAATGAATTGCGCGTGCGCAAAGAGTATCGTTTGCTGTCTGATGAAGAGCGACGAAGCTACCACCAAGCCATACTTCTTCTAAAGAACGACCGGGTACATACGATTTACAAAACTTAGAAATAAATATCATACTTAAGCTTTAAGTACTTTAAATATCTTAAACATTTTCAAATTACACTAATAATTTTGTTTTTAAATGAGAAACAATTTCTTTCCGATCAAAACTTATGTATCATTGCAAAACTTCAAAAACTTTGATTTCTCTTAGCATTTTTTAATTGTACTGGCCAACTTAACAAAATAAAGTAATTAAGACTAATTGGAAACACTTTCTTTTCAGACTGTGTTGCCAAATAAGTTTGATGCCATCGCCTCTCTCCACCATCTCAATACAGCCTCGGGCGCCCACGGCGGTCCCGGATTTCTGGGATGGCACAGAATCTACCTTACACTGTAAGTTTTTTACTTGTACATGTATACTCTGTATTGTCTCCTCTGAAGGGCTGTGGCGTTTTGTTTCAGTCATCTGTGGTCGATGACAAGGCAAAGGGGACAATATCCTATTGGATGTTGTTATTTCCTTCCCCTGTTTACATGTATATAAGCACGTTTTTTAAAAATGTCAGTTTATATTGTGCCCTAAATCAGCCCAAGGATACATGTGAAACGAGTAACTGGTTGACAGACGGGCCTGGTAGCCGATAAACAATGCTTTTGGAGGCTGACATGGTGGGAACTGAAATAAAACGCGACATGTTTAGGTCCTTGTGAATAATCTCATTTTTCCCATTTTGTTGATGGACAATTTATGTTAACTGATGTTCATCATTTTTGTTTGGTTAACCTAAGGAAAAATCAAGAACATACGAAGTTTAAATTATCACACAAATCACAAAAAGAAATGATATGCTTATATCGACTTGAAAAAAGATATTTGTTGGAAAAAGATATTTGTCATCTGATCTTAAGTTTATTCACCTCAAAAAATTGCTTTCTACATCATCTTTTATGTAGTAAGCTGTAAAACAATGGGGCTGTTCTGTATGGATAGATCATGAGGCAATGCAGTAGTTTTACCGATTATTTCAGTGATATTCATTAGAGATTTTGATGTTTAAAACAAACTTTACATGATAAGGTATCGTAGAATTTCGCCCCTTATAGAGATTTGCCTCGATGTCGAGAGATGATTTTGCATTAAGACCGTGGCTTTCGCTAAAAATATCGTTTAACTAACACACTCATGACGAATGAACTGATATTTTTAAGGATTTTGGGGACGGGGTGACTGGTGTAGTTAGTTGAAGGTTTATAACTTTGTAAGATAGTTTATTTTTAGAGAAAATTATTTAATACCGTACTAGCTAAAAGCTGAAACATTGGACCAAGCAATTTTAAATATCACAAGATACAGCAAATATATACATGTATAGCTAATTTTTTTTTTAAATTAAATAAGCCCGTTTTGACCCTTATCTCTTCGTGACTATAGTTATGGATACGAAGAGATTGTGGTCAAATCAGGATCAGGTCCTGTTGATACCCCATTTTTCTCCAGATGCAAAAAACCAGTTGAACGGCAATTCATAATTCAAAAGAAAGACCCATTTCTGTCTTACGAATTTACGTTTGAAACCACAGCACTATATTAAATCATAGTTTTCTTCTACCATCTGTCATTTTGACAGTCTCATTCATTTGTTTTCAAGGTCTTTTTTTCATGAACAAGTTTTTAACACTGCGCTGAAAACGCACATGTACATATTTGATTGTTACTCAGCAATCCTACATGTTTCATACATTTCGTCTCACATTCATAGGCTTGTCTGATGAAATAAAAGACCACCGTCCTTCGATTTGACCGTCGCAGTTGATATCATTTGCATTTATCTTGATTCATAAGAACGCATATACTGATTTGTCATTTCCCGTAACCATTTGTGGCTTTTTTATGCCCTGATATACCAAAGGATACGTTATTCTCGATGATCAAAATAACCAAAAGTCATGCAGGCTAGTTTTGTGTTGGTGTAGAAGCGTTCACTGTTTCTTTATTTTGACTCAAAAACACAATCAAAGAACTACACTTCGACCCTATATTCTAACAAAAGAAGCAACTGCTCAGGTAACATAAATATCTCAACACAGCCATCACAGTTAATCACAATGCGCAAAAACCCTATCTTGACGGAATTCCAGTCAAGAGTATAGTTAATCGAGAAAATGAAAATTTCGGAAATATTTGAGTCATCTAGTTCATAGTTAACGCCTACATGGGTTCCAGAAAGGCTCAGTATGTGTCACGGTCCAGTTAATGGGCATAAATCAATGCAATGATACTACAAAATATTGATAGGAAACAAAAAAATGAAAGCATCATTGTCTTAGGGGCAAGTTTTTGTGACCTTACTGGGTTTTTATCCTATCATATTTGTCATAGTGCAAATGATTTGAAAACACGCAACCTCTACGTTTCTTCCATTATAGTCTGTAATTACCGATAGTAAGATGATGATTTATTTTTATTTTTTTATCAGTTTCGAAAACGCCCTTCGAGAGAAAGTTCCCAACGTAACCATTCCATACTGGGACAACACACTCGATGCTGAGCTTCCTGATCCAAGAAGATCCATCATGTGGTCCCCATTATTCTTCGGAAACGGAAATGGCGCTGTAGTAACTGGCCCCTTCCGGCGATTTACTACCCCTTACGGACCCCTCCGCCGCGATATAGGAGCAGACCGAAGACTGATGTCAAAAACAGATTTAGAAAATGTATTTAGCCGAAGGTGGATGTGGGAAATCTCGAACCCCAGTGCCGAGGACCGGTATAATCTAGAATTGTTACACAATCATGTGCACGTCTGGATTGGGGAGCAAATGAGTCGTATAGAATCTTCGTCATACGACCCAGCGTTCTTTTCTCACCACGCTTTCGTCGATTGTTTATGGGAGGAGTTTCGGCAAAGACAGAGGCAACACGGCATTAACCCCGGCCGAGACTATCCGAGAATCGTCGGGGATCAAGGTCACCAGCCTCTTGTTTCTATGGGACTGGGAAGACTTCTTGTAGTTGATGGAATTAATGACATTTTCACTCAGAGAATATATAGTTGCCAGAGGAGACCCGAATGTGTGCCGGGGACCAATCACTGTGGTTCCCCATACATTCGTTGTAATTGGTCGACAAGAACTTGTTTACCTTTAATAATGAGCAACAGACCAAACAACCCTGTTGCCCAAGGCCCAGCTCAGCAACAAGTGCCCTGGTGGGCACGATTAATGCAACGAAACGGGCTATTTGGTTGAAAAAAAAATAAAGAGTTTTCCTGGTATAGTTTCTCATCAGTTGTGCCAATTGGGTCATGGGTTAAAAGGGAATCTTGGATCAAAGGGTCGAATGTGAAAATGGGAAGTATTCTCATCTGTAAGGTTATGGCGCAAAGTTAAACTCACCAATGTTTTTGTTAAAGCCGTTCAGTGGGTGAACGGGAAGTCGTTGTCATGCATTTAATATAACTGGGTACATCAAAAAACCAATTTAAGTTTTCCAAGCTTCCAAATTTCTGTCCGAGTAACAATCCCAGACACAAAGACGTTTCCAGAACGATACAATCTAAATTTTTATCATATATGAATTTATCTGTAGTAGTAAAAGTTGCTCAGGCTAATCCGTAAATATCTTGAATAGAATTATGAAACAGCATTTGTGCAATATTGATATATACTTGTACAGTACAATATCAATTATCCGTGTGTCATTTAGACGTGCCTGTCCTTTGTTATCGTTGTGTGTCCCATGTTTAAAAGTATGAATCAAGAGCTAGGGCATACCAGTATGTATGTGAGATTAGATATTCTGTGAGTAATATATTTTTGTTTAGAAAACCATTCTAGTCCACTCTCCCCTATATAAATATTTTCCCCAACAAATCAAGTCATCGAGCCTTTCCTGTCATTATAATGTTGTAAATAAATGTGACGTAATTATATGATTGTCAATCAAAGATATTTGATTGGTTTTATTCAGTCATATACATGTTTTATTACATTCTGTTGAAGTGTTGCCATTATTTATTTTGCAATTAAAGTTTTTCTTTCATTATTTCTGCTGTATTCATGATTCCTTAGGCAATTGAACTTTGAGGGTACGAAACCATTGTTCTGAGCTGATATCCATGTCTATGCCAATTTGTAAACACGTGCCTGGTTTCTCCAATCGTGATTCGTTAAGGGAGACAATAACGGATATCACGTATCCAACAAACTCTTTTTTACACATAAATTTGAAAGTTTACTAATTTTTGAAAAAAACAAAAAGACCCAAACATTTTATTCAATAAACGTTTCCTAGGTAAAATGCAAGCAAAGTAATAACTTCAGTTCATATCTTAATGCCATGCTCACAGAACAAGACCTGTTTTTGTTTGGTATTTATTTCTTTTTTAGAATTATAGACAGTATTGATTTATGGAGTAATTTACGCAACCCAGACACATCTATTAACTTGGTGTCCGTTTAAGTATTGGTTTAGGTTTAAATTTGACTTCGTTACACAAATGATAAAGTTGTACAGCATGGTATAGTGCGCGAAAATACGTCTGCACAACCGTTCGTGTACCAAGAACATCAAAGAATTGCAATTCAAAATATCGATGCCATCGTGTCAATACATGTACATGTAAAGATAAATATTACACATATCGCGTGTTTAGCGAAATTGATATTGAAACACACGAACATATTAAGCATAAGATTTGAGTTTAGTAGTTTTTGACATTGTATTTCCACTGGGTTAACTGTTTGGGGCGTACGTCTTAAAGGGGACAAGACTAACTTTCTGACCTCTTCGTCTGTTTTGTTCTATGTCTGCATAAGCTTATAACACACATTGTAAGAAAATTACAGCTAAATAATTGATTCTGATCGAGTTAAATTGGGAGAAAGTGAATGATATTGTTTATAATTGGTTTGCTTATAGTGAACATTAAGTTTTGTGAACGGATCTTAAGGCATTTATAAGTTAAAAGAAATGAAATGAACTTAAAGGGGCACGATTTTGGTAAAATTTTTAGTTTTATGTTTTTATTATTTACAATGCTTTAGAAATGCATTTCTAATTATTAAATTATATTTTAGAGTTATTCGTAGTGTTATAAGCAAGATACAGGGCTCACAATTCTTTAACATGTAAACACGGCTCGTGCCCTGTTTTTGTTTACATAGATTCAATATACCAGTTAAAAAAAAATTCCAGCTTATTTGTCTATCTTTTTATTTATTCTAAGCATAGATAAACAGTTCCTAACGTTTAATACATGCGTATAGCTTAACAAATGACACTCAAATTTCGGTTGCCTATTAAAAATTTCTGAAGCATTGTAAATATTAAAATCGGGGGGGGGGGGGGGGGGGGGGGGGGGATTTTGACCAAAATCGTGACCATGCCCCTTTAATTTAAAGTTGATATATAGCTTATGATTTCGTTTCCCTATTAGACGGATAACTATTATTACTTTTTTCGAACATACATATCAAGAAAGAATGTTTGTGTGTTTTAAGAACAAAAAGGCAAGAAAAGTTGAATATGTTATCTTGCGTTTGGGGTACAAATTAAATAGAAATCAATTTCTACTTGGTGAAAGTGTGTCGTTGCTATTGCTTTATAGTGGTTTTGTTAGTCACTAGTGCTTAATGCCCCAGTCACACATTCACGGATTAAATGCCGGATTAGCTACGGAAGCGATCCGGAATCATTCGTGGCGATATATATTGACCCGTGGCTTTTCCGTCTGTTATCGTATCCAAACGTAGCAATACTTGTATAGCTGCGACAATTTTTGAACATGTTCAAAATTCCACTACGGATGAAACCACCGTAGTACTTCCTCAGAAATCTTAACCGTTTTAGAACGTAGAAGTCCGTTTTAACTCCGTAGTAATTCGTATGTATCAATTTGTATCCATTCCGTAGTGCATCCGTACTAACTCCGTATCATTAGATTTTCCGGTGTCAACCGTGGAAAAAAATCCGTAGTAGAACCTAGGAGTTGATCTGTGAATGTGTGACTGGGGCATTAACGATTATTTGATTTTCCGGTGTCAACCGTGGAAAATATTCCGTAGTAGAACCGTGGAGTTGATCCGTGAATGTGTGACTGGGGCATAACGTTTATTTGGAGAGTATTGAAGGATTTAAAGGAGAAGAAAACCTAACCATTGTTTCTTGAAATAATACTCATAAAATAAGATAGTAATACTAAATCAACGGCGCCTTAACACAGAACTATTTATAAGAATGTAACATGTTTTTCAGAGCTCCGTGTTTAGAAGTAATGATTTTCTACATGTACCTCCATTGTTGAAATATGAGAGCAATAATGGATTAAAGCATAAAAGAAATATAAAGAAAACCGATCCATTTAACGTTCTACTACAGTTTACAACTTCTTATATGAAATACGTTTCTAAAGAAACAATAAAATTATCGACAAAATGATCTATCATCCAAGAAAATTATTTCCTGCTGAACATGTTTATTATTTCACGAAGTATGGGACAGCATGAAATATATTGACCTTTTCTGGTAAACATTTATACATTGACTTTTCATGTAAAACCCAACGATTATTAATTAATTAATTAATTAATAACGATAAATAGATAGTAGTTCTCCATAATGACGTTCTCTTCGTTGAATATGCTTAGAGATCATTTCGAGCAATATATACATTTTAAAGTTATCTAGTTTTTTTTGTTTTGCATTTTTATGCAGCATTCACGAATCAAATTATATTTTCAAACAGAGCAAGACAGTTAAACTAGTTATCGATAACATCATCACGGTTCAATATTACATCTATAAATCATGTTCAGACTTGAGAAATGTGTGACGTTTTGCTCATTTCATTTTATATCATTTTGTACCTTGAGAATATGATAATATAATTACAAGATGTAAGCTTAAGGTTCTTCGATCATTAGCCCCAAAATATTTTTTTTCATCCTAAAAACATTTGTCCTTCAAACTTTATAAGTGAAATGAAAAGAAAAAGAAATTTATTGATGATACCCATGCATTTAACAAAGTAATTGCAAGTTTTCCCACGATGGATATAATGGAGGAAATATACAAGTTGAGATCAATTTTAAAAAAGTAAAGAAGGTTGTACCGCTGCATCGGTGTCCCAACCCCTTTACCTAAAAAAGTAGATCCCGTGGATCCGCCGAGCCAAGCATATCGTTGAGAAACCCATCGCAATATCAACATTGGAAGACTTATTTTGTCTATATAAAAGGCATATTTATGGTACTAATTAAAAAAATTCAGATAGTTAAGAGTTATGGAACATGAATGAGGATGGGAGATCTTTAAGCCAATTTTCTTGATTTCTTCTGTAACACATTTATAGTGTCTTTGCTCTTTTCTTTTTCTTTTTTTTTTTGTCCACTTAATTTTTACAAATTTAAAAGTTAATAGAAGACTCATTCATTCATAACAAAAATGCAACAAGCTTCTATCAGACAGCGCCGTACTATAAAGGGTCCAGCTGATAAGGTTTAACTTTAACATTCCTTCTATTTGACTCTCCCTCCAAAACAAAATAACTTTTATAGACTCGGCAAACGGTTTTAATAGGATATTACAATCTGAATGCTGTAAATGTAAACCTATCCGAGACTGGAAATACCCGGACACCAAATTGTATTCATAGCAAAACCTGTACACATAGTTCCTAGCCACTGGCTTCCTTATCTTCTCTACGGCTTCCTTCTTCTCAAACTAATCTCTCAGACAAGTACACTATTAAATCGGCAATAAAAGCGTCAATGTTTGATACACCATACAGTACAACTACCTTTTGGAGGCAACTTTGATAAAGGTCGGTAGAGTAACGGTAAATGCACTTGTTAATCAATTAGTTTCGTGTTTAAACATAAAGATCTATTGTTACGGGCTGTGTTTTCTATGGTGCAATGAAACACTGGAACATGGAGCAATGTCTTCAGCCAACATTTCCTCTTTTGAAAATTTTGTACATCTTTTTTTCTTCAGTGAGTCATGTTTACTAACTTTCAAATGCCTGCGATGGCGGACAATTAAACATGGGTCCCAAAATAGAAGACTGTGGTAGAGCCAGTGGGGAAGTGATTAATTAAACTCACTTTACTGGAGCTATTATTTACAAAACTTAAAACGTATTTACATTAAGTCAGTGATATTTTGTTACACAAACGGAATCACAAATGAACATGTATAAAAAGGTTATGAACATCCTTCCTGAACTTCTGTTTGAAAGTTTGATGTTTTGATCCCATATGACGTGACTAAATCAAACAGTTTTGTTTTGTATTGGTCATCTAGCGTTCTTGACCGGCTTAGAATCCACGCAAACTCAATATGACTGAGTCCAGCAAGATCGGTGCACGAGTAGATCAACGTGTAATGGTCATAGTCGGTGTCCAAAACCCAGTACTTGCCGTACGGAGCCTCTAAAATAAAAAAGAAACGTATTCAACAACACTTAAATGATAAAAGAGTATATGAAAATATTTATGTAAAAAATTACAAAATGTTGTGAAATTTTAAAAAAGGGGTTTAACATTTGTTAATTGATAACACATACAATGTGCATGAACACTGATATGTACAAGTTATATTAAAAAAAACCATTAGATCAACTTGTGTAAGTATGGTATTGTATTTGGTTTATACTTACTATCGGAGAATCGTACTTGCAGCTTTGCAGGGACATTTTTATCAGGGGCATAACCATCGCCTACAGCCGTTATGTTTTTACCATCTCTTTAGAAGAAAAAGTTTAAAATGGTGATATATTAATTCATTGTTTACCAGACCAACTCGAATTAGACAAAGAAAGATTCTAAAGATAGATAATGTACATAGAGGTAATGGGATGTAAACAATGCAATGAAATCAAGCAATTAAGGACGTACTCTATCCCTGTGTTTTGCACTCTGATGTGACCATCCTCTTTCAATTGATAGTTAGCACGTATACACGTCTGCTTTCCTTCAAAGCTTGCTTCAAATTTGTATATCTCATACCAGTCGCCCAAATACTATATGTAATAATATTATAACAATAGAATCATATATGTTTACCGTTAACTGATGCAAGATATGATACCGAATTATCATTTTGTGTAAGAAAAGCTAATAAGATCTCGTTTGTTTTATTATGCTTGTTTTGATTTTATGTTAATGAATTTAGATTAAATTTGACATATACATGCATGTATACAATTTATATTAACATTACGTGCCTATACGTTGAATATTGTTACTACTCATGAAAAGTGATAAACTTGTATGAGCAATTGATTTGTTCAAACTTAACACTTACCTTATTTATGTCAAAAGGATCTTGTGTTTTTACCGTTGGACATTTCCCCAGACTGAAAACCTGGGCTTTTGCTACAGCCAAAAGAAAGAACAGCCCTAGAACTTGCAGGAGCATTGTAAATATTTTGAAGTGTCTTGGAGATTAAGTCTTGGACACATGTCCAGTTCCTTTATACCTGTAACTTTATCACGTTTACTAATCACGAGATAAGAAGAAAACCTGTCAATACATGTGACAATAGCTCCGGTCAAGAAAAAAAAAGTTTAGATTGTGTAACCCAAACAAGTGAGGAAACAATATCTATATCTATATAAGGAAACAAAACTTAACAAATATAAGTATACCAATAGAACCAACAACACTAGGCATCTTAAAGTGAAGAAATACACGTTCAGCATATTGAATATATAGAGCACAAGCAACGACCAACCGCACGGACATTGAAAATAGTCAATACATAATTACAATCGTTATTAAATGCAAAATTTAAAATAAACTTATTTTTTCAGATGAGAATAGGCAGTTCAACTGCTTTATATCGTTTCTTCTTTTGACTTTGTGTAGATAAGCACATTACTGCAGTAAGTTAGCCATGACACTTTTTAAAAACTTTTTTTTGGTCCAAAACCGACACATCCTAGACAATGATATCGGTATCGTTAATGCAACGTCATGTCTTATATGATAAATATAAAAAGAATTCGCCCTCTCTTTTACCCATAACTGATATGATTCATATCAGTTTTCTAAGAAACCCCTACAACCAATAGAACATGATGTAATTTTGTCATAAAACTTAAAACAGCTGATGTGCACTTCGTCTACTTTCCGAAAGCATGTTCCTTTTGTGTTGTGGTTCTTCCTTTAGTGTGTTTATCATTAAACCCGAGAAGCGTAGTTTATGAACTTCTTCCACAGTTAAAAAGATTTGAATAAAATATGTTTATTGTATGAGTAAATAACAAAATAATGACCAAAATGAGGTATTATCTTGGTTGATTATGCGACGTCGTGCAAGGAACAATATACTCCCTGCTTTTAATATCATGCAGGAGAAGTTTTACCGCTTTGCTGATGTGCATTATTTAGAGGAAAATTGTAGGAGAATAATGTCGAATATCTAAAGCGACATCGCTAGAAATTGTGTTTTAAGTATTGTGTACTAATATATTTTTACAGTAATTAATTTTTTTAAAATAAACAGTAGTTTACAAAAGGTTTATAGTTTAATAAAAAAGACAAATAAGCAAAACCATATACTATAGAAATCTTGAGATTTTGATATGAAAATAACTTATTAATCGTGCCGAACGCAACAATTACTGAATCAACATTACCGAGGAACAATATATGTACAATTATCATCGGTCTGATTACGTGCATGGGCGGATCTAGAGTGGGTCGGGGGAGGGGTGTTCTGATTGACATGACTTGATTACTGGAAATATGCCTCAATCCTCCCTTGCGAACTCAAATATGTCTCAGATCTCCCCTCCCGAAAAAAAACCCGCTAGATCCGCGCACGATGTGAATACGTTTTTATGCCACAAACAATGAACATAACATGAACAGATATTACACTATAATACCATATCAATTATTTTGCATTTGACGAAAATACTATGCATAAAAGAAGAGGAAAATCTTGAATATTTATCAGTAATATTTTGTCAAAATATAAGACGATGCATATCTGCCAGATAATAATGTGATCGAATTAAGTGCTGTTTTATCTACTGACAAGAATGCATAAGGAATGTGGGTTATGTGAGTACAGTCACACTGACACATTGATCTCCAGGGACGGGATCAGCGCTGGGGGATCAAAGCTTTGACAGGTGACACAACTTGGCGCTGTCTATCGCCTGATGGTTGTATCTAATCAGCCAAAACTAATTACAACAAGACACGTTTAAAACAGTTGATTTTCGTAACGTGAAGATTCTTATGTTTATCCTTTATAAGGAAAGTAGCTTGTACCTTTTCCCTTGAAAATTAAATTATAATTCATATTACACTACATAATTTGTTGTTATCTCGAGATCTGGGGTTTTTTTTTCGAGATTAATTATACTATACACCCATATTTTATTTATAATTACATGCAAGTAAAAATAGCATGATTCAAGTAACTATATATACATGTCATTTTAAATTGAACACATAAACTATGCCATTCCACAAAGAAATTGCTACCAATGACATTGTACATTAATTTTCCAAGATAAAATAACCCTAAAACAAATGAGAACCATAAAAACAATTTGTTCAACCAGTTATTAAATACAAAACTGTGTACTAGCGTTTTTCGCACCTTGGCCTTGAATTAGGTTGCATCAAGCAGGATGTGACAAAGGTACCAAATAGAACAACCTCATCCTTAATGAAAAGAACTAATAAAGGCTATTTTGCTTTCGGTTCGATCCATATTCACTTACACCCTTGTATATTTCTGAATGAAATACTTCTTACACTAGAACAAACTAAAAAAAAGATATCTGAGTTTGTGCATGATGGAACTGAATGTATGATAATGTCTGGCGTCAATTGTATTTAAATGTAAAATAATCTTCAGCTCTGTTTTTGCCTTTTAGTATAATTATTTATGAAATACATTAGTATTTTTTAAAAGTGACGTGAAACTGCATTAACATAAACGCGATTATATAATGCTTACCTAAGGATTATATGAATTATACATGTCCTTCGCAAAGTTCCTATTTTGTAGGCTATTGATAAACGTTGCCGTGGATAATTACACATAATCCGAATAATGATTATTTTTGGCCTAGGTAATGATACAGTACATATCATCTAAGTTGAAGGAATAGCACCGAGGTAATAATGACAAGTTATATTCTAATTCTCTAGCCTTGATGTACATTCCTGGTCTAAAAAATAATCTTAAAACAAAAATCAGCATGTTTTAAAATTTGCATTTCATCTTTAATAAAAATACTTCGAACTTATTCTTATTTCGTTAGTTTCATTACGTTATGTAAAAAAGTAAAACGTGCAAGCACTAAAGTAGAGGCTAAATTACTGAGTACACGCAAGAAATTTTGTTACTATAAATAAATGAAAAGCAATGGCGCTATGGATGGATTCTTATGTACTGGTTCTTAGATTATAATCATAACCATCGAACGAGAAAATGAGTTAAAACATTTTTAAATAAAATCCTTAACAGTACCAGACTTAGTCTATGTAAATCTTTGTTTAAATCCCCACATATACACCATACACCCCATAGATATACAGTTAATGCTCACTTCCGCCAAAGATACGTCTTATGTTAAAAAAGATAAGAAATTACAAAACTCACTATACTTATAATTAGGATGTATGTACGTATATATAACAAAGAAATAGGTAATTTATATATAAACCCCGGGAACTTTTTTCAGGTAAGGAAGTGAGGGTTTATAGTACAGGTAAGATTTATTCTATCCTCAAAGCGGTTTCCTTATTGCGGTTTTATTCGTGACGAACTGCACGTGCGGAATTATCGCCAAATAGTGAGAAGTTCTCTGCCAAGTAAATACAGGTTTAAAAGCAATTCAAGTGTTCTCAGTTTTAATCAATTTTTCAATTATGATATGAAAATAATTTTTACATTGCAAAATTTTAATTTGAATGAAATATTCTATGGAGATTGCCACATAATTAGACAACATTAAAGGTCAAACTAAACTTAAAGTGTGTAGCTCGTACATGACTTTGCCTTATTTTTGTCTATTGCCTTGATTCAAATTAAACCTGATTACACCCTTTAAGTTCGAAGAAGGACTTTGAATAAAGAAATAGTTTTCTGCATATGTTAGGAAGAAAACAGAAAAAAGGACAATATCTGTAAATGATCTTGGCCTTATTTGGCTCCCTAAAAATGAACATCATCAATTTACTGTAATTCTTTGCAATAACAGTTGCATGTACCTAAATGCTTTTAAAAACTGCGAATTATGCGGGCCAAATTTGACTCGTATCATATATGATGTATACATACCTATAATTTTTTTTTCTTTTATTATAAAACAAGTTCATTCACATATTCATTATTACATCATCATCATCATCATTATCATCATCATCATACATCGCACATTTAGTGTCTACAAATAATCACCTATATCGTGGTCACATACCTATAAATTAATATCCATGTACATATCTCATGTGTTTCAGAACCGTTTGGAAAGTGAAGCACCACTTAAAATTTTGTCTAATTTAAAAAAAAAATGTATACTGTATTTTGTGAATGTCAGTCTAATTAATATAAAATACATTTGGTTGAAATGATTCTAGTTTACATATCATCCTTATATAGGATCTTTTAAGAACAGAAAGACAGACAAATAGTCGATAATAGCTAAACAATAGGCATTTCTTTGAAATAAAATCAAGTTATATGTAATTAAAATTAAGAATTTCATAGGAGATCTTTAGACTTTTGTATCTTTTGAGTTTTGAATATGAGACAAATATAATAAATTATGTTCGACTCACAAAAATGAAGATCAGTTAGTTGGCATACTTGATTCATTCATAAGTTATTAAAATTTGAACATCTCATCAAGTGCAAGAGCTAAGAGCAAACCTGAAAAGAATTGTATTCCAAAAGTCTTATGCGGTACTTCAATTTTTTTAAAAAATTACTTGCTTGATCTTGAAAAGACAGTTGAACTGAACCACTCAAAATTTGTTTCAATAGATCAAATAAGAAAAATTAAAATAATTGTTACAGCTACGTGTACATACGATATAGAAATAATCCAACAGAGATATCTTTAATAAAAATATACTTGTATCACTTATCTTTAGTAAACGTGTACATTTATCTGAACCTGTACCTGAACTTTATTTATTTTACAACGATTGATAAGCAAGTTCTACAACTTATATTAATATCTCTCGTTGGCACGGATGTTAGCGCGATGGGGTCATTGGTGTGGGAAGAACATTTATCATTTATCAACTGCAAATGTAATGTAAGAGAGTTAACTCAACCTTGAATTTGGTGCCCAGGATCATAACATGCCTCTAGTCTAAGAGTTGCCGATCTATGGCATTTGAATGGCTGTAGGAATTTCACAATTTAGCCTATGCAGGCTACAAGCTTAATTGGTCAAGAATGACGTAATAATTTCAAGGATGAAACTATAAAATAAATTCATTAGGTTGTGATTTTTGGGAGTTGATTTTAATCAATTTTCCTATGCAGTTACTCTGGCAAACCGAAAGTGAAACAGTGTTTGGACCTAAGCACAAATCATCACCGATGACAAGACGTAGATCTTGAAAACAATAGATAAATTCGGTGTACTGTATGCTGTACCATTGTTTTTCAAAAGAAACGCATTTATAAATACCTTGAAAATAGTCAGTTTTGTATTCCTACGCCAGAGTTCAATATAGTCTCGTTCAACCAGACGCTCGGCTGTCTCCGTAAATCTCCGACAAGCAGATAGTCTCTATTGGTAGTCGGAGATCAACGGAGACAGCCGAGCGTCTGGTTGAACGAGACTAAAGTTCAATATTGTTTGGATCTAGACGTGTACAATTTTTAGAAACATTTCGATTACTGATACACAGTTTGATTGAATTAATTCTATCTTTAAATATTACATAACATGATTCATATGGGGTTTCTCGAAATTCTTGTCGGAAAAGAATTCATATTATCATCAAAGTACTGAAGTACTGACGGGAGTTGATTTTATCGATTATCATTTATTTTAAAATCAGTGATATGTGATTTTGCATGACAAGTAGTATCAGTAATCGAAATATTTCTGAGAAATTGTATGGATCCAGGCAAGACTGAACTCTAGTTTTGTTCAACCAAACGCTCGACTGTCTCCGTTTATCTCCGACAAGCAAGAGAGACTCTCTGTTTTGTCGGATATTAACGGAGACAGCCGAGCGTCTGGTTGAACGAGACTAGTACATTGAAGTCTATCGTATAAATACATACGACTTCAAAAAATATCTAAACTGTTTGTACAATTTAAAATCTTACTATTTTCATGGTATTAATAAATAGGTTTTCTTGAAAAACAATGCTTCAGAATACATTGCATCTGAATTTATCGATTATTTTCAGGAACTAAGTATTGTCAGCGGTATTGATTTGTGGTTAGGTCCAAACACTGTTTCACTTTCGGTTTGCCCGAGTAAGTGCATAGGAGAGTTGATTAAAATCAACTCCCAAAAATGTGCGTAATTCAAATACAGATTAGAAACTACTTGCCAGGCAAAATAACATATCGTTGATTTTAAAATTGATACTAATCAATAAAATCAACTTCCGACTGTACTTCAGTACTCTGGTGGCAGGGGATAGTTTTTTTGGTCGAGGAAATGTGAGGCAGATAGTGCTCATATATGTGATTTAATTTTTCAGTGGATTTTTAAATTTGCTAAAATTGGTTTGCATGCAGGGGACACATGGTCCCGACTCTTGAGAATTTTTAAACATTTCAGAATAAAACAAGTGCAACTTACATATAGCACTATAAAGAATAGCCAGGGACGGTCTCAAAATTTTCTGAAAAATTGCCCTTTTTTTCACATTTTCACGGGTCCATAACCACGCTCCAGTCCCGAGCAACTGCCATAAACTACCATAGGATTGGTAGCTTAATGTATACCCATGCAAATAATCACCAATTGATGGGGGGTCAATCACCTTCTTTCCGAGTGACATTTCGTGTTCTGAACCCACCCTACTTTTCAAGCACAAAACCGAAAGTGAAAATTTTGGCCACAGTTTCGCATTTTCATTCCATATCTGATGAAAAGTGCTACCAGTATTAAAGTGTCATATATCAATGAAATTGGCATGAGCTCCTCTATCCACAAAATGAATGCAATAAATATTCTACCGATTTATACCCCTCAAATAACCAGCCAAACCCCAGGTTCTCCCTTTATTTCAAAATTTCCTTCGAAACTATCCCCTGCCACCTCTGATTAATTTTGATATGTGGTGTAGGCATTTTAAAGCTGCTTGGTCCGATCTTATATCAAATTTTATGCACGCTTTTAAACGATGACTATGCTTAGTATATGTATAATAATAGACATTGCAGTAGTTTTACCCGTCAATTATGCCAAATTTCAATGAAGAAAAACACGTACAAAATTTGCTAACAAAAAAAAACGACATTAAAACGTACCGCGTTATTTCGCCTCATGTTAAATTTCACCCATGACGACGAGACGGGTATGGTTGTATTACGAATTTGACATCGCTTTAAATCGCTTTAAATAAAGGTCGAAATGATCAGACGAATTACAAATAAACATGTGTACGTTTTGTTCGCTAATATTTCTAAAGTTTGCTTTCTTTACAATCAATGCATAGCATGCGGGTTGAATAACCCCAATCATTCGGGGGACGAAACCAAGCGGTTTCCTTTTCTAAACATTCCCGTGATGCATTTTGGTTTGTTTTTTTCGTTTGCCCAAAGAGAAATTATTTTATTTACTTTGAATATTTCTAACTTTGAAAGAAGACTGATTCTGCTGGTGTAAATAGGAGAAAGTCCATAACTTTCTAAGATAAATGATTTGTATGAAAAAAATGTTCATACTGTAATTACAAAAAAATCGGACCAAGCAGCTTTAACAAACTGGTAGATTATTAAATCTAGTACAAATGCCGTTTTTTAACGCTGATTTTGCTATTTTTGAAACTTGACTCATCGAACATAGCAGTGTACAAAATGTACACGATAAAAGTAAACAGGATAATGAAGAGTAAATTCTCAAATTCTTTATGAAATGGACAGATTAAAATAAAACAAAACTCATCTTCAATCTGTGATAATGATGTAGTTTACAAACTCTCTCATTTCTATGGATATTATAAAATCTGCCACGCTCAACCTCAAGTTGATGAGAGGATAAACTGTATTTACTTATCAATTGTACATATACATTTGGTATTGGTTTTGTTGAATATTCAAAATTATTACATAAAAGCTTAAACATTATACATTTGGGGGAATTTTCAAAGTAGCTATTACCATCTTGTATAAACATATCGGTCAACCTCTGCTTCACTCCAAGGAAGAATATACATGTTCATTTATCCAAAACCTAAATTGTAAATCAATTGTTTTATGTACGAGAGCCAAAAATTAGAGGCTAACTGTATTTAACATTCATTTACCATATCTTGGTATATATTGCTTAAAATACAATTATCACTATTCTTTAATTTTATCCAATATTTCAACATTCTATATTTTCTATCCAACTGCAATGGTTTACGCCCCAATTTAAAATATACCCTTATTGATGGAACACTTTTCTTAACACATAATAATTTCTTATAAAAATTCAAATGTGTATACTTTCTTATTCACTTGCTGGGTGCTGTCCCCATAATTCACAACCATAATGTACTACACTACCGATATATGTATCAAACAGTGAAAATTTTGTATTTACGTTCAAATGCAATGGCTTCATTTTGGACAATTAACAGCACATAGCTTTTCTACCTTGTGATTCTAAAGCACTTTCTGTTTTATGAAAACTGCCATTAATATTCAAAGTTATACCAAGATAATTGAAATTTTCAACAATATCAATAAATTCATTATTAAAATTCTAACAATAATTATTTTTTAACCTTCCACCTTTTCTAAATACAACAATATTTCTTTTATCTACATTAACTTTTAACTTCAACTTGTATGTGTATTGCTGTAAACAATCAAGCATATCTTGTAAACCTTGCTCTGTCTCTGAAAAAAGTAGAGTATTGCCTTCATACATAATCAAGAATAAGGCAAATAAGGTAATCAGTTTTATTGAGTCATATAAAAAAAACCCAAGACAATATAAAGATAGATGCTTGTATAAAAGGGTTTTCACTTTTTTCTCTAGATATCCTTATGTTAAACATTCAACTTTTTTGTAACAGGGTGTTTTAAAAGATTTTTCTTTTAATATTCCTATGTAAATTCGCTCCCCATTGTGCCCCAAACCCCAGGATCATGACTTGAAGGAACTTAAATCAATACTACATATTGTACCTGGGGATGCTTTCACATATTTGCTGTATGTCTCACCTGGGGGGGGGGGGGTAATAAGGAATAATAAATTGTTTCCACACGATATATTAATTTTCCAAAATTCGATTATTTTCTATAGAAATTCATCTGTACAAACAAAAAATTTTGTAGAAAATATTATTATCCTAAAAAATAAAACTCCTATGTGGTTTATAGAAAATCATTTAGGATTTTCTTACTTTCCAGTTAAAAACTTTGTCCAGAAACTTTTGATACCATTAATGACTCACAAATAAAATGAACGCAGCCTTTATTTTGGTAGTACATATATATTTTAAGGGGAAGGGCAGTTCTTAATGGGACTTTTTATCCTACAATGTGTTTCATTATATCTGTCCCCATTTAAAACTGGCATCAAAAAAAAAGGAAAAAGATTAATTTATTCAAATGGTTTGAACATATTTAGAAAAATCCATACTTACATACTAATACTTCTTCTTGTTTATTCATTTATATTTTTCAATTACATGTACAATTAATCAAGGAAACTAGAAGAAAAGTCAGATCCAGTACGACAGGACCGTACTTAATTACTTAACACTGGCATGAGCATTTTTGAATGAAGAAGGAAAATTTCTTAAAATTGTGTCAAAAGTTGAAAAATGCTTTGACCCCAGCCCCGAATTCTGTATAAGAGCCATTGCACGTTAGGAAAAAGGTACCTATACCCATCTACTAGTTTGTGTCCTTAGCGAAATATTGGACGATTGGAAATCTCTTTGGTGTTGCGACAATATTTATGCAAAAGTTAATTTGCTTCTTGTCCTGACCAAGTGCAGATTTACTCAACTGTGCAGAATTTGCATATGAGCGAATTAGTTCATTCGACAAAAATTGATCATGTAAGTAAATTTACATCTGTGTAAAATATACTGAGGTATGCAGATCGTGTCGTTTGAAAAGAATTAATGACGTCCCCAACGTTATAATACATGTTGAATAAAATTTAGAATCACCGCAACACAAATGAAAAGGATTTCTTGAAAATCTGAGTGACGCAAATATATTATTATAATTGTAATATAATTAATAAATATATTAGTATTAGCATCTCATTTATGACGTCATATTTATTACTATAACAGAGTCCGGATATTATCCCAGTGTAAGGTTTTATTTCTCAGTTATAAGAATTAAAATTTTCCAGGTAACTGTAATTGGGACAGATATTAGGAAATAACCGGTATATTCTATTTTTTTCTTAAATAAATAAAGTTCTGAAAAGGAGAAGGGCAGTTTTTTTTTATTGCAACTTTACACTGAGAAGAATCTATGAGTAATCCCAGTTAAACTGTTAAAGTTTCTTTTACGTTATTTTAATTTTGAAATGATCTTTAGTCTGTTTAACACCCTGGGAAAAAATGGTTTTTAATCTGTTAATCAAAACATACGGCAATGATACTTAAATATATTATTTGTTGCTGGAGCACTTTGGAAATTTGCCAACAAAATGAAGCAAACACAAGTACCTCGTGGCGTGGTTTATAACCTTGAAAAACAAGCAAAATCATGCTTTATACTGCACTGACTTCACTGACTTAGTAGTTGTCTTTCGTTGTCTTCAAAAAAGATCTGAGCATTACATTACATAAAAAGAGATAAATTATATGAACGTAACTTTGATCACTCCGATAATTCTTTTTAATAATCTTTAATTAGCAAAGCTATATTATACATTCGTTCGCTTAAATTATTGCATAAATATTTTAAAACGTACATTAGAATACGGTGCATCTTTTGTTACTAGCTAAAATACATTTTAACGCTCAGTTACATTAGAATACTTCTATGGCAGTTTAAAATAATAAAAAAAAAACATATTCAAATAATGATATGTGGTGGTAACGAACAATGTTCAAAATCAGAAGTCCGAAGGAAAAATATAAAACAGTAGCAGAGCGAACACGGACATCTACAAAAAATAGAGATAGGATTAGGTCCAATGTGGAGTAAGCATCCTCTGCTGACCGGTCACACCCGCCGTATGCTCTTTGTCCAATCGGAAAAACCGAAAATTCATTCCATGAATATGAAAATTATATTTTAAAAAACGAATGTCTTATTTGAAATCTGTAGCATTAAATTGAACGTCCTTTGGTGAAACATATCTTACGATGACAAGAACTCGTATCTATTTAGATGTCATATTCCTGTTCATGCTCTCGTATTTTGCATTCAATTTAACAGTCATAAAAATAAACAAAACGGTATTATAAACATTAATAAAACAAAACTGCATCTCTTTCCTGAATTCTTCATAAAAACAAAACCTCACATCGAGGCACCTGACCCAACCTTCAATTTAATGAAGGTCCGTGTTTGCTCAAGGTTTGTATTTTGAACATCACAAACAAAGCAATTCATCAACGTTTCCTTTTTCCCTATAATGGCATTTTCCCGATTTTGGCATTTAACTCGATGACATGCCCAATTGTGACAAGGTGCACACGGCGGGTACGACCGGTCGACAGGGGATACTTACTCCTCCTATGCACCTTATCCCATCTCTCTCCATTTAGAGGTCCGTGTTGCCCTGCTTTGAATTTGTATTTTGCTTTATAAATTGTTGAGGTGGTTTGCGGTTTGTTATTGTCATTTTTCATCCTAATCTGAAAGTTAAAACAATCTTTAAATTTCTACATGTTTCTCTATTTCTGGAAACATTTAGAAAATACAAAAACAAAACTGAACCTAAAACAATTTTGATAAGCAGCACCATACATAATGTTCGACTTCTTCACAACTTTGCTCATGATTTACAAAGATTATGATAGAGAACTAGAAAACAGACGTCACGTTTCCTTTTGTTCGCAAATAGTTATTATTAGACTTTAATTCCCTCTATTTCAGACCTCACACTTAAAATATTGTTGTTACCGTTGAGATCTTGAATAACTCTAGTAAATGTTTGTACAATGTGTTGTTACTGTGTACAGCTGTCAACCATTAATTAAATTTACTGTTTTATTCAGCATTTTCCAACTTCAAAGCAGAGACATCAACCTCTCACAATTAAATGTGTTTGAATCATAGATTATTTTACCTTGAGATTCGAATTGCAGACATAGCTTTTAATCTCTTTAATTGAAAAATACTACTCGAGACCAAACGCATCTTTAATTTTACAGTACTTCAAGTAAACTCAAAGAAATGAATTATGGAACAAACCCTTAAGAACGATAACAATGCAATTGTTATGCAATTTTCTTTGAAACTTGCTGCTACTGCTGGTGGGTAACAGTGGTTTATTTTATTTTCTAATTAAAAGTATTCTGTTTATTAAAACGATACACTTATATAATTGAAGCAAAAGACTGAGTGCAAACTAAGCAGTTCCTAAAGAAAGCACATTTTTGTAATGACTAATAGTACGGTTCAGTGATAATTAATTTTGATGTGCTAACAGTGAAAAACATCGACCACAATGACAAAATCTCTGAATAGGGCAGAGAAAGTTTTCACCCAACGTGTTGTCATCAATTCATCATCAACTTCAGGAAACACATTCCACACAAAAGGCTACAAAATACAACTTTTCAAATCATTACGAAGCATGATTCTTAGAAATCTACAGTGAAGTGAAAAAAGTAGAAGATTACAATTGGTTGATATCCTTTTAAAATCTTCGGAAAACATATTGAATAAAAAAAAATGGTTATCATTAAAGAAAACAAAATAGCATAATATTACATAAACAAGCTGAATATTACAATGCTTTACAAACAAAGCTGCACACGTTTAACCCAATTTAAAAAGCTAACAACCAATATCATCGTCATTATGTGTTATTAATTAAAACGACGGATAAACAAAACTTAGGAAACTTCTTCGTCAATAGTTTATTTAAAAAAAAACATACAAAACAATGTGAAACAATAATATTGAATATATTATATGATAGTATCAGCAACCAGTTTGATCTTCTTTTAGAAATTTTGAAGTGTCAATACCAAAGGACTGCGCCTTGGCAAAAAGTCTATTCTTCACAGATTCATCAAGTGTCCTTTCACGGCTTAAGATCCATGCGTACGATATATGAAACAGTCCGAGGATGTCCGAACAAGAGTAGATCATGGTGTGAGTAGTGTAGTCTGTATCAAGGACCCAGTATCGTCCGTACGGAGCAACTACAAGAATACGCTATACCTGAGTATCTCGCTGACAACTTATTTATAACTGTTTAAAAAACTTGATAGCTGAACTATAATAACTCAATGAAGTATATAATGATATAATTGTTATTTTTTAAGATTAATTTTTGTGTTTAATTTCACAGTCAACATCGGTTAACAATAGTTCTCTCAGGGGTGTCAATTTCAGCTGTTACCCTCTCAAACAGGCATCATATATGTAATAACGCTACGGTATTTTAAATTTTACCTATTAAAACTTCTTATAATTGCAGAGACAATAATAATTTTATCAATATTTTTATATTAAAGAGTAGAAAACTTACGATTTGAGAATCGAACTCCAAGTCGAGATGGGTATTTTGGATCTGGAATGTAGGCGTCACCAACTGCTTCCTTTTTCTCGCCATTTCTTTATAAAACAAAAGAATACAGTTATCAATATCCCATCTTCACCTGTTTTTTCCTCCTCTCTCCAGGGCAATAGTAGTAAACATTTTGATGATGATTACAAAATAACAAGTTACGATTTTATCAAGGAGTTTAGTTTTAGCAAACATAGCTACAAGGTACTGTGAAAAATTGAAGATTTTCTGAGATCACGATATATTTAATTTTGCTAGATGAAATAATACTCAGTCTTTGAAAATAAAACACTTCTAATGATCTCTTGTGATGTAGTTTTAAGATACAGCATTTTACAAAGCATTTAAGTATGATGTAATATTTTAAAGAATAGATTACATTGAAAATGCACATAAGTCAATTAAAGATTGAGATAGTTACTCGATTCCTATATTATCCACTCGAATGTGACCATCTGACTTTAGCTGATAATTCGCCGATACACATTTCTGGTTTCCTTCAAAATTGGCTTTGAATTTGTATATTTCGTACCAAGTTCCAAGATACTAAAAATAAGAATAAATGTACATATCAATAAACTTTCATATATTGAATTAAATCTAGTTAAACAGTTCTTGTTTGATTGGGAGGAAACGTCAAATAAAAATACATTTACCTTATTAAGATCAAGAGTTTCCTGGGTTTGGACCTTTGCACATTTCCCAAAACCAAAAACTTGAGCTTGAGAAACCCCAAAGATTGAGAGAACCACGCAAATTATAATGAACATTTTCGTTTCTTTCTCTACAAGTGTCAATGCTCCATATGATGGGTTATTGGACGTTTTTATACCCGGTGAATACATAAGTTATGTCCTGTAACGTGATGGTACACGTGGGTCTTTGGGTTAACAAACATGATAAGATAGGGTTTCATAAGTCGTTGCCCAAACATTTACAGAATCCTCAGTACGTAGTGCTTATCGAAAGTTTGTTTCATAAAGTTCATCATGTAGTCCCAGACAACTGTTTACCTAGGCGTTTCGAAATATCTTGTCCATACGAAGGTCATTAAGGTGAAGCCAGTGACCTCAAAATTTGGTCAGATAAGTACTTAGTTCAGCGACCAAATTCCTTGTTTTCCAAATCATAATCAAATTTTACTTTAATCTATGGATGATTTTATAAACATTGAGTAAAACAATTATAAACCCAAAAATAAAACGTCCATATATTGTCAAAAAATTGACTTTAGAATAGATATTTTTAATTGTAAAGATATGCATTATTTGGTACACGTGTACTGAACAAGTTGGTGCGCATGTACGCATTTTTAAATAAATCGGTCGGTTCCCATATTTAAATATTAATAATTGACTATGAGGACATATTAAAAAGAGCTCGATTGCCCATTTAATATAATTTTGCAAGTAAAATGCTATTTAAAGGAATAGTCACTCTTTAAAAACAATAACTGATTTAATTAACATTTACTAAGTTTGAACTTGTAACTATGATCTTTGAAATTGAGACGTTTTCATGTTGGTAATTGTGCATCAGAACAAACATTAAAAAACAACTGACTTAAGCAGCGGTTGATAACTTTTTCCATGATATAAAAAGCAGACTCAGTATTTCCTTGGAACCATTTAGTTGTGAAAAATGAAGTACCAAGAAATGCGATTAACCATATTAAATCAACATCGTGTGTTTCATTTATAGCCCTAAAAATGTCATCTTGCTTATTCTATTCATATCAGTGTTTAATCCACTTTTCCCTGGATGAAATCATTATGATAGTGTGTTTTACTTATCAACAGTTTTTAGTCATTGACTCATTAAAAATTAAAAATTGTTTAGTAGTAAAAGACAGTTACATGGGACACCTCTATTATATTGTTACGTACCTCCTATAAAAAATATATGATTTTATAAATGTTTTCTTTTCCTTACCTAACAACAGCGTAGCGAAATGGGTCATAGCGTTCATTAATGGATCTGTTGGTCATGTGTTTGAATACCACTGGAGGTTTTTTTTATCATTTATTTAAAAAAAAAATTAAAAGTAATGCATTTTTGGTCAAATATTTTTAATATGAAAATTCTAAACTTATGGAAGTATTTTGACTCTAATGTACCTTTATCCACATTTATATTGACATGTCTCCAAAACCACCTTACATATCTATGCAAATTAGAAACAACACTCGAATAACACAAGCAAGGACGTTATAGACAAAACATATTACTTTCAGATAAGTTTTTTCCACATGTTTACCCAAAAACTTTGTTTGACAGGCTTGTGTCAATCGCCAATGAAATTCACATTAACATTCAATGATAGTTTTTATCGTTTTTATTATTAAAAAACACGGTGTTTTCTGTTTGAATGTTGCTTTAAAACATCGGCATTTTTTTGGGGTGGGGGGGGGGGGGGGAGTAAACCTCCTGCAGCACTATTCAGCGTTTTGTATTGTTGCAAGGGGTTATTAAATCTTCGATTGTCAAACAACATAGCTGTATCTTTATATAACAGTTTATTTTGGCGATTCTTGTCAACTTCCGGTTTAACAGGTTATGATTTAATCAAAATAAATGTAAATCTGAAATGTCTACATACTGACTGCAAAATCTTAAATGTATGTGTATGTAGACCAATTCCAATTACTTACATGCATAGGAAACAATTTATTCACTGAAGTTAGAATTATAACTTTTTAATATATCATTGAATAAAGTAGAGGGAATCAATGAGTTGAACACGCCTTTCACTATTTAATAAGAATCATTTTGAGCAATAAACTATCAGAATTCATACCTGCCAAATACACGCTCATGGTGTAAAAAGACACCCTAAAAAACTATTTCCGCTGGACTATTTGTTTTCAATAAAACAGGCGGAATTTAACAAGTCACCTTTTAAGAAAAACACGAAAAATAAATTGTAAAACAAATGCTTACATACCGGTCTTTTGTTTTCTTTTTTGAAAAGTTAACAATGTACATCTTTTAATTGTTTTATCAAATAAAATATCGATAACCTTATCCTGAAATGACGTTGAGAAATTTCGTCAGAACATCTTGTTCAACTTTAATTTCAAGCTCATCCGTTTGAACCCGACGTGTTATAAGTAAAGCGAAATCCTGCTTCATGGCGCGAATGGAAAGCTAAAATAAACGTATTTTCATTGAAATGAGCTTGTTAACATGGTCAAGGTACAAAAACTAACTTCAAACACAGCCTTTAAACCCGTGTCAACAACGATGGGTTTCCTCAGACATGGTTTTAACGGTTTACACTAAAGCCGTCTTCCCGTTCCAAAGCCACCATGACACATCACTGTGCAATAAAACTATATAGGTGGCGCTGATCTTCTCCAAAGTTGCTTTATTGCGCTGTGCAAACGCAGCCGACAAGAATGGCGACTTTAAGCGAAAACGAAAAGACATGGAAGGTAAAAAATATGGAACTTAATCTTAAACTCCAAACTATACCAACGTAAACCATTATGTCATAATCATGATGCCTGATTATATAATTTAGTTGTTTCTGCTTAAAATTCTCGCCAGCAAAACAAATTTTTAAACACTCCGCTTAAAGGTTTGATCGTTTTAAAGTCGTGTATTCGTACATTTCATTTCATAGTTTTATCGTTTTGAACTTTAGATATTAGAAAAACAACATAACAGTGATCAATTCCTTTCAGGTTCATCTTCTGTTGTCTGTTCTTTTCGCCTTGGTTCCCACGGCTTGGAGCGTGATCCACAATATGGCCATTCCACAGGGACTTGACGATTGTTTCACAAGATACGCAAGAAAGACCAGCATCCGACACACCGTCGGCCAATCCATCAACTGGATCTGTGTTCATCAATTTATGTGGCAGCAAAACGGAATGCACAAATGGTTTAATTACAACGTTACTTCCAACACAAATGTCTGGTATAGTCGTCTGCTCGTGTTCCCAAACAGAAGGTCCCTTACAAACACTGGGACGGGAAGAGTTAGGAAGGAAATACGCATGATGTCCGATTTTGAACGACAAAAGTTTTTCACTGCTATCCAGATGTTGAAAGCAGATAAGGTTTGATAAATGTGCATGTATTTATTATACAGATACTTCGAGTTTCAAGTCTAAATAACGAAGTTAACAACTAACTATTTCTTTCTTAATTGATCTTCTAAAAGTTTTTAAAAAATGCATGCTTTGGTATTCGTTAAACATAAACATCGAATAAAGAAAAAAAATCAACTAAACAAATTAAATCTGTAAAATCATGAATAACAAATCAATGATATTATAAAATCAATCGAAACATCTCAGGCCTTTCCGACAAGTGCAAGAAATCCTAGAATGTATTACATATGCGTTTAACTTTTTTATCTTTAAAAAACGTGTAAAACATAAAGGGCTCTGTATTACCACTTGAGATTTTAACCTAACTTCATTAAATTAAACGATATACATGTATATATACTCCAAAAATACAACAGAAGAGAAATTCAATGTTTTCTAGCCGATATTCAAATTCATTGGAAGCTATTTCATTTGGAATAAACTTCTAACATCTGGTGATGTTTATACATTTGAGATGGTTTCCAGAGCTCTGTCGGAAAGGCCCGATAAGTTGCGATTGATTATAAAGTATTGTTTGTTAGTTGTTTAACTATATATCTACGTAGTAAGTATATTATATTGTTACCAAAAATTGATCCAAATTATATGCGTTAATGATTGAATTGTAAGCATCACTTGATTGTCAATTTATTGTATCAGAGCATACATCCGAACAAATATGATTCGCTGGCAGCCTTACATCAAGGAATCACAGAGACTGCGGCTCATGGGGGACCGAATTTCCTCGGATGGCATCGAGTCTTTTTAATCATGTAAGCTTACATACTTGTATTTTCAAAATTTCTCATTCAATAAAAAGTTATTTCTTTAGCATTTTGGCATCAATCTAGCCTCCTTCTTTCAGGTTTGAGAATGCATTAAGAGAAAAAATTCCAGATGTTACGCTTCCATACTGGGATTCAACTATTGACGAAGCAATGGCAAACTCTGTTGCGTCAGCCATATGGAGCGATCGCTTCTTAGGGAATGGCAATGGACTCGTCACCAATGGCCCCTTCGCTGATTGGATGACTCCAGCAGGTCCCCTTATAAGAAATATCGCAAATACGGGACAACTGTTCCGTCGTAACGTCATACAAAATATTCTCACAAGAAAACGACTCAGCGAAATCACTGAACCGCATGCATTCACTCAATTTAATCTCGAATTCCATCATGGCGAAGTACACATGTGGGTGGACGGACAAATGGGCGAGTTGACAACTGCTGCAATGGACCCTGTCTTTTTCCTTCATCATGCTTATATTGATTACGTCTGGGAAAAATTCAGAGCACAACAGAGGCTAAACGGCATCGACCCTGCCCGGGATTACCCATCTGTTGTCAACCATACTCTGCATTTACCGACCGCTATGTTAGGACTTGGTAATTTCAGGAACATAGACAGCTTCAGCGAATATATTGTTAAAGGAATATACAAATACGACGAGACGCCATCTTGCTCAGCTTTTAACCGAAACTGTGGCTCACCGTATCTGCAATGTATGAACAGGAACAGCGAATGGATTTGTGTGTCTATCGACCAAGCACATATGCCTCCTATGCAGCGGCGTCCAGTAATGGCGAACAATATGAGAATACAGATGCAACAACAACAACAGCAGCAGCAACAACAAATGTTACAACAAATGTTACAACAACAAATGCAAAATCAGCAAATGCAAAAACAACAAATGAAGACTATGCAACAAAACAATGCTTGGTTGAATAAATTTAACATCCCAAACATGAATGTCAACATGCAGCGAATTGGGCCAAACACGATGCAAAATTCCAGACCCGCTGTTGTTCCCCAATTAGGGCGTAATATGTTAATGTCTGTGCGAAGAGACAGGGCGAACCCTATGGGATTTGAAATCTTCAACGTCCCCTCTCCAACAATGCCTCAACCAAATCAGATGCAACAAATGAACGCAAATATGCCCAGAATACGAGGTACGGGCTCCGATGTAAATAGAATGATACAGGGAATGATTCAGAACAAAGTCCAGAATTCCATGCTGCCACCGACTCACTCGCCTACTATGTCTTCACAAGAGACCTGTCCTGTAATTCCTGTAAACAGACCTTATCAGAATAGCTTCAACATTAACGGCGTCAGCGACATGCGACTTTGGGTCTACCTTCCAGTAGATGTAGTTTACAGGCGACCTCCAGAGTACGAGAGATACAATGCATTCCCTGTTATGAATGGTCGTCCCATGAAACAGACAGACATTTATGAGCCCGATGCTTACAAATCTCTTAAAGCACCACTTGCTACAGGTCGTCCGGCCTCATATGCTTCGTGTAATACTGGGCAGTTTGGTGCTGGTGCTGTTTTTATTCAGTCTAATGGTATTAACTACGTAGGAACCTACAAAGAATATGCCATTGTTGACCATCGTCAAGCTATTTCTAGCTCAACTGCATTTGTGGCAATCAAAGACCCAGGGTATGGGGCAACAGACGTAATGCTTTCTGCCTATGATTCATGCGGAAGAATCTGTCGTCCATATTGTAAAATACCAAATTCCCAAAAGGGCGAATCACAACCATGCTCTGGATTGTTGCGCGTAACCTCAACGTATCCAAAACTCTACGCCAAGGACTATGGAGAGGCTGTTTTCAATACTTGGAACTTGCGTAAGAACTGTCCTCAAAAAGATGGCGGACAAGTCTATATGACCTTTTATTGCGACTACGAAGAAGATTGGCCAATGCCTGGTATAGTGCCAGTCGTTGTACCGACCCCTCCCCCAATGCCTATTCTTTTGATACCAAGTCCACAACCACAATCCACTGAGTCAAGTAAGTTTGAAGTCAATATTATGTTGTATAGCTGGGAAATTATAAATTCGTAAAAAGTAAACGAACTTCGTAGTATTAGAGCTGCAGAATATTGTAATTGTAGATTCACGACGTATTTTGCCGTCATAACTGATAAATTACTAAAAACATATAATGCATTTTGTAATGCAAATTTGTTCCTCGGCATGTTGTATTTTATGTTTAATATTAGAAATTCCCTTTTATCTTTATTTATAAGATAGAAATCACAAGTCATCACAAATAAGTGCGCAACAAGATATCAAAGTACAACAATATGTATACTTGTAAATAATTATTGTATTTTTTAAGAATTCTTTACCATCAAACTCTCGTGTGAATACATGTTCAACTAACTCCATAAGACTTATTGTGTTTTTTCAGCATGTGAAATTGGTAATGGTTGCGTTTTACCGGGCGAGTGTAGGTTCTGCTTCGTGGGGACCGTGCAAAGGTGCGAGAAGAGCTGCGACCAGTACGCACGTTGTGTATATGGACAGTACATTCCTGAGAAGTGTCCCCCGGGAACCATGTATGACGCCGCCCAACATTTATGCATCCCGGGCACCTGTTCGGACGAAACGGAAATCAAGCATAAGTCGCTCGTGGTGGACACTGACCTTTAAAAACCTTAACGCTATGAATGTCGCCAACGTCTATTAAAATAATTCTATTTACAGATACATGTGCTGAAATAAATTTGCGCTTGGTTGTAAGTGTTATTTCTGCATTACCAATTTTTGATATATTTATTAATAAATACTTTACTTGTTTTTTGTATTTTGATTGTTGTAACCTAACATCCATGTTACAGTTGTTTAGTGCCTGAAGATTTTTTTTTATTATTAAAAATGACGATTCCAAAAATTTGGCTCCTATAAAATGCGTGGTGTTTTTCCAAACTGTCGCTGAAAATTATATCTCATAGCTCTTAGAGACTGACGTAAGGAAATTCAGGAGACGATTAATAGTTAATAAAATATGCTTCTTTAACGTGACACTTCCAAGCTAAGGTAATTCATCAAACTCAAAATGAAAACATATCAGGCCCCGGGGCCATAAAAGTTAGACGAGCTCGCTTTCGATCTCAGTCTCACTTTTCCACTATACATTCCTTTTGTAAAAGTGAGACTGAGATCAGAAGCGATTTCGTCCAAGTTTTATGGCCCCCAGGCCTGATGGGTCATGATTTCTTCTTAACTTATCATCGGATCTTCTTCATTTAGATTATCTTTTTAGTGACGGTAAGCCATATCCTATTGTCAGGTAAAAAGAAATCCCTAACATTTTAGCTTTAGAATTTAAATTTGTTCCTTTATCTTTATACAAAGGTCTTTTTTAAAAAGAGAGAAATTTATATAGTCTAATATTGTCCATAGATTATCCATCTCTTTATTAAAAAAGAAACACTCAAAGCATTTTCGACGATCAAAAATTTGTATAAAACTTCCCAAAAACCTTTGTAAAAACGTTTTTTTTTTTTTCAAGATACTCTAAATAATGTTACTTTTTCAGGCGATTAACGGGATGACAAGTGGCAATTTTGAAAATTTCAGTAGTTACATTTTATTTGTATACTTTTGAAACCAAACTAAGATCACAGATAAAACTCTTTTAAAGTAAATAAGAGGATTTTTTAAGTTTTTGATCCTCAAAATAACATTTAACGGAAGAAGGCGTTACAAACAAATACATAACTGTTAAACATCATGTTAGGAACATTCTTGCTTTGAATGTCATCAGACACGAAGTCTTGTAACGGATGCGACCAAGTTAAACGTGTCAGTGTTTAGTTCACATGACGAAGCACTTTAAGTGCAATAAATTCCCAACAACAGCTAGTTTAACTGTTACATTCAGACCGAGGAGAGTATTTAATTGCACAAAATTACATCATTCTTTTTAATCTTCAAGAACACAAAACAATATAGTAAGTATTCAATGTTTTGCTACAAATAGCATTTTTGTTACGTAAATTATTCGCAAATAAATATGAAAAAAAGCTTCAAATGAATATAAGTTATTTCTCTATGTAGGCATAGATATGCATGATTTCATATCATTTTTGTCGGTGGGTTTACATTGTGTGTAAAATGTTGGACTATCGCTTCTAATATTGTTATATATAATATTGATTATATTTGAAAACTTATTAATCTTATTTATGAAAACACGAAGCTCCTCGTAGAAAGAATATTCCGAAAAAACATCTAGCCTATTCGAATTCTGAAAGTTGTATTAATTTTCTTTCTCGAAAACACGTCATTCATGTTGGAAAATGCGATTCGAACGCGAACATTTTGTCGTTCATATTCGATTTTAGTGTGAGTACCATAGGACAAACATGTGCTTTATTATAAGAAACAACGTTCACGTTCGATAACTTTATATGAGTTCGTGCATGATTACATTGTGCATATGAATTGTGATTTAATTTACATTGTAGTTTGAGAAGAATTTATTGGTTGGCTTCCTGCTGAATGAATTGTGAAGGGTTCGAATAAATTTTATGCTATCATTTTCGATTTTTTATTTATGAATTTTAAGTATATATATTTAAGACACCTACCAGGCTTAATGAAGAGAACATATTTTTATTCCCGAACAAATCATTAAGATACAAACATCTTTTTAGAACATTTACGAAGTTTCCCTATTTTTGTGCGAGTTCTTGTTTTGATAATTTATAGGTGGGTGTATTTTCTGTGAAGTCGGTTCTAGATTTGTGTATAAATGTCAGGTGTTAGTGGATGATTGATCACTGCGCTCTTTTTCCAAAAGGCGTATTCTTCTCGTGAAATGTCGCACTTTGCTTCTAAAAGGGTTCAATGCACAGAATGTTTGTAAAATTCGAGTTTTATAGGGAATAAACAAAATGACATAATGATTGATTGTCTTACAAATCTTCTCCTATTGGTAAATTTGAAAAAAAAAACCAACTTAGTTTATCTCAAAGTGCAGATAAGCAGGAACCTCGAACCGGGAACATACCTCCAGTACCAAATAGGAAATGCGCATCTGATATGGACGACCAAAGAATACTTAAAACACATTATTTAACCAATGTGAAGGCAATGCTTGCAAAATGTCCGTTGTCCTTAATGAATTGTTTTAAGAGCAATAAACTACGAATTAGTGTCAATGAATTATATAAAATTAGCTAAAGTACAGAAAACAATATCAGATTTATTTCCTACATATGTGCAGATATTAATTTACGCATGAACATGAGCATGAATAACATGTAGGGTATCGTTTTTTTCTCTTTTTTGAGGGGTAGTTTGTTTTGTGTTTTTTTTCAATTCATTATTCATGATTTTTAAAATTTTCTCTAATTAAGACTCTGAGAATAGATTAGCAATATTTCGGATACTGCGTTTATGTGGTTTTATTTTGCTCATTTGAATTCTACTTTGATATATAAATTAACAGTTCACTTGGTTTACCGTTGATCTAAAATAAAAAGGATGAAATACCTTAATTGGTCGCTTATACCACCATTTCACTGCTAGGAAGCTGATAAACAGGTCGAAGGGTAGGGGTCGACTGATTTATACCTCACCTGATTAACTTTTGATTTGATAATTAAAAGCAATTTGTAAAAGCTAGGAATATCTTTTGTGGCTTAATTTAATTGTACGCCCATTTCATTAAAAGTGGAAACATTAGAAGCATCGACAATTATCTGTATGGTTTATGGTTTATTAGGAATGCATTTATTATATTAAGCTTAAGAAATATTTTAGAGCAATTGGACGTGAATTTATTAAATGAACATACATTTTTAAATACCTAATTGATAATAATGATAATATATGAATAGATAAGTTTTTGTCAACTTACCGTCATTGACAATTATAGAAATGCTAACTGAAAACGTGAAATTAGACAGGTTCGACAACGTTGACAATTTTATACAAATTTTGATTTTCAGTAAAAATCAAACGTACATGTAATTTGTATTTTCCAATACCATTGGTTAAGAGGCTTAGATTTGTTTGCTTGGTCTATTTACAATTTAATATACAGCATATGGCAATGCAACTAATTTATGATTTCTTAAAAGGTAAACTAATGAAAGTTTAGGTTTGGTCTCAACACCTTTGTGTTTTTGAGCAGACACAATTCAAAGAAACTGTATCTGGAGGAACGTCCTATAAAGTTTACCTCATGTTAGGAAGACAACAAAATAAAAAAAACAAAAACAAAACAAAACAAAAGCCGCATACGAATGGTAAAATAAAATTGGAAAGCTTAAAAACAACCAAATCACTCTAATTCGATCATGTATGTTTTGCATACATAACCCCGGAATTTGGTTCTTGGTGACTATTAGTCTTGATCAATTACCTTTTACAAACAAACAGTCCCACATGAGTGAGAATAAAGTTAGTTAACCAATTGCAGTTACAAATTTGCCCGAGTGACATTCAATCTGCCAGGTACAAATAATGATTGTGGTTTTCTATGAATGCACACGTGCTCAGAGCCATGTAAAACAATCAATGTGACGGAATCTATTTTAGAGGGGAATTCCTGAACAAAATGTAAATTCTTTTTGAAATTGCTATTAGGAGCTGGACAATTTAGACAAGGGATCTGTTGAAAAAAAAAATCCAAAAAAATATTCCAATAGATATATTGTTGGTTTTTTTTTTGCTTGTACAGTAGGTAACAAACACGTATTTAATTTCAAAAGAGGGAATTCCTTCTGAATTAAGTAGTTATTTTTTCGAACAATATAAAGCAGCATTTTACTTTTTTGCTTGGTTGTTTGTTTTTGTTGGGTTTTTAGTTGGTGTTTCTTGTTTCTTTCTTTCTTTTTTGCTTTCACGATCTCAGTCAAATTCTACTTTTTCTGTTTTTATTATTTACCATGCTTTAGGAATGCATATCAAATGATCAAATGAAATTTGAGAGTCAGTCGTAGGGTTATAAGCAGGTACAGGGCTCACAATTCTTTGTCATGTAAACAAGGCTTGTGTCATGTCTTTGTTTTCATAGGTACAGTATAATCGTAAAAATCTTTTCAAGCTGATTTGTCGATCTCCTAATTCATCTTTAGCATTAATAAACTATTCCTAACTTTTAACAAAATTTTAATACATTTTAGGTCTAAAACTGGAATTCTCACTTAAACATTCAAAATGTAAACAAGTTTTAAAGCTTTGTTTACATAGCAAAGAATTTTAAGCTCTGTAACTCGCTTATAACTCAACGAATGACACTCAAATTTTGGTTGTCTATTAGAAATACCCCTATGAAGCATTGTAAACATTAAAATCGAAAAAAAGGATTTTTTGACAAATATCGTGACCATGCCTCTTTAAATGGCCATTAACCCTTTGTATCTGGCATTAACCCTGCTTACTAGACCATGAACTATTCTCTCAAATCAGCAAAAAATACTAGAGTATGATAGATACATGTAGCATGATGGATAATATGTATATGCAAGTATGTGCAATTTTGGATAAAAAAAATCGTAACTTGAAAAAAATTAAATCAATAAATATGAACAAAAGCCCCTGGCGGATTCAGACTTATGATCTGCGGTTCACAAGTCCGTTACTTTAACCACTGAGCTATGACAATATTCACCCAACTTGATTTATACAAACAATTTAACAAAACATTTAAATTGCCATCTTGTGACGTAGTGTCTCAAAAAGTATAAGTCTAGATGTAGTGAGGTACCTTATTTAATTATGTTCCTAACCAAACATAAATGGACATCATACTAGAAAAATGGTAAAATATTCTTTTAAACCGTCCAAAGATATATTAATATCGCTTGTACCTACGTACAAGCTAATCTAAACCGTAAACTAACGGCTGTATTTTTTTTTAATTTTATTCAAGGCAGAGTGTTTCACATATGTTGCTAATCTACGTTTTGTGGTTTTTATTCTGCGTTTACATGTAAGTTTATTTGAAAGTGAGACGTTTGGTGATTTGATATCCAGAATTGATATTTCAACACGGGGATCCGGGCCATTGCTACTTTGTTTGAAACTCAAGACCCATGGACAACCTCCACTATATAACTCCAGTCCTCAGGCGACACGGTAATCGAAATGTCCTTTTTTCGGTGTGCTATTGTTCATTAGTCATGAGTATGTAATGAGTTACCTGGTGTCCGACTGTCTTTGGCTTGATACATGGAATTTTCTTCTTATTTAAACTCAAGATCTAGTTATGCAATAAAAAAAATTATGCATACAGACACTCCGCTCTCATCACTGTTCCTTACAAACAGTTGCTTAATGCTTTAAAAAGTTTAACAAAAAACATAAGTATCATAACATTTTATGTGACTTTTAAAAAAGAAAAAATTGTTTTATTCATAAATAACCCTCTTTGATGTGTTTGACTTTCATTAAGATTAATTTCCTATAATAAAGTTTTATTTTTTTTAACGCAATCAAAAAAACATAAGAAAATTATGAACAGGAGAAACAATAATTAAGACAAGTTGTTTATCTTATTCAAGTTGGTTTAATTCAATACAAGTATATGGTTCATAATATACAGTATTCAATGACACAAATATGCTTAAAGGAAATAATTGCGTGTGTAGATCTATATTCTAGCGATATGTATTGAATTGTAATGAAAAGAAAGCTATTCTTAATCATGAAAATAAACACTAAAATGTTTTGTAATTGAATCATTAACGGCTGACATAGTTTAAGGAAATGAAACATAATATTATCACAGTATTAGCATCATTAACAACAAGATACATGTGCAACAAATATGTCAGTACATTGTATTTTGGCTTGTTTTTTGAAATTACAACACTTTAAAATAAATCATTAAATTCGATAAAACCAAAAATTAATATACCAGCCTGAGGATACCTGTAAATACAATTTTCAGTGCTTAGTATTCAATCTCCAAATAGAATTCTGGTGAGTGTAGAATTGCTAGTACGTAAATTGTTTGCTTTAAAAAATATACTTAGAAAACGAGTTCGAAGTTCTGACTATGCTGTATAGTAAGAGTAATAAGATTTGTAATTTGAAACATTCGAAATAAGTGTAATCAGTTGAATATTAATAAAGGAATGAAAAATTCGTGTGCAAAGAAGGAATAATAATAAAATCATTCTTTATATTAATTATTACTAAATGATGTCCGACAACTTTCTGTTAAGACGTTCAAAAAATTACTTTCGGTTCATTCCTGTACGTGCTTTAAATAGTGCAAGTCAAAATGAAATGAGAGCATGCCATACGACAGCTTTTTCAAGAAAATATGATAAATTGTAATTAATTAAGCAAAACAGTTACTTAATGGATAATCTCAATCCATCATTTTGCATTTCCCTACAGCAGACAACGCTTGTTTACGTTTTAAAGCGGCGCAGTAATACACAGAGTATGACAACAAAAATCTCACACTGCTGTCACACTGGACAAAACGATCTCACACCGGTGATAATGCGATAATACCTTACTTTTGACAGTAGCTTTATTTGAATTGAGGAAAACTCAAAAGGTCTTACCAAATTGTTCATACACAAGGACTCTCTCCGGTATCAAAGAACAAGAAGCTTTACTTATACATCTAGAAGTTTGTGTT